>NC_088791.1:338579768-338906979 GCF_011386835.1 Chrysemys picta bellii
TTTCAACAGTTCTGATGCCACTGAGTTGTTGCTAATTAAAAGACATTTCCAGTGTTTCTGAAACTTCCCTCCATTGGTTTGAGTGATACATAGAACACAGGAGTTGGTCATTGATGTTTTATGTGTCTTCTCCAATGTTTTTGATATGCAGCATCCCCCAGTGATCTCCATGTTTAGAATGTTGAATACAAGAGATAAAGTAGAATGTCATCAGTTTGTTGGTAGTAAACAGTTGTATCTGTTGTTCTAAGTTTTGGCCTGTTCATTGGAAGAATGGACAACATAGCTTGCCGTCAAAACGGGAAAACTTGCTGCTGAGCAGAAGTCATTTTTATGAGATGGTACTCTTCTTTTGTTACCACTTTCTGAAGCAACTCATTCAGCGTTAGCGATGCTGGATGTGGTTTAGAGGCTTACTTTGCCCTGGGTACACCTCCTATTTAACAGTAACATCTTGATCAGGAAGATTGATAAAACCCTTAATGCTTTCAAGAGGACTTCTGTTGCTTGCAATTTGTTTAGGATGCAGCAGCACTTTGGGCCACTGATTTAAGCATCCATGGTACAACAGTGCCACTTTAAAAACAAACAAACAAACAAACAGTCTTCAACATTGTAGTCTCTGGGTATATTTCAGACTACCTTGAGCCTTGTTCTAGTGGACACTTGTACTTAGATACCCCACACCAACTAGGGATCCCACTATTGTGTCTTAAATATGTAAGCAGCCACTAGTGCCTTTGCTATTATGGGTCCTAGGATATGAAATTTGCTCCCTCATGACCATTATTTTGACCCTCTCACTTTAAAAATAAATAAATAATATAAAACTTCTTATCCCAACCCTTTTTTCCCCCACTGTTGATCCCATATATTCATTCATTCTCCACCACCACCCACTTTCTGTGGCCCATTTAGTAGGTGTTAGTTGTTTATATTTTTAAAGGTGGTCTTTTATTATTATGTTTTCAAACACATTAAATGGTTTGAGGTATGTGCTCCAAGGACCTCAGCTTTTTATACATAATTACATCGTTTTACAACATGGAATGAATGGTAGTCTCACATACTATTTGTATTACAGTAGCATTACCTAGAGGCCGCAACTGAGAGTGTGATTCCCATTGTGGGTACGTCTACATTGCATTATAAAACCCACTGCAGCAAATCTCAGAGCCTGGGTCTGCAGACTTGGGCTCATGCTACAAGGCTAAAGACATTGCTTCAGAACCCACGCTCCAGTCCAAGCCACAATGTTTACACTGCTGTTTTTGGCCATGTAGCATGAGCCCCACAAGCCTGAGTCTGTAGACCCAGGCTCTGAGACTTGCTGCCACGGGTTTTAAAACACAGTGTAGACATACCCTGTTAAGTGCTGTACAGACATGTAAGAAGCAGTCTCTGCTCCATAGTACTTGTAGTCTAAATAGACATGACAGACAAAGGGAGATGGGAAAAGAAATGGATGCACAGAGGTGAAGTAACTTGCCCAAGGTCACATAGCAAGTCAATGACAGAGTTAGTTCTATTCCTAATAGAACTTGAGTCTCCTGACTCCCAGTCTGGTGCCCTAGCTGTAGATCGTGCTGTCTCTTAAGAGTTGCTCAGAGCTAGGAAAATGGAGGCGATAGGCAAGATCCTGATGATATGCTCTTTCAGGACTTAGTGGTGACATGCCCAGTGCTTGCCCACCTTCACCTGGCTTTATCTCTGATTTTTGTCTATGGCTTTTTTGCTTACAGAAGTTGCACTGTTCGTAGATAAAACTAAACATTGGTATTGCAACAAAATACTCTTCCTCTGTAGAGGTTTCAAGTTACATTCATCCACTAATACTAGTTAATTTAATATTTTGTTTATCTGACAGATATGCCAAGAGTTCAACAGTACTTGGGCATGGGAGATGGAGAAGAAAGGATACCTGGAAACGAGTGTTGAATGCAAATTGGGAATTCTGAAGGTAATGTATTTACTATTTTTTGAAAATGACCCTTTGAAAACTTATAAATTGCAATAATTAAATGTATTAAATTTGGAACTGATGTCAGAGCTCGTAACAAACAAATATCACCAATCATAGTTGCTGATGGTCTTGTTAATGGGGATAAGCCTCAACTAAATATGGTGTTTTCTATTTGTTTTCATACTTTACTTGTTCGCACTGAAATATATTTGTAGTTGCTGTTCTGCCCTTGGAGGGTGTTTACGCATAGATTCATAGATTCTAGGACTGGAAGGGACCTCGAGAGGTCATCGAGTCCAGTCCCCTGCCCTCATGGCAGGACCAAATACTGTCTAGACCATCCCAGCATGCAGTATTCTTTTTTGTTATGTGCATGAGCTAGTAATGAAACAATTTTATCTTAAGTGCAAAGGTGAGAGATGGGGTTCATCTTCAACTTTTCAGCTCATGAGATGAGGCAGGAGTAATGAGCCTCATGTGTGATGGCTTAAATTACATGGAGTTTTACTGTAGACTAATATACTAAATAAATAATATCCACTGTTTAGCTAGGCCATTCTCAAAAGGAAGCTTCCCATGTACATTGCTTTCAGATGTATATAAAATACAGAGGTTAGAGTTTCAATGGCTACTTTTAAAAGAGGAAATAGAAACACCACACTGTGCATGTATGCTTTGGTGGTGGCTTGCTTTCATCCTGTTGTAGTAGCTGTTGGAGCGTTTACTACAGTAGAACCTCAGCCGTGCGAACAGCAGAGTTACGAACCGACCAGTTAACCACACACCTCATTTGGAATTGGAAGTACACAATCAGACAGCAGCAGAGACAAAAAAGAAAGAAAGCAAACACAGTACAGTACTGTGTTAAATGTAAACTACAAAAAAAAAAAAAAACCTGGAAAGCAGCATTTTTCTTCTGCATAGTAAAGTTTCAAAGCTGTATTAAGACAATGTTCAGTTGTAAACTTTTGAAAGAACCATACATTTTGTTCAGAGTTACGAACAACCTCCATTCCCGAGGTGTTCGTAACTCTGAGGTTATACTGTACAGTAAAGATGCCTTCATTCTCCTCTGTTTAAAGTTTACTCTTGAACAGATTTAACACCATTCTAAATGGCCACTAACAAGAAATTAAAAACTAATCTTTGATTTACCAAAAGAGTATAATCTGGAGAGGCCTATGCATTGGATCCTCCTCTCTCTAGTTAAGTCACAAAGCCAATAAAGGCAGGTTTAAAAAGAGAACCCAAAACACACAAATAAGGTTTTTTTGGTCGTATCTTGGTGTTTTAAAAAAAATCTTTCTACATTGCAATTTTTTTCAGTACCTCTGTGAGTGTCAGTTTGATGACAATCTAAAATTTAAGAATATCATTAATGAAGAGGATGCTGATGCTATGCGTCTCCAGCCAATTGGTCGAGACAAGGATGGTCTAATGTATTGGTACCAGCTGGATCAAGAACATAATGTGAGAATGTACGTAGAAGAACAGGATGACCAGGATGGGTCTTCTTGGAAATGCATTGTCAGGTAATTTTGTTCTTTATTTTCTTGTTTATAACTGCAAATTTTAAATCTGATTATCTGTTTCTATGAAGTTCAGATGTTGAATTCAATAAGTATCCTCTTTTCAGAGAGCAGTATTCCTGTCAATTTAATTATCTGTCTTCAGACATACACAGTAGGGAAAAGCACATGCACAACTATGATTTATGAAAAAAACGGCTTGCTGGTTTGTAGGATAATAGCCAATGCATATTTCATTTTATGGTTTATAAGAGAAACACCATCTAGAGTTTAAAGATCACGGTGGATATATGGCAGTAGGATCAGGAGGAAAATTGTGCCCTCTGGAGAATGGTCCCACTACGTCCTGACAATGTGCTAGTGAGGTAAATAGAAAGGAGCATGAACTCTGCCAAATTAAGTGTAAAAATGTAATAAGAAAAGCCAAAGAGGAGTTTGAAGAATGGCTAGTCAAAAACTCAAAAGGTAATAATAAAATGTTTTTTAAGTACATCAGAAGCAGGAAACCTGCTAAACAACCAGTGGGGCCCCTGGATGATCGAGATACAAAAGGAGCGCTTAAAGACAATAAAATCTTGTCGGAGAAACTAAATGGATTCTTTGCTTCAGTCTTCACGGCTGAGGATGTTAGGGAGATTCCCAAACCTGAGCCGGCTTTTGTAGGTGACAAATCTGAGGAACTGTCACAGATTGAAGTGTCACTAGAGGAGGTTTTGGAATTAATTGATAAACTTAACATTAACAAGTCACCGGGACAAGATGGTATTCACCCAAGAGTTCTGAAAGAACTCAAATGTGAAGTTGCGGAACTATTAACTAGGGTTTGTAACCTGTCCTTTAAATCGGCTTCTGTACCCAGTGACTGGAAGATAGCTAATGTAACGCCAATATTTAAAAAGGGCTCTAGAGGTGATCCCAGCAATTACAGACCAGTAAGTCTAACGTCCGTACCGGTCAAATTAGTTGAAACAATAGTAAAGAATAAAATTGTCAGACACATAGAAGAACATAAATTGTTGGGCAAAAGTCAACATGGTTTCTGTAAAGGGAAATTGTGTCTTACTAATCTATTAGAGTTCTTTGAAGGGGTCCACAAACATGTGGACAAGGGGGATCCAGTGGACATAGTATACTTAGATTTCCAGAAAGTCTTTGACAAGGTCCCTCACTAAAGGCTCTTATGTAAATTAAGTTGTCATGGGATAAAAGGGAAGGTCCTTTCATGGATTGAGAACTGGTTAAAAGACAGGGAACAAAGGGTAGAAATAAATGGTAAATTCTCGGAATGGAGAGGGGTAACTAGTGGTGTTCCCCAAGGGTCAGTCCTAGGACCAATCCTATTGAACATATTCATAAATGATCTGGAGAAAGGGGTAAAAAGTCAGGTGGCAAAGTTTGCAGATGATACTAAACTGCTCAAGATAGTTAAGACCAAAGCAGACTGTGAAGAACTTCAAAAAGATCTCACAAAACTAAGTGATTGGGCAACAAAATGGCAAATGAAATTTAATGTGGATAAATGTAAAGTAATGCACATTGGAAAAAATAACCCCAACTATACATACAATATGATGGGGGGCTAATTTAGCTACAGCGAATCAGGAAAAAGATCTTGGAGTCATCATGGATAGTTCTCTGAAGACGTCCACACAGTGTGCAGCGGCAGTCAAAAAAGCAAACAGGATGTTAGGAATCATTAAAAAGGGGATAGAGAATAAGAAGGAGAATGTATTATTGCCCTTATATAAATCGATGGTACACCCACATCTTGAATATTGCGTACAGACGTGGTCTCCTCATCTCAAAAAAGATATATACTGGCACTAGAAAAGGTTCAGAGAAGGCCAACTAAAATGATTAGGGGTTTGGAACGGGTCCCATATGAGGAGAGATTGAAGAGGCTAGGACTTTTCAGCTTGGAAAGAGGAGACTAAGGGAGGGGATATGATAGAGGTATATAAGATCATGAGTGATGTGGAGTAAGTAGATTTACTTATTCTCATAATACAAGAACTAGGGGCCACCAAATGAAATTAATGGACAGCAGGTTTATAACAAATAAAAGGAAGTTCTTCACACAGCGCATAGTCAACTTGTGAAATTCCTTGCCTGAGGAGGTTGTGAAGGCTAGGACTATAACAGGGTTTAAAAGAGAATGTGATAAATTCATGGAGGTTAAGTCCATTAATGGCTATTAGGCAGGATGGGTAAGGAATGGTGTCCCTAGCCTCTGTTTGTCAGAGGGTGGAGATGGATAGCAGGAGAGAGATGACTTGATCATTACCTGTTAGGTTCACTCCCTCTGGGGCACCTGGCATTGGCCACTGTTGGCAGACAGGATACTGGGCTAGATGGACCTTTGGTCTGACCCAGCACGGCCGTTCTTATGTTCTAGGGAACATGGAGGAAGACTATGTTAATTCTCTAACCTCTTATGCTATCAGTCACAAATTAGTAATGGACAACATTATGCTCTCATTAGAATTGCAGGGTTGAGTTCTAGGCTCATAGAATGCAAAATAATTACTTAATCTAGTACAGGAAGCCAAACACAAGAACCTTCTGAAGTAGAACTCAGATCCTGGATGACTAATGATTGAGTTACAGTGTGCTAGTAACTGCTGAAATGCAGGGGCTCACTGCTCCTCTGAGTTTCAGTGAGCTCCAGCAGTTTAGCCTGGTGACCTTTTCTTGATTTTTCTATACTCAAATTAATTCCTTTCATCATTCTTATTAAAATGAAGGAAAGTGTTTTTGTACTATGTAAATATTTCATTTTCTAACGTGTACTGTGGCATATTTTCCAAGGAAGAGTCTTTAATTTTTGAATTTATTTATGTAAAATTTTCAAATGACTGATTTTTAATATATTCTCATATAGAACCTTTATTTTTAAAACATCTAGTCAATTCCAAATGTGTTTAAAGCTGGACTCTGATCAAAAGAGAATCGGCATTGAGTAAAATGGTAAACAAACATGGTGAAAGAGATCTCATAAATGCCAAATACCGTGTATAATTTAAAAGATGTGTGTGTGTGTGTGTGTGTGTGTGTGTGTAGCTATAGCTTTAGCAATTAGTTGTTGAACAAAAAGTTTAAACTGCAAAGTCAATTCTCAGTGGGTTACATAACATGACCGGTGTTACCACTTAAGGAGATTTTAGTAGCTGCTTTGTGTGAATAAAGTAAACACAACAAACCAAATCAGCCAAAAGGTAAACTAGGCTCACCTTGCATCATGCCCCTGTAGACTGCCAGGAGAAAGAGGCTGCCAAAAAGCAAAGTAGGATAGGCTTATGCCGAGAGAGCCCTGGCACCATGTCTCCTGCTGGTGAAACACAGTAATTGTCTCTGAGATCTGAAGTGGGTTTAAAACCACCAGACTCTCCATGCTAAACTTGCGCATGCTTCAAGGCTTTGGTTTTTTGTGTGTGTAAAACTGAAATTCCTATCTAAAACAACTTGCTAGGTATTTACTTGAGAGCAGAAATATGAGAGCCCTGACTTCTAATCCTATAGTGCAGCATTGCATCCATTTAACCAGCTCTCAAAGCAGGTTTTCTGTTACTGCTCTCTGCTTCCTTACTTAAACGTTTAAATTGGTAACTTTATTTTACTTGCTTGAGCATTAATTTCCCCCCATAATCTTTGCATCAGTATAATTAATTTTAAATGTTCAAATTTTCTAGCCTTCTGTGTATTGTTTAGGGTGGGATTTCTGAAAGTACTTAAGTGCTTTTTAAAAATCCACTTTTAAATAATATAATTGCTCTTCTGTTTCATGAGTGCTGCATTACAAGGCCTTTCAATGAGGGAATCTGATAATTGCTAAGGAAAACAAATGGGCACTGATGATGATAGATTAATAATTACAAAACTAATGAACAATAGACGCTCAGATCCAAAGCAGGATGTCTGGAGCTTATGGGTTGTTGAGGCCACTCAGAAGGGTCAGCAAGGTAGTTTTAGTTTTACTACAGATAAAATGGCAAGTCATTTAATCACTAAATGATGGCTATTCTGATTGTACAAAGCCAATCCACTGGTCTTATAGTTTGTAATGCAGCATTCATTTAAGCAGGTGATGTGCTTTGTTTTAGATGGATGGCTTTGGGGAGAGCCAGTAAAGAGCTTTATCAGACAACTTATTTCTTTTCTTTGTCATCCAGAAACCGAAATGAGCTAGCTGAGACGCTTGAGCTTTTGAAAGCACAAATCGATCCTGCACTGTTGAAAAAGAACAACCAGCAGGACAGCTCATCACGTGAAAGCCCTAGCATAGAAGATGAAGATAGCAAAAAGGAGGAAGAAATATCTCCACCAGGTTTTCTACCCTCTTTTTTACCAAGCTTTAGACATTGTGCTGCATCATATCAAAATGTTAAACTTCCTGAAAAATGAGAGGATTAGAATAGGCCTGGTTTTTTTTGTTTGCTTTTTTTATTTTCTAAGCTAAAATTCTCTGATCCATGTATCGAGGATACATTTTTAAACCTTTTCACACATTTTAAAATTCAAAATAATTTGGGTGTGTACTCAGTTTACTTTAAAAAAAAAAATCCCAACAAATTACATATACAACTTTCCATTCTTTAAAAAAAATGTAACTTTTGTTTTTGTGGTATTTTGTGTAACACCCTTGACACTTGACATTTGCTTTCCTATCCCTTATTTTTCTTTCATTTGTCATGCATTAGGTTTCAACCCAGCCTCACGTTTCTAATGGACATGAAACTCCTTCTACCCCCCAAATTTGTGTAGTGGCATAATTGATGTCAAACACCACACCCATAGTTGTGTTGACATTGGCTTTGGCTTTGGCTTTGTATCACAAAATATGGATTTTTCTTCACTTTAGTAACCTATGCTTTAAAATCAAGAGCAGCACATGAGTTCAAGATAGTTTTAAATTGTTGGATTTAAGTACAGTATTGTCAGGTAGCTTAATAATCCCAATGAAGATCTGTGATGAGCTTTGTTTGATAACAAGCCCTTAACTGTGCACATTTTATTTTTCTCACCAGTGAAGAAACATTACTTCATTCCTTACTGCTTTGACACTGCGTATTTCTGATATGTTGCCTAACTTATTTGATGTGTTGGGTTTTTAATAGGAATCAGTTAATGTTAAATGCTTCTCCTTGTAGTAAAAGACCTAATTTTTCAGGTTCAAAGCAATTAAAGGCCTGTCTCCCCTGGGGAATCTGGTTTTAAAATTGGTTTGCATTTTTGGGGGGAAATTTCCACAATGGGGACAAGGCTTTCAGGATCACATTGTGCCCTCTGTTACACCCATGCCAATCGTATTAGTGAGTGTTATAGGTGTAACTGTGGGCAGAATTTGGCCCAGAGTTCTGGCCTACAAGAGGAAGTATTGCTATTTCATTGACATTCGATGCATGTTCTTCCAAAGAACTGGTGAAGGGAAGAAGCAATTAATACAATGATATAATATTGTGAGGTGCTGTAGAAACAGTGCAGAAATCTTATTGTACAATTAACTGTATCATTGCTAATATCCAATAATTAATGCAGAGTATGATCTGTTTTGGTTGATATAAGTTTAATATAACTAAGATATTTGACAATGGCTAAAGTTGCAATTACATTGCAAATAAGAGATGATCAAATCTCCCCAATACTACAGAGTTAATTTCAAGCAATGGTCTTGAAATTGGTTCAGTAAAAACTGGTCAGACCAGTTTAAGCTACCTAAACTCAGGGCTATGCTTTGGCTCTAACTGATTGATTTAAAAGTCTATTTAGCTGAACCAGTTTTAAAACAGTTCTCCAGTATAGACAAGGCAATCATGAGACAAGACAGCACAGTACACCAATCCATCAAAGTTCGCTAATGTCACTATTCATGTTGGGCTAGCATCTGATATGCATTGCTTGTAGAATTTCTAGTGCTAGACAATGGGGTTGTGTCTATACCAGACAATGGAATTACTTGTAGCTGGTTTAGGTACAAAGAGTTCAGCACTTAAACCATTCCAGTTGCACAGCCCTCTGGTACCTATCGCACAATCCAAGTAATACTTTCAGAAACTGTATGTTCTGGGAGATGGTGAAATAACACCCTACCCCGGAATGTACTGTTTGTTTGTCCACATCTACACCGGCACTAAATTATTCCATACTAAAACAGTTTAAACTGAACCACTTCTTAAATCTGCTGAAAGTCTACTCTACTCAAAGGATGTTTTGAGAGCTTGTAAACAGCTAAAGCCCTCTTTGAGAGTGGATGTGAATGCTTTGATGTAGGGAACTAAATCAGTTCTTAGAATGGGGAATTTGTCTAGCATAGACAAGGATTAGAACGGCTGCTGCCCTCTAATGTTAGAAGCTTGAGGGAGAGGCATAGCCAAGGGAAAAGCGTTGCAAAAGAAAGAGGTCAGAGACAAGGGAAGAGGAAGCGGGAAAAGAGTAGACACAGAAAATGTATCCTACTCTTCTCTCTGGTAAGCACTGCCTTCAAGAAAGCCACTTGCAGCATTGATTTACATTCTGCTTTCCCCTGTAACTTCTCATCTAAGTAAGGAGGAAAAAATGGGTCTGGACCCTTTGAAATATTGTCCCTGGTTTTGCATTCATGGGGAGTTGACTTCTCTCTCTGACTTCTGAAACTAACTAAATTGGGTTTGGTTTTTCTTTCAAAGTCCCTTGAGTTTCTCCTCACCAATTTTTTTCCTTCTATACACTGTTTTCTTGTTTCCTGTTTGAATGTGAGTTAAGCTAGCTCTTGGATTCCCCCTCTTCATTTAGAACTAAACCAGCATTTTGGGACGCTTTCATCTGGGAAAGGACTTAAGTTCGTGCAGGGGGAAAGGAATAACTTGGTGCTGGGATTTACTGCATTTTGGAATAGTAAGAGCCTTTCAAGTGTTGGAAGATCACACTGCAGAATATATAGTGCTATTACATCTCATTTTTTGTTGACTTGTATCACACACCTACTGAAAATTGTATCTCAACTTCTGGGCAAAGACCATATCATCTAACTCTGGATAGATCTGCTCCCTGCAGTTTTCTCTGATGTACTTGTACTCTGCACTTATTTTGTACGTGTTGGTCCCGTTGAAGTCAACGGGACTTGTGTGTGTGAAATGAATGCAGAATGTTATTTATTATTTGTATTGTGGTAGCACATAGAAGACCGAGTCATGGACCATGGCCCCGCTAGAGTGCAACAAATCTGGGTGAATTTTGGTTCAGGACATAGTATTTCAGCTTCTCCTCTTCTCTCTGAAACAGAAAAAAATAATAAGCAAACCCTTCTGAAAATATCATTGTGTGTAAACAAGAGTGTGGTTTGGATGTGGACACGTCACTTGAAGTTCTAGTATAAGGAATTCTGTAAAACATTTTGTCATAGTGAAATAATGCAAACTGTCAAGTCAGACTTCTTTTAAAAACTAGTGTTACAGACCTCGTGCTTAGATTTTATGTACACACTTTTAGAAAAAAATTACTAAAACTGATTAAGGAGCTAAAAGGTCAGCATAAAAAAGATAGATCTGGGGCTCTGCTGATATTCTCTGTTAAGTTTAGAATTATCTCTGGTTTTCAGTTGAACTGAACTGCTGTTCTGTCCCATTCTTTAGCTAATATTTGTCAATCAGACGGCAAATGCCAGTGTTAGGCCAAACCCTTAATTTCATTAGAGAGGACTCATTTTGATTGTTGTAGGATGCATCTTTAGCTTTATTTTTTTTATCTAGAATTCATCTGGTTATGTTATATTATTTTGTTTCTATTTTAACAGGAAATGAATTAAAAATAAAAGAAGAGGAGGAGAACATGGAGGAACAGTCAAAGGAATTGGAAAGCCTTCCTCCACCTACAGTTCCAGCAGATGAAAACATGATGAAAATGGAGAAAGTGGAAGAAAAGGAAATTATAAAACTGCCAGTCATAGTAAAGCTAGAAAAACCTTCAGAAAACAGTGAGGAAAAGCAGATTACCAAAGAAGAAAATGATTCCTTTAAAGAAAATGTCAAGCCTGTTAAAGCAGAAGTGAAGGAAAATAAAGTAGAACCAAAAGATTTAAAAGACGTTAAAAGCAGCACAGATAAAATAACAGTACATGAGCCTGAGAGATTAGAGTTTTGTGTCAATGTCAAAACCCCTCAAGAAGTTGTGGAGAAATCTGCAGAAGAAAGTGAGAAACTTAAAAATGACCAGCAGGCAAAGATACCACTGAAAAAGCGAGAGATCAAGCTGACAGATGACTATGACAGCCCAATAAAGGGGTCCTTGTGTAAATGTGTTACTCCAACAAAGGATGTCTTGAAAGAGGAAGGAAAACCAGAGGAGGAGGGTTTTAGACGAGTGCCTACAATCACTGCTTTATGTCCTGATGGGAAATTGCTAGTAAATGGAGAGGTTACCAGTGAAAAAGTCGCCCAAAATGTCACCCAAAATAATAAGTCAGAACATTCCATTAGCACAAAGGAAGACAGCAGCAGCTCATCGAAGGAGAAAAATTGCATAAGTGGGGGGAAAATATCAGACTCTTTAAACTCTGTTAGCAAAATTGTGAAAACATATGAAGATCAGAAAAATGTGCCTACCGACAAAGAGGTAGCTGCTACAATCTCTGAGGTTTCTAATCAGAAAGTGCCTTTAAAGGAGGAATCTAGTCTTATGGAAAAAGAGTCCCTCGACAGTATGACTTCTGAGGTGGCAATGGAGGACTCGTGGAAAGCAGGATACTGCCCCAAGAAACCTGAAGAGAAATTAGCTTTGAAAACTAGGAAGGACAGACGACCACCACTCAAAGAATGTTTAGAAAAGCTGGAAAAGTCCATGAAGACATCCACTCCTAAGGAGCCACCCAAGCTTGATCTAACAGATGAAGAGGGTTTGAAAAGTAAAAATGAACTGGAGAAGAAATCTGACTCTCCAAAAGCAGCTGAAACACCTCCATCTATTCCTCCTGTTCCTTCCGAGAAATCTGCTTTAGAAAAAGAGGGCTCAGATTCCAAAAACATACTTCCTGATGAAAGCAAAGTTCAGGAAGGATCAGATTCAGAAAAACAAAAGGAGGAATTCGAAGTTCCCCGGACAGAACCAGATAAACAAGATAATGCCCAAACCTCTAATATAGAGGAGTCTTCAGAGACTAAAAAGGAATCTCCAGTACAAAAAAGCAAATTTAAATATAAACTGGTTTCTGAAGAGAACATCTGTGTAACAGATAACAAGGAAATAACCTCCGAGAGGCAGAAGGAAGGGATCAAGTTAACCATCAGGATCTCCAGTAGAAAGAAAAAGCCTGATCCACCTCCGAAGACTCAGGACACCGAGCAGAAGGAAGAGGAAGAAGTCAATGTTGGTCGCACTTTAAGGAGGTCTCCAAGAATATCTAAACCTACTCCAAAAGTGGTGGAGACTCGGGATCAGAAAACTGACAAAAAACGAGGTGAAGAAGAGGAGGAGAAATTGGCAGCGCTGCAAAAGCAAGACCGAAGAGAGGATGTGAAAAAACAAGAGAAGGAGTCCAATTCTAAAGTGAGCAAGGTAACACCATTATAGTGCACAGGAGGAGATGGTTGTTTTCGATCTAAGGAAAACACATTTGTGGAGAAGTATGCCATTATGTCAAGTATCAGAGGGGTAGCCATGTTAGTCTGAATCTGTAAAAAGCAACAGAGGGTCCTGTGGCACCTTTAAGACTAACAAGTATTGGAGCATAAGCTTTCGTGGGTGAATGCCCACTTCATCTTGCGTCTGATGAAGTGGGCATTCACCCACGAAAGCTTATGCTCCAATACTTCTGTTAGTCTTAGAGGTGCCACAGGACCCTCTGATGCCATTATGGTCAATTTATGCATGTTACTAGTCCAGTAACTTGGTTAGGGCAGTGACTCATCTGAAAACAACCCCCAGGAGAGTGCTAATAGCTATTAACATCATGATTTGTAAGTGTCAGAATTCTTACGTTGAACCTGGTTTTAGAATAACTCGTGCAAATTATTTTATTTTCTAGAGGACCTTATCCTTATTAATCAAACCTTCAGGATGCTTTAAATCCTATAGGTCGGATGCTTTAACCATGAATAAGATGCTGAAGATTAACTGTGTGATGTATATGCTGATGCTTGGTCAATTTGATGATGATGGCGGATAGATGGCAATAGGAAAAATGTTAGAGTAAAGTAGTAATGATATGTAGAATTTAACAGGAGTTTTGTTCTTGAGAGTAGCTGAACCACTTTTAGAGGGATTATGAGGGAATTTCTCATCTAGGCTGAATGTAGGCTTTATGTTGGGTTCAGAAAGTGTGTTTTGCATGAGAAGTTTATCTTTCAGGCACAGTTTTAAAGTTTTTATAGAGTAGAAATGATAGTGAGCTTGCAGGTAGAAGACATGTACAGCCTGCTATTAGCCATGCTGTGACTATTTTCTTTTTGACCTGTATGCCTTCCTGAAAAGCTAATTAAAATACATTTAAAAAACAGGAAGATAGAGGCAATATTTTTCTTTAAAAGTGTCCTTGGTAAAAGGACATCTAGTTCATTTCAAAAATGAATAACTAGTTTTTTTTCAGGTGCTATTCCTGTTCTGAATCCCCTTACTAGCTTTCGTAGTTCTACAAACACCTTTTTCTCTATTTAAAAAAAATTTTTTTTCTCTCTTCTGTTGCAGTGTGAATAACCTTCACAAACAAAATGAGAAATTGACCTTATAGGGGACAGGTGAAACTGTTATATAGCAAGTGCTGTCAAATGCCTTACATAAACTGCAAATTACTGAGATTTTTTTCATCTTTCAGTTCTGGTAATAATAGGTGCTACAAGTAACAATGTTAAAATTGAAACAAGTATGGTCTTAAATGGACATAGTTTTTGAAAGACTTAATGATCTAAATATGTGTAGTGAGATGCAAAAATTAATATAATAGAGAATTTGGGGCCTGGTTTCCTTGTATAGAACACACACATGCACACAGTCCTCCCAGACATCTTCCTCCTCCAACCCCACAGGCAGAGAGAACACTTAACGATAACAGCAATTTATCTCTTACAGTATGATGATTCTAAAAGTAAAATAAAAGTCACATTCTGTAATTTATCAGAGGGGTAGTCGTGTTAGTCTGAATCTGTAAAAAGCAACAGAAGGTCCTGTGGCACCTTTGAGACTAACAGAAGTATTGGGAGCATAAGCTTTCGTGGGTAAGAACCTCACTTCTTCAGATGCAAATTCTGTAATTTGTTTTTCTAAAAGGAAGCAATGATAAAAATATATTCTCTTTGGATTGAGGAAAGGCAGCTTTAAAATAAGGTTAATTGTACTCTGGAGGGGAAAAGTTTACGTGTTAAAGTTCTTGTCTTCACTATGCAAAATTACCTTGTCAAAGTAGAAATTTTAGATTTTGATAGCTCAACAAAGGAGTGGAGTCACATTCTAAAGCTTCGTCTTCACGTCTTTTAAACCTCACCTGAAGCATTTGCTTTGCCTATACCTTTTAATTTCCTTTTTTCCTTTAGTTGTAATTAGTTCTGTAAGGATTTTTGTACTCAATGAAAGATCTACTCATTGAAGCTGCTCTATCAGGGGGGAGGGATAGCTCAGTGGTTTGAGCATTGGCCTGATAAACCCAAGGTTGTGAGTTCAATCCTTGAGGGGGCCATTTAGAGATCTGGGACAAAAATCTGTCTAGGGATTGGTCCTGCTTTGAGTAGGGGGTTGGACTAGATGACCTCCTGAGGTCCCTTCCAACCCTGGTATTCTATGATCATGCTACATTTTCCTGTAGCTGTTCTGATTGAAATGAATCAGTTCATTTTAGAGAACATTTACTCAAACTTAAGTGTGATGGTCTTTTTAACTTGGAAAACCCACCGTGTAAATGACGAGGCAATGTAAGAGCCTTTTGCTGTGTTTTATCTTTGGACCACTAGGTCACACAGAGAAGCAAAGTGCGGTGGACAGGAACTCGAACTCGTGGCAGGTGGAGATATTCAAGTAATGAAGACAGTGAGGAGTCTGAGACCGAAGAAAACTCTGAGGAGGAATCTGAGGGGGGAGAGGAAGAAGAGGAACCTGCACCTGCTGATGATGATGAACCATGCAAGAAGTGTGGCCTTCCCAATCACCCTGAGCTAGTATGTTCTTGATCTACAAAATAGTGTGATGGGAAAAAACTTCCATTAATTACCCTGAAAGTGATGGTTTTTTAGACTAGTAATGTGTAAAACATAGCTATTTCTGCCATGAGACAGCTTTCTTCTGAGAGATGAATGGTATTTTATGATAAACAATCCCTCCCTGGGAAAAGCGATGGGGCAGGTTTAATAGGTGGTAACAGTAAGGGGACATGGATATGTCCACTATTCATCTTAATAGAAACAGGCTTTTAATGCTGTGGGTATGCCCTGATGGCTTGGGGCTAAGATGAAATTCCAGCATGACCCCCCTCATATCGCTTGTCCTGTCTGCTTCCAGTCTGAATCTTGCTGACTGACATGATGGTGGCCTGAGGAGGAGGAGGAGGAGGCAGGATTCAGAATCCAGCTTGATCTCTTCAGCCTTCCCCAACATTTACTCTCTCTCCCTTCCTCCTACCAGTTCTGAGTCTCATGTTGGGAAAAGGGAGGGTGTATGAGACCGATCATTATTCCTGGAGCAATTCTGCGCCAAAAAACTAAAATTCTGCACACAATATTTTAAAATCCTGCATATGTTATTTGTCAAAATAATACAATATAATCATGCCAGTTTCAATTAGTTTGGTCATTTATTTCAAAATACCTGTCAACAAGTGTGTGTGTAACAATACAGACAACAAAAAAGATTCAGGAAATGTTTTTTTGACAAATAGATTTCTTACAAGTCATATTAATACAGAACTTTGAGTAATAATTCATTTAAACTACAATATAGAAACATATTTCCCGCATCCCTCAGAAGTAATGCAAAGGCTTAGGGGAGTCAGGGATAATGGAGGACCTGAAGGAGAGGGAAGTAATTGCTGGGAAGGACCCTGGGAGAGAATCTGGGGGGTTGTTGTGCGGGAGGAGAGTGTTATGGAGTTGGGGAGCCTCCCCCATGCAGACCCTATCTAACCCTAGTCTCTCCCATTCAGTCAGGCACATCTGCCCCTGTCCCCATGCAGAGGTGATGCATGGGGGGAGGGAGGAAGGGCATGCACATGCCACCCTCTCTCCCCCTCCCCCCTGCCCCGATTGCTCAGCCACATGGTGTGGCCAGGCCCCCTCCCTGTGGAGCAGCTGAGCTGGCGAGCTGTGCCAGGCAGAGAGAGGCAGGAGAAACCGCTGGAAGCTGTGTGGAGGGGCTGCTGCTTTAATTCTGATGGGGAAAGCAGGAGGAATAGCTAGGAGCTGCAGAGAGGGGCCGCTGCTTTCTGGGACGGGCGGGGTCCAGCTTTCCTGAAGGCGGGGGCTACCTGGGGAGTGAGTGGCTTGAGGTGTTCTGGGGTTGTGGCCTATCAGCAGGTATGGGTCATCTCTGTCCCCATGTGTCCCTGCACCCCCACTCAGCCACGCCTCCTCCCCATCCCCATGTGTCCCTGTACCCCCATCTGGCCTTGCATCCCTACTCCCATTCAGCCCCTGCCCTAGTCTGTCTCCATCCACTGGCCCTTTTGAACCCCATTCTGAGACCACCCCAGCAGCACCTTGTGCCCCACTCTGTCCCCCTATATCTTGTGCCTCCTCCCCTAGCCCTGAGGGCAGGGCACTGTGAGGAATGCAGCCTCTCTTCCACCCTATCAGCTGCTGACTGCTGCAGCTGGTGAGCCAGCCACCCTCTGTTCTGGTGCCATAGCAGCCTCTGGTGGCAAAAGGCATAACTGCAGAGCCTCTCCAGCAGAATGTATTTTCTGCAGAGGAAAAAAAAACCTGCATGGGACATGAATTCTGTGCGTGCGCAGTGGTGCAGAATTCCCCCAGGAATAGATCATTCTCTGGTCTCCTTATTGGGCAACAGCTAGCTTTTAACCTTCATTGTGTGATGTTTTTGATCCCTTTGACGTCACAGGCAGAGAATTGGGACCATTTACTTGGAACCAAGAGGGAAGAGTGCAAGTTTGTTTCACCCCCTAGGATGTCTTATCTTTTATAGTGTATACTCTGTTATGTTTGTACATAGCACCATGAAGATCTGACTTGGTTGAGGCCTCTAGGTTCTAGACCATAACATAAGAACGGGCATAGTGGGTCAGACCAAAGGTCCGTCTAGCCCAGTATCCTGTCTTCTGACAGTGGCCAATGCCAGGTGCTTCAGAGGGAATGAACGGAACAGGTAATCACCAAGTGATCCATCCCCTGTCGCCCATTCCCAGCTTCTGGCAAACAGAGGCTAGGGACACCATCTTGCCCATCCTGGCTAATAGCCATTGATGGACCTCCATGAATTTATCTTGTTCTTTTTTGAACCCTACTACTGTAATATAAATGAATAAATCTCTCACACACACACACACACACACACACACACTTCTAAACAAACATTAAGGTTGCAAAGTCAAGCCACTCAGAAGTTAGGAAAAGGCAAAATTAAGGTTCCCATGCAATCTTAATTGAGCCCCTTTGTACATATGCATTATGGGAGAGTCTTAATTGCATGATCATATATTATTTTTCCTCAGGCCCCTTACCTCATTCAGTGTACAGGATGGATGGTGCTCAATTAATGAGCAGCTATTCAATATTTTGTTTTAACCTCCATTGTTCAATATATGCATCCTACTCAAACCCTGTTCGGAAAACAGAATTATTAATTTCCTCATGGACTTCCTATGGCACTCAGACTATATTATATCTGAGTGTTTCACAAATGTTCATTTATTTTCAAAACACCTCTTGTTAGGAAAGGGGCTGTTATTATCACCATTTTATAGATGGGGAGCTAAGGCACAGAGTACTTAAGGTCAAAAGTGTCCACTAATTTTGGGTTTCCAATTTCAGACTTCAGCACCTGATTTTTCAGAGTATGTAGCATTATATGGTGCTTTGTGTTTAAACCACAATTGTGTCTGTCAGTACTTGGCACGTCTGCAAATCAGAACCCAGGATCTCAAATTAGGCATGCCGAGGATGAGAAGCGCACAGTTAGTGGCCGCCTGTTAAAAGTTGGGTTGAAGTGGCTTGCAGAGCATCACAAAGGAACTCTATGGCAGAGACAGGGATAGAAACCAGTTTTTTACAACAGACTTCTATAGCTTTAACCATGAAATCATCCTTTCTCTTCCTGTAGTCCCCTTCCTCATTCACTACACACCTTCCAAGTTCTGCAACAAATGAGGCAGGGATCCTGTGAAAAATAAATATATAACCAAAGACTTTATCATAAATTACAAGAGTAGCAAATTAAAGTTTCCTAGGCAACCCCTAATTCTGGCATTTTCTAACTTTTGAGTACTTGCCTTCACAGCCTTAATTTTCCTCTAATGTCGCTTTTTGGCATGTAATAGTCACTTTA
Organism: Chrysemys picta bellii; assembly: GCF_011386835.1. Taxonomy (NCBI): domain Eukaryota; kingdom Metazoa; phylum Chordata; order Testudines; family Emydidae; genus Chrysemys; species Chrysemys picta. The sequence continues at coordinate 338,598,711 of NC_088791.1, forward strand.
ATTGCAGACTGAAGTCAGAACACTTTTTCTCCATCATAAACTGAATAAAAAGAAACCATCAGACTTCTCACCTGGTTCACTCTGCTTTATTTTTAAAAATCGGTTCAGATATTTATGAAGTAAGTGCACAATCAAGTAGTTTGAAAACTACTTGCAGCCCAGTATAAAAAACAAGTGTTCAGAAATCATCCAGCTTGGTGCCATTTAATGTGTAATAAAGTCCAGGCCCAGAATTTAAACATTAAAAACATCTTTTATATGAAATTTTAAATAAGACAATTATGACATATCTTGAATGTAAAACCCCATGCCGTTTGGTGATGAAAAATTGGGTTTTACATTCTGGGTATGTCCTTTGGAATAATAAGGTTTGATTACTTTCCCCCCCCTAAATAAGGCATGGGGCAACAATCTGTGGCTCTTTTAGAGGTCATTACTTTTTCTCTAACTCTTATGACATGGGGTTTACTGTGCGTATGCATTAAAGGAAAACTCCAGGGCAGTATATGATCCTCTGATGATTACTTGAATAATTCACCAAAAACTGGGTCTTCTATATAACAAAGAATGAATTCAATAGGAAGCTGCAATATGGGGTATCTGAGAATGCAGGGTAGGACTTGAGAGAAACAGAGAACCCATTTGTGTGGATAGGAAAGGAAAGTAAGGGGTAAAATTTCAGAAAAGCCACTGCTATGTTCAGCTTTGAAAGTTCTTGCTCTTCCATGTGGAAGCAGCAACCTAGTCTCAATCTGCATCATATGTCTGGAGTGCTTGCTGAGACGCATCATCATTTGCAGCTTCATCTGAGGCCATTCTCATTTGTGAAGGTAATGTGACAAGTGTTTCCTAAAAACTGTTCTAGGGATCTGTGTTGCATAAGTATATGTTCATATGCAGTAAATTAACTATTTAAGGATCATAACTTATCACTGGAGTTTTCCTTTATATTTTTTCAATATTGTAAGATGCTGAATACTACAATATTTTAAATGGAATGGAATTCATAAGAAAAGTATAGCCTGAATATTCGTGAAGACTTCCTGATATCGAGTTTCTTTAGAAGTGGCATTATCTGCTCAGTGAAGTGCTGAAAACCCCATTGCTTGAGATGCTTACCACTAAATTGAACAAAGGACTAGATAGATGACTATTCTCTCTAGCATTTTATCTCTAATTTCTACAGTTCTGCTTTAACAACACTTGCCACTCATCTTTAACATTTATATTTATCCGGCAAATCATAATGGTCACTCATGCAATTAATCCACAAAGTAAGCGTTCTTTTAGTTATGTGAAGACATGCCAGCATGGTTGAGACCACTTTAGTAGCTCCTTGAATGAATTGCATACTCCAGTGGATGTGCACACAATTCACATCAACTTTGCCATCTCCTGTTTGATAGAAAAGAGGCATCTAGGGTTTATTCTGATAAATCAATATGCATTTTAACAGCTTCCTAATTCTGTGTTCTCCTATGATTCTAGGCAATCCAGATAGGGTTTGTTTTCGTCTGTACACGTGATAAACAATCCAGAGTTAAGGCTGAACATCCTGGTACATCAACTGTTCCATGAAAAGACATGTTTTATCTTTCCATAAAACCCTACAAATAAGTGATTTTGGCGGTTCTGAAGTTTGTACGGATCAGAATATTTATGCAGTTGTTTCAACACTGCCTAGAAAATAGCTTTAGAACTTGTTACCTGCCAAGAGGTGCAAACTGCTGCTAATCTTTTACTTTGTTTCCACAGATTCTGTTGTGTGACTCTTGTGACAGTGGATACCACACAGCCTGCCTTCGACCCCCATTGATGATAATCCCAGATGGAGAGTGGTTCTGCCCACCTTGCCAACATGTATGCTTTCTAGTTGACTAGTTTTCATCTCTGCTAGATGTTGTGGAGAATCACTGTTTGATTAACAAACTATTTCTGGTGACCATCTTTCTCAGTTAAAAAATAACCTTTCCTTTGGGATGCATTGCCTCAACCATCCCCCTGCTCTGTTATGAAACCGAGCTGGAGATAACCTTTTCCTCACTCTTTTTTCTTTTTTTCATTATTAGTAGATGGCTATTGTACTGCTTAACAGAATCAGTTCTTTCCTACCTTTGCAAAGGTTACATCAAGGAAACAGTAGAATTGGAAATATTCATTCTCTTAATTTTTCCTGTAAGAAAGACTGAATGAGGGAGTGCAGCACTAGTCAAGGAAGCAGGAGCTCTGGTTGAAACCCACTTCCCTCCCCAGATCTACTGGTTGGAACATGCAGCCAGGTGCCTGTAACAAGCCAGCAGGAGCATGTTTGTGATATGCCAGTTGGTCTCGGCTGAGAGCAAGTGCTGTCACTGCCTAGCAGCAGGCAAATTTCAGTGCTTCCTCTAATGAGGCTAGATGCTACTAAAAAGTATTTCAGTGCAAACATATGGCTGGCCTTCCTGTGAAATAGAAGGTGCAAAAATAGTGAGTTCTTCAGGGTAGATGCCTGGAGTTTTAAAGGCCATAGTGTGACTAATACGTTTCCTGCTGCAGTGATTGGGGAAGAATTAGGCACATTACAGAGGCAGCCTGGTGGATCTCATACCCCATCTTTGCTTCCAAAACAGCTAGATCACTTGCATGTCACAAGCAGGGCTGCTGCTGTGCAAAAGATGCTGATCAGTGATGATGTCTAGTTGTATTGTGCATCAAAATTTGCCTGTTTCTGTGGTCTTAAGTATTTTTTTAATTTAAATAATTAATGGGTTGAGAGTGTAAGAATTTTTTCTTTACATATGAAGTTAGAAGTGCTACTCGTACCTGATTATATATAAAGCACCTCCCCACCGAGGTGCTAAGGGCACTGTTGACTAGTTCCTAGTAAGTACATAGTAAGAAAAAAACCCACCTAAAACTACAAAAAAGAGCAGCGGAAAGTATATGATGGGAGAGGAGGAATGGATGGGAGAGAACAAATCAAATCTTCAAAAGAGAAGTTTTAAATGTGATCAAAGGAGAAAGGTTCTACAGTGATTGCAATAAAAACACTTTTGGGGAGAACTTTTGCACATGTAACAAGTGTAATGGGAAAAGGCAGGTCTCCTGCTGAGACAGCAAAGCAAGTTCTTCTCATAGGGGCCACTTACTTGTATCAAAGATCAACTCAGTTGCTGACCTAAGACATAATGTTAGAATCCCTACAAAGCAGGTGATATATCTGTGAATAATAACCACCTACATGATGACTTGATTATTATCTTGATATTAGATGTGGATATAAGGTCTTATAGCATACAAAACATTTTATTTTTTTTTATAAAAAGCACCACAGTAGTAATCAATAAATGGAAACTTAGTGCTATGTGTTTTCCAATGAAATAATAAAAATGAAAGTTTACAATCTAAAAAGTTAAACCAAAAATGAAGTGTGGGAAAGAGGACTAAAACGCACTATGTATGTATGTATATAAATAAAATAAAATACAAACTACCTCCCAGTTACCTTTCTGCTAACTATACAGATTTTAAAATAAAAAAACAGGGAATCATTTAGAAGTATGTTTATTCTAAACACTCATCTTTAATACATGCACTGGGCAGACTGCTTTCTACAATAGATACCTCTCACCGGAAGGGTTTATCTCTCTAGCAAAATGTGTTGAAATTTGTGCTAAAGTGTACCTTAAATTTAGAAGACTGAACCTTCACTACATGCCATGTTCTTGCCGAGTGGGTATTCCAACAGAAGTAATATTGTGTTGCTACACCACTAAAGTCTCTGGCAGAGATTAAATTAACATAATAATCTTAGGCTATATACAGGGAAATGCAGAGAAAACTAGGAATTTAGTTTTAAGTATTCCACGTGTAGACACTTATCCCTATTCCAGAGATCACTAAGGCAAATGTGAAAACAGTGCATTAAGTGTCTGAATAAACTGATTAATGAAGGTATTTGCTTATGCAAGAAACTGATACTGTGTATTATCCCCTCAGAAATTACTCTGTGAGAAGTTAGAAGAACAATTGCAAGATCTGGATGTTGTCTTGAAAAAGAAGGAGCGGGCAGAGCGAAGGTACTGAAACCTAGTTGGTTGTGTTCACAAACTGCTCACAGTGAGTTGCTAGGCAAAGAGGCAGAAGTAATTGATCAAGCATTAAATGGACCTGGATAAGTATGTTAATGAGACCTTGAGCTGATAAGTTTGTTTTTGATTAATACCCATGAACTTCCTATTAATCAGGGAGTTTACTGCTGGCAGCAAATCTGGAGATGCTTACAAAAGGGTAAAACAGAAGTCCAGTAGTTAAAGATGAGGGGATGGTGTTTACTAAGGTTCAGTCATGGCTTCTGAACATGGTTTGGTCCTGCCTACACTTGCAGTTAAATAATTTTCAGCACTGGTTCATCTGCACCCTTTGCTAAGACAGTCAGCAATGTGTAAATTTACTAGTGTAGACAAGTTCTGAATCACCTGACGTGGCTACAGAAGTTTCTAATGTAATGTGCCTTACAGACTTCGGTTGCCTTTTTCACCTAGATTAGTCTGAAACTTCATCTACACTACAGGATCACACTATTGCATGTTACAGTGGTCTCAAGTTGTAACTTGAGATGTAGCTTTGTGTCCATCCTAGCAGTCATCCTGGTTAGTGTAAATCAACACTGTGTCCCCACAAACAGAATTTCTTCCAACTGTTGCAGTAACAGTAGGGTTACCATATTTCAGCAAGCAAAAAAGAGGATGGGTGGAGCCCCGCCCCGTCCTGCCCTGGCCCCGCCCCTGCCCCACCCACTTCCCGCCCCCCTCAGAACTCCCAACCCTCCCCCCCGCTCCTTGTCCCCTGACTGCCCCCTCCTGGGACCCCTGCCCCTAACTGCCCCCCCCAAGACTTCACCCCCTACCTAAGCCTCCCTGCCTCTTGTCCCCTGACTGCCCCCTCCAGAGACCCTCCCCCCATCCTAACTGGCCACCTAGGACCCTACCTGTGCCCTGACTGCTCCAACCCTTATCCACACCCCCACCCCCAGACAGACCCCTGGGACTCCCATGCCCCATCCAACCACTCCCCACCCCCTGACAGCCCCGCCCCCCGAACTCCCGACCCATCTAAACCCCTCTGCTCCCTGTCCCATTGACTGCTCCGATCCCTCTCCCCACTTCTACCCCCTGACAGCCCCCCCCCCCAGAACTCTCAACCCCCCCCCCCCCCGCTCCTTGTCCCCTGACTGCCCCTCCTGGGACCCCTGCTCCTAACTGCCCTCCAGAACCCCACCCCCTACCCAAGCCTCCCTGCCTCTTGTCCCCTAACTGCCCCCTCCTAAGACCCCCCCCAAACTGCCCCCCAGGACCCTACCCGTACCCTGACTGCCCAAAACCTTATCCACACCCCCCCCAGAAAGCCCCCCCCAACTCCCGATCTCCCCCCCCCCCCCGTCTCTTGACTGCCCCCTCCAGAATCTCCCTGCCCCTTCTCCGACCCCCTGGCTCCCTTGTTGTTGGCCTTCGGTTCGCCTAAGGGCTCTCTGGGAGCTTGCTGAGTCAAACGCTGGCCAGCAGCGGGGGAGGAGCTCCAGCCTGCCGGAGGCGAATGCAGGGAGGGAGGGAGGGAGTGAGTGAGTGAGCTATGCTGCAGGGGGAGGAGGGGGAAGTGGAGGAGGGACTCTCTCTCGCTGTCGGAACCACATGTAAGTGGCACCATCCGGCTGCCCTGTTAGCCGCGCGCGCTCTGCATGGGGGGAGGGAGGGAAGTCCGGACATTAACAAATTCCCCCCGGACGCTATTTTTACTTCAAAAATCCGGACATGTCCGGGGGAATCCGGACGAATGGTAACCCTAAGTAACAGTGCATTGTGCATAGCAGTCCCACAGTTCCCAGCACAGATATCTGAAACAGGTTTGTGAGTAGCAATCCACAGTTGGGAGAGGCGCAGTATTTCTTAAAACATTAATTGTGTGCCTTTAAAAATTAACTTTAACACGTGCATAGTAAAGAAATTTTGATTCTCTTTTTATTTACAATATTGTATGTGGTTCAAGTCAGAGCCATGGCTTTCTGTTTTGTCTGTTTTTATAAAATGGGTTTTGTATTAAAGTTATATTAATGCAAAATTAACAGTTGAAAACTTTAAAAGATGGGAAATACAAAAGTTAAGGTACCTCCTAGTAATGTTAACTCTTCCACATAGCTCATGTATAGTGTTTTTGCATTCCTAAATGTTCAAGTAGCACACACTTTACTAATGCTATCAGACTTGTCTTCTTCATCACCAGTCAGTCTATCTTGCTTTTTAAATTTGCAGCCTGAGTGTTGAATTATTGTTGGTTTTGTAATTTTTACAGAACAGCATGCTGTTCAAATGTTACTTCTGTTTTATATGGTGAAAATTACTATAAGAACAAACATTCAACAGTCTGATCCTCTAGCCAAAATAGTCTAGTTTCCTCTTCTACATTTGCTTTTTGCTGCTTTTTGAAGCATCTGATCTCTATTGGTGGAAGAGGCAGGGCAGTAAACTTGATGGCACAATTTTCTAATCTGGCAGGAATCCAGTGCTGCTTTATTGTGGTATGTTACAGGGTAATCATGGTGAAGAGGGTAGAAATCCTGACACAGTGGTGTTGGAAAAAGTCCAGGGTCCTGGTTTTTATCACAGTACGAGTACAGTTCTTAGCTAAAATGGGAAAATAAAGGTTATTTGGGGCACAAGAGCAGACAGGTGTTAAGACACTATTTGCTGTACCAGAGCTCAACTTTGTAAACCTATGTTAGCTCTTCATGTTTTTTAGTCTTTTCCTTTGGTGGAAAAAGAACCCCCTGAAGGAATTAAAGCTCTCACTAAGAGTACAATGGTCTGATCCTTTGTGTCACTGCAGTCACACTGCTAAGTCTCCTAGTTTTGATTATTTCCCATGCAGCCCAGGGTTTAACTTGACAACATTCAAGGTTCTCATTGAAATTGGTTTAGCTATTCAGCAACACATCCATACACATCCCCAAAATGGCAGGTTATGGCTAACTTATTTTTAATGAAAATCCATTGACTCTGTGGTGGCAATAACAGTTGTGACAAAAATGTAGACTTGGGTCAAAATCTTTCTCCTTCTACTCCAGCTTACTGAATTTCAGGTTTTTCATTTATACACCTACTAACGTTTATAAACAAGTCCTGCCACTAGATGGAAGCAAAGGCCACTGAAGATTTTGCTGATACTGTTTTGCATTTAAATCAGGGGTTCTCAAACCTTGTCAGAAGGTGCACCATATCTTTTGATAGTGTCTCCTGGGACTACTTTCCAGTTCCTGGTCACCTCTTAACCCATGCCCAGTCTCATGGATTGTCTCCTCTCATTCGTAATATTATATCATCCCTGTGGCAACTGCGGCAGTTAGTTACACAGAAAAATAATAAAAACAACAAGGAGTCCTTTTGGCACCTTAGAGACTAACAAATTTATTTGGGCATAAGCTTTCGTGGGATATAACCCACTTCATCAGATGCATTGAGTGGAAAATACAGTAAGGGGGTATAAATATACAGCACATGAAAAGATAGGAGTTGCCTACCAAGTGGGGGGGGGTCAGTGCTAACGAGGCCAATTCAGTTAGGGTGGATGTGGCCCATTCCCAACAGTTGACAAGAAGGGGTAAATATAAACCGAGGGAAAATTATTTTTTGCAGTGACCCAGCCACTCCCAGTCTTTATTCAGGCCTAATTTGATGGTGTCAAGGTTGCAAATTAATTCCAGTTCTGCAGTTTCTCGTTTTTGAAGTTTTTTGTTGAAGAATGGAGACTTTTAAGTCTGTTATTAAGTGTCCAGGGAGATTGAAGTCCTCTCTTATGGGTTTTTGAATGTTACAATTCTTGATGTCTGATTTGTGTCCATTTATTCTTTTGCGTAGAGATTGTCCGGTTTGGCCAATGTACATGGCAGAGAGGCATTGCTGGCACATGATGGCATATATCACATTGGTAGATGTGCAGGTGAATGAGCCCTTGATGGTGTGGCTGATGTGGTTGGGTCCTATGATGGTGTCCTTTGAATAGATATGTGGACAGAGTTGGCAACAGGGTTTGTTGCAGGGGTTGGTTCCTGGGTTAGTGTTTTTGTTGTGTGGTGTGTAGTTGCTGGTGAGTATTTTCTTCAAGTTGGGGGGCTGTCTGTAAGTGAGGACTGGCCTGTCTCCCAAGGTCTGTGAAAGTGAGGAATCGTCCTTCAGGATAGGTTGTAGATCCTTGATGTTGTGCTGGAGAGGTTTTAGTAGGGGGCTATAGGTGATGGCTAGTGGCGTTGTTACTTTTTTTGTAGGTGTTTGTCTCTGTCTGAGGGATTGGAGCAAATGCGGTTGTATCTGAAGGTTTGGCTGTAGACAGTGGATCGTGTGATGTGGTCTGGATGAAAGCTGGAGGCATGTAGGTAAGTATAGTGGTCGGTAGGTTTCCGGTATAGGGTGGTGTTTATGTGACCATCGCTTATTTATACGGTAGTGTCAGGAAGTGGATATCTTGCGTGGACTCGTCCAGGCTGAGGTTGATGGTGGGGTGGGAATTGTTGAAATCATGGTGGAATTCCTCAAGGGCCTCCTTTCCATGGGTCCAGATGATGAAGATGTCATCAATGAGAAACTGCAGAATTGGAATTAATTTATACCTGCTTGCTGTATTTTCCACTCCATGCATCTGATGAAGTGGGTTATATCCCACGAAAGCTTAGGCTGAAATACATTTGTTAGTCTCTAAGGTGCCACAAGGACTCCTCGTTGTATTTACAGATACAGACTAACACACGGCTACCCCTCTGAAAAATAATAGTACGAGATAATGTATATGTAGGTTCTTTTAATGCAGTTTAACAGTTAGAGATAAGGAAAGCCAGTGCTTCTCCATGGCAGGCAGTTTGAGAACTGTTAGTTTAAATGTTGAGCTTTCATTTGTTCCTCCTTGGTAAGGAAGGTACACGCTATTTCATCTGCCTGTTTAATATAAGACCTTTGCTACAACATTGCAGGCTCCATCCTTAATGCTGTTTTTTTATCCCCTAATTTCCTACACAATCTGTTGGGTTCCTGACTGTCAGAATTAGGATCAGTACTTGAGACCCTCTCTAGTAAAACCTGGTTGAATTTTACTCTTCATTCCCTTGTTGTACTTGATTTTTTTGCTTCATAGGAAATAAGTGGAAGAGGCAATGAATCCCAGTACAGAAGAAAATTTGATAATTATTAAAGCTTTTACATCTGTCTTCTCCCCTTTAGCAGCTTCTTCTCTTGCATCAAGAGATTATTTTTCAAGCATTTCCCTTAGTTTAAATCTGCTAGACAAATGATGAAGCAATTTTCTCTCCATCCACCCAGGTCTCATAGCACTCAGTGGGAGAGAAAGTTTCTTTTTGATTTATAAGGTTAGGGAACTGGTACTGGAATAGAAAAGTAAGTACTTTACTTTCAAATAAAGCCAAAAATGTCAGTGCAAGTGTTATCCTACAGTAATATAAAATTTTGGCAGCATGTGGCCTCGTTACTACAGCTATAGGAGAACTATCCAGAATCCACTTTACTGTTTTGTCAGCTTTCTTTTAAAAACAGTATTTGCTGCTTTTACTTAAGAAAAAGATTGGACATACTCTTTTTCTGCAATCAGTTCGTTAGAAGGATATTGAGAAAAGGAAATCTTATTCAGATGTCCAGTCGTAAGAATATTTGAAAATCTTGATCTGCTACCAGACAAATGCAAACATTGGGAAACATATTTTCATAGATAGATAGATGCTTGCAACTGTGTACATGTGTGTGTGTGTATATATATATATATATATGTGCTCCAAACTAACACATGCAAATATAAAGTTAATATGCATATCAGGTATTTGTGCTTATGTGTGAACAGTTAGGTGCATAGACAATGCATGCAAATGTGATTTGCACATGCAGTTGCTTACTGCTAACTTTAAAAACTGGTTCTGATTGACAGTACAGCCGTCCAGGATCTGTTTCAGCTCATAAAAACACATAAGTCTAGCACTTTGGCCTTAATTCTTGCTTTCTGTTTTAACAGTACAGTAGAACCTCAAGAGTTATGAACACCTCGGGAATGGAGGTTGTTTGTAACTCTGAAATGTTCGTCACTCTGAACAAAACGTTATTGTTCTTTCAAAAGTTTACAACTGAACATTGACTTAATACAGCTTTGCAGCTATGCAGAAGAAAAATGCTGCTTTTAACCATCTTAATTTAAATGAAACAAGCACAGAAACAGTTTCCTGACCTTGTCAAATCTTTTTTTAAACCTTCCCTTTATTTTGTTAGTAGTTTACGTTTAACGCAGTACTTTACTGTAATTGCTTTTTTTTGTCTCTGCTGCTGCCTGATTGCGCACTTCCAGTTTCAAATGTGGTGTGTGGTTGATCAGTCAGTTCGTAACTCTGGTGTTCATAACTCTGAGGTTCTATTGTAGCAATGCTTCATGGAATACTGTAGTGTGGAGATGAAGAAGAGCTATTAGGTTACATCTAGTCCATCCCCTGCCAGCATATAATTGCTCTCTACAGTATATTTCTTAGCGTATTATATTGTCCGGCTTACATTTAAATTCCTCAAGAGATGTGGCTTTCCTTGGGAGACTCTTCCACAGCCTAACGGCTCTGTTTTTCTAGATATTCAACAGTTTCTTTATTTTCTAAATTTTGATCTGTTATACTAGTTACCCTCCCTTATACCACAGTAACTCATTCCTCTCCTTCCTTGGTGTCTGTTCCCTTCAGACATTTGCAGTTGTTTGAACACCAGTTTCACATGTAAAGGAAATTGTGATCCTTCAAAACTTAGGAAATAATACCTACTAACTTTAATCAAGGTCTGAAAACTTGTATTTTGTAGTGAAACAACTCATAAGGCTGCTTCTACGGAACAGCATTAACAGTTTTGAATGATACTGATTAGATCATTGTTTTAAATCTGTACCATCTTACAAACAGGCTCCTTGTGAACTGTTTTTAATTTTCTTTCTCTCCCAAGGAAAGAGCGATTGGTGTATGTGGGTATCAGTATTGAGAACATCATCCCACCACAAGTAAGTTGACTCAGCTTTGTTCTATTGTTCTTTCATTTCGTAAATGTGTTTACTGCAATAAGTGACTTCAGTCTGTTTAAAAAAAAAAAAGAAAAGATACTAACATAAGATTTGCATCATTTTTAAAAGGAAACTGTCAACATTGTTTAGTAGTTTCATTTGGTAAAATTTTGAACCTATTGTGTTAAGCATATGGTTAAGTTCTTAAGAACTTAAGCATATTTAGGCCTGAAATCAGGGCCTAAATACAGTTTACGGCTCTATATATTGTAATTTGCTGTTTTGTGTGTTGATAATGAAACTAATTTAAGTCCTTTTAGTATATCTAGCTTGATGAAAAAATCATTTCTGGACTGCTCCAAAGAGTGGCTTCAAAAAGATATTGCCTACTCTGCATCATTACTCAGCAGTCCCTATGTGGTCACAGGGAACAGGACACCCAAGTGTTAGGAGTGGCAAATGCTCTTTCAAGGCAAAACATTAATTAACTGGTAGATGAGAATTAATTCTGTGGCTCACATTTTAGCTGGTGAGAGTGTAAGAATTAGGCAAGGATATTAATTGCTGTTGCTTTACTTCGGGATCAAGAACCTGTTCAAATTTTAAAAGCTTAAGCTTTATGAATAGATCTAAGTAAAATACTTCACAGGCAATTAAGACATTATTTACCTTTTTCAATTCTGATTATCACTTTCCTGATAATTGATAGGGAAAGTCAGTTAGGCACACCCAAAGAAATTTTGTTCTCCTCTTTTTAAAACGACACTGTTAAATGAGCAGCTCTTCATTTTTGCTGCCAATGTAATTTGACATATTGGGACTTCCTGAAATAAGACAGTTGCTGTCCAGAGTTCACTTTCTCTGCAAAAAGCCTACAATAACTGTGTTTTGATTTTGGCTTTTATATTCACAAAAGTCAGAAAATTCAAAGTTACGGTGCCCATAGCATCCATAACTTCTCTCCTACTATAGGAAGGAGCTTCTGATACTGGATATTGTATTAATTGTTTATCTTAATACAAGTGTACATTGAGAATAACAATTGCCGAAGGAGCCATAATTCTTTGCGTTGCTTTGCTTTTGTGTCCGCAAGATTTCAGCCAGAATGTTGTAGCAAAAATTTATTGACCTTCCCATTTTTTTCCCCCCCCCCAGAATGGGAGAAAAATGTTTTGCTCCTTCAGAGCTTGTGCTTTTTCCCTCATAAACTCATTTCAAAGTGATTTTTTTTCTTATGCCTTCCTAACAGATGATTTAATCCAGGCCCAGTAAATGAGCTTTTACATTTAAACTTGTTCAAACAATAAATGTCAGGTAGACTTTTCCACTCTAACTCATTATGCTAAAACAAATTTTCTCCCTCCACACTTGGTTAACTGAGAAATGGCTCAATGGGATTTTACCAAACTTAAAAAAACAAAACACCACAAGCCTCTTTCTCCCCAAAAAACAAATCACCACCACACCTCTTGATAAGAACAAAAAATTCATCCCAAAGGTCAATTTTTATTGAAAACTAAGGCTCTGGAAATAATGGCATAGAATTAAAGCCCTGTCCAGAGTGGGACTGAAACTGTACCATGAAAAGGTATGCAACGAGTGGGGACATAATATGGATCTTTTTCTCCAGAACTGTCAGCTGTCTAGAGGAGGTGATCAATATGGTACACACAGAAAAAATCCCAGTTTACAATGGCTGCAAACACTTGTTGGCAACAATCTTGTTCAACTGTAGCATGGACAAGGCCTGAAAGTGTCACCTCAACTAGAAGCATAATATCACTACTGTTACTGAATCTACATCCTCAATCCAGATACTTACGGGATTCTGTTGCCAGTAAATCTTGCCTTTGTTATGTATAGTACCACAAAGAGAACTGGGTGCCTGTGAACTAGGTACCTGTATATAAGTCAGCCACTTGGGAATTTGAAATGTTTTCCACACACCACTTACCTGTTTGACATGAAAATAGACAATTCCAGCTCAGTCATCGTGAATCTTGAGAGGGAAGACAAACCTATCTGATGTCTGCTCCAGCATATTTACAGGTTTCAGAGTAACAGCCGTGTTAGTCTGTATCCGCAAAAAGAAGAACAGGAGTACTTGTGGCACCTTAGAGACTAATATTTAACACTTGTTGTCATACTTCAACAGGAGCCAGAAATACCAGAAAGTCAGGAAGAAAAAAAGAAAGATTCCAAAAAGTCAAAATCAAAACGGCTTGAAAGGAGGTCTACTAGAACACGGAAATGCATAAGTTACAGGTAGGCAGCTTGTTCTCCAACTGGAGAATATTAATAATATATTGCCATTTCCTCTGTCCATCCATTCACCTGCTTCTTAGAGAGGGTACTTTTATGGTTAGCCAACTGGTCAAATTATAGTGTTTTCAGTCTTACTTTTGAATACTGCACATGATTATCAAGCCTAGAGCAAAGGTGCCACTTGAGATGACTAACATGTAAGAGCAGATACACGGTGTTTAGCCAAGTGATATGGGAAATAGAGCCATCTTAGAAATTACTTTATTCTTATTGCAGTATATGCAAAATACTAATGCAGGCCAATGCATCTGTTCTCCCATCTAATGGAGGACCAACTAATATAAATATCTGAAAGCTTTGCATTCCTATTCCTCTTTTCCTATTGCCCCTTTCCTCTGTAAATATCTGAAGGAATGTACAAATGAAAACCTTATCACAAGAGACAAAGTGAGAAACATGAACTTTACCTCTGCAGAATAGCTGGAAACAAAAGTCATGTCACCAGTGTTTCCAGACAGTTATTGCTAACAGGTTCATAAGATTTCCCCTCCCCCTCACCCCCAGGTTGTTCTAGAACTGTGCTGTAGATTACTTACTGAAGTAGTCTGTAGTACAGCATAGCTCGTACTGTTTTTAAGTGATCAATGTCCCCGTGATCCACAAGGAAACTGTTTAAAACACTGCTGGCAACAACAATGTTAAAGCCAATAACTAATTTGGCTCTCCTCTCAGTGAGTGATAGGGCATTAGTATAACATGATGAATTTGCCAGCGTGATGTTCATTGAGCACTCAGGAATTTTCTCTTAATTAACTGTAGATATTTTTTGGTACCTCCTACTCCTGGGGGAATTCTGCGCATGCACAGAATTTGTCCCCCTCAGATTTCTTTGCTTCCCTTCAGAAAAATGACTTTCTGATGGGGAAGCAAAGGGAAGCCACAAGAGCGATCATGTGACCCTCCCCAGAAGTATGTTTTGGGTAACCAGGGCACCCAGCAGAGAGATAAATCACTGTGTGGCAGCAGGTGGGACTGGGGAAGACCTGGCTGGTGGTTCTTACCCTACGCCAGGCTCAGCTGCTAGTCCCGGCAAGGCTGGGGAGGACAAGACTTCCTCTTCCCCTGTACGGCATTCGGGGCCGTGTCAGACCCACCCCCAGATTTCTCTGCTGGCTGTAGGAAGCTCTGCAAACTCCCCCACACTTCCTGCTCCTCATCTGCAGGGGGAGGGATCACTGTACGGGGAGCTGATCCCCCATCCACCCAACCCCCGGGCATCCAGACACTCTCATACTCCAGACTCTCCTGCCAAGCCTCACCATCCCCCTATACCCTGAACCCCCCCTGACAAGCCTCACTCCCCCTTCCCCCGGACCACCTCAACAAACCATCCGCACCCAGATCCCCACCCTACCGAGCCCCAACCAGCTGCACCTGGATCCCCACCCCACTCCCCCAGCATCTGGACCTCCCCGCTGAGCCCCCCACACTCAGACCCCTTCCGAGCTCTATCGACCCCACCCCCCCGAGCCCCAACCACCTTCACTTGAACCCCCCTGCAGAGTCCTATTACCATTGCACCCAGAACCCTCCAACAAGCCCCTGTGCCGCCAGATCCACCTCTGAGCTGCTTACACCCAGATTGTCCCACACAGAACCCTCTAAACCTACACCTGGATCCCCCCACATTAAGCCCCTCCACACTTGGATTCTGCCTTGCTGAGCCTGCCTGACCACACCTGGTACACCTGGCACGGAGGGGCAGGGCCCTGGGGTGTTTCTGGGGCAGGCCTGGTCCTTGCGCTGTGTTAGGATCGGGTGCAGCCTCACTGCTGAGTCTGTGTCCCGGGGTGGAGCTGCACAGTGATCTCCCACCTTTGTGCAGCTAGTGGCTTGTTCTCCCCAATGCCATGCTGGAGCCTCCACATTTGACAAAAAAAATTTGCAGAATTTTGCAGAATTCTAAAATACTGTGTGCAGAATTTTTAATTTTTTTGGTGCAGAATACCCTCAGGAGTAACCGCCCTTAGTTAACACCAGATGCCACACTGAGGAAAATGTCACTGATGGTATACAAAATTCAATATCGCTTGTAAGAGGCATGATGCTAAGGGCAGGTTTTTATAGATTTCTGTCATGTTCCTGACAGTTGAGGCAGTCATTGACCCAGGGGAAAATGTTTTTGCCTGTAGGGTATTTTGACAGTACTGCAATGGGTTTATAAAATCCTGTGAGGCTAGTGATTTTTACATGGAAATAATTTTTTTCATACATATTACATTTGATACTCAGTCTTACTATCTTAAATGAAAGACAAGTATCTCTTGCACAGTACATCATAGATGTCTTTGAGTTTGTGAATGTATTTGTGTGTGTGTGTATTGTCTGTACCCGACTTCAAATTCACACACATACAATGGAAGTCTAGGTTGTGGTGATGAGAACTGTGTAGCCCCTCCTTCAGTGAGGGGAAATAAACCCTAAACTCTCATTTTGCTCACACATGAATCTATAAAATGTTAGTTCTGTTCAGATACCTGCTTTCTTTGTGTCTTTGGAGTCATCGGCATCACTTATTGATGAACAGGTTAATACAAAATCAACACTACTGAACTAATAAAACTGCAGAAGAGCCAGCTGTCATCTGTTATGCCTCATATATGGAAAGACAATTGTCAGCTAGCACTTGATTCCAAAATAGTTATTAGTAGTGACATGTGGAATGGAAAGAATAGCTTAATTATTCCAAAGACAAAATGAAGCGAAAAGATTTTTGTTAGAAGAAAATAAACTTGTTTGGAAGTACCTTAGAATAAACCTCGCAAAGGTGTCATTTCAGAGTTGCTTATTTTACCATAAATGCACTTTAAAGGTGACATGCAAATGTGAGAATTTGCTTCTTTATAATGTACAAAGAAGGCCAGAAATCTTTTGTTATGAAGAAAGCCTGGTGGTTTTCACTCATAGAAATATCAGAAATATTAGGAATAGTTTTCCCTGTTTTGCATGTAAGGTACAGAATGAGGATCTCTCTCGCTCATTCAGTTAAGGGCTGAACCTTTATTAAAAGAGGTTTTCTCCAGCTGTTAAGCATTTAAATTAAAAAAGATATGTGGAAAAACAAAAAAAAGTAGAATTTTATCTGTCTGAATAAAATTTACTTCTCCAGACAATTAATCCAATTTCATTTCCTTGTATCTGATGTCATAGGCCTACTAGCTTTTTTCTCATCCATAGTGTCTTCCAGGGAAACCAACGTAGACAAGACCTGAATTTCCAACTGAAGAAACAAAACATAATATCTTTTTAAACAAAAACCCTCCTGTCTTCTTTTGTACATCAAGCCAAAGAGGGAACAGACCCTGTTTTCTTCTATTTGCAAGTTGCCTTTAAATTGCTTTCTCCATGTACAAAGTCACATTCAAAATTGTAAAGGCTCCTATAGCAAAATTACAAAATATGAAAAAAGAATACTTTTGCTTTTGTCCTTCCAGTTTGCTTTACAGCATAGTTCAACCTGTAAATAATAGCGACCATAATATAATTAAATTTAACACCCTTGTCTGGGTGGGAAAATACCAAAGAAGTCCACCACAGTAGCATTTAACTTCAGAAATAGGAGCTACGCAAATGAGGAAGCTAGGTAAACAGAAATTAAAAGGTATAGTCACAAAAGTGAAATGCCTGCAAGTTGCATGGAAACTTTTTAAACTCACTGTAAGAGAGGCTCAGATTAAATGCATACCCCAAATTAAAAAACATAGAGGACCAAAAAAGTGCCAGCATGTTTAAGGTAGTTAGGGTAAAGTAGCTAAAGGCAAAAAGGCATCCTTTAAAAATTGGAAGTTTAAATCCTACTGAGGAAAATAGAAAAAACATAAACTCTGGCAAGTCAAGTGTGAAAATGTAATTAGGCAGGTCAAAAAAGAATGTGAAGAGCAAGACTCAAAAAGTAACAACTTTTTTTTAAAGTACATCAGAAGCAGAAAGCCTGCCAAACAATCAGTGGGCCATTGGACAATTGAGGTGCTAAAGGCGCACTCAAGGATGATAAGATTGTCGTGGAGAAGCTAAATGAATTCTTTGTACCAGTCTTCACTGCAGAGGATGTGAGGGAGATTCCCACACCTGAGTCATTCTTTTTAGGTGACAGATTTGAGCAAATGTCCCAGATTGAGGTATCAATAGAGAGGAGGTTGTGGAACAAATTGATAAATTAAATAGTAAATAAGTCATCAGGACCAGATAGTATTCACTCGAGTTCTAAAGGAACTCATATATGGAATTATAGAACCACTAAGTGTGGTATGTAACCTATCACTTACATCATTTTCTGTACCAGATGACTGGAGGATAGCTAATGTGACACCAATTTTTTAAAAAGGCTGCAGAGGTGATCCTGGCAATTACAGGCTGGTAAGTCTAACTTCAGTAGCAGGCAAATTGGTTGAAACTCTAGTAAAGAACAAAATTATCAGACACATATATGGACACGATTTGTTGGGGAAGAGTCAACGTGGTTTTTGTAAAGTGAAATCATGCCTCATCAATCTGTTAAAATTCTTGAGGGGGTCAACAAACATGAACAGGGGTGATCCAGTGGATATAATATACTTGGATTTTCAAAAAGTCTTTGATAAGGTCCCTCACCAAAGGGTCTTAAGCAAAGTAAGCAGTCATGGGATAAGATTTCATGGATCAGTAACTGGTTAAAAGACAGGAAACAAAGGGTAGGAATAAATGGGAAGTTTTCAGAATGGAGAGAGGTAAATAGTGGTGTTCCCGAAGGATCTGTATTGGGACCAGTACTGTTCACCATATTCATAAATGATCTGGAAAAAAGGGTAAACAAGGATGTGGCAAAACTTGCAGATGATACAAAACTACTCAAGATAGTTACATCCGAAACTGACTGTGAAGAGTTACAAATAGATCTCACAGAACTGGATGATTGGGCAACCAAATGACATGAAATTCCATGTTGAAAAATACAAAGTAATGCATATTAGAAAACACAATCCCATCTATACATACGAAATAATGGGATCTAAATTAGTTGTTACCACTACAGAAAGAGATCTTGGAGTCATTGTGGATAGTTCTCTGAAAACATCCTCTGAATGTGCAGCAGCAGTCAAAAAAACTAATAACGTTAGGACACATGAGGAAAGGGGTAGATAATAAGAGAGAAAATATCATAATGCCACTATATAAATGCATGGTACGCCCAGACTTTGAATCCTGCATGTAGTTCTGGTTGCCCCATATAAAAAAAAGATATACTGGAATTGGAAAAGGTACAGAGAAGGGCAACAAAAATCATTAGGGATATGGAACAGCTTCCATATGAGGAGAGATTAAAAAGACTGGGGACTGTTCAGCTTAGAAAAGAGACAACTAAGGGGGATATGATAGAGGTCTATAAAATCATGACTGGTGTGGAGAAAGTGTATAAGGAAGTGTTATTTACTGCTTCACGTAACCAAGAAGGAGGGGTCACCCAATGAAATTAATAGGCAGCAGGTTTAAACCAAAAAAAAAGGAAGTACTTCACACATCACACAGTCAACCTGTGGTTCTAGTTGTAGGGGATGTTGTGAAGGCCAAAACTATATAAGCTCTTGAAGGATAGATACATCAATGGCTATTAACCAAGATAGTCAGGGATGCAATCCCATGCTCTCTGTGTCCCTAGCCTCTGACTGCCGTAAACTGGGCGTGTACAGCGGGATGGATCACTCAATAATTGCCTGTTCTGATCATTCTCTCTGAAGCACCTGGCATTGGCCACTGTCGGAACACAGGATACTGGGCTAGATGGACCATTGTTCTGACCAAATATGGCCGTTCTTATGTTCTGTCAAAAGAAGAATTCTGTAAAGCATATATTATGAAAATGTAGGTAAACTACCCAATTTAGAAGTTTAGAGAGCAGAAGTAGCACAATATGAAACACACACACTAGCAATCAAAATTCAGACAACTTGACTACTTAACATGAGACTTGTATAGACACATCTGAGAAGGCTGTCCTGAAAAACGAAGATGCATATGCCATCTAAATTTAAAAAAAAAAAAAAAAAAAAAAAGTTTGGAATAATCAATAAGCAACTATTTCTTGTGAAAATTTTTGCTGAAATACTTATAAAACAAAATATTCATTGTGTTTTTTGAATTCAGTAGCATACCCTGTAAGAAGGAAGTGTTTTTGTGAATTTATCTAAATTATTAGTAAGTCAGCCCAGGTAGTAATATATATCCATCCTGCTAGAAGCTGGAAATGCTCTACATATTTTTTAAAAACCCATTGAGCATCTGTCTAGTACACTATGAATATGTATGATGTTTTTCTGATTATTTTACCACTTTCCCTCAATTTTGGAATGTCTGAAGCACTCTGAATTCTTACAGCTATTTTTAGATTTTGAAACATGACTTCAAAATATATCTGAACTGTGCTCTGTTTCAAAGTAGTAAATAAAAGATACTATTTTTAGATTTGATGAATTTGATGAGGCAATTGATGAAGCAATAGAAGATGATATCAAGGAGGCCGATGGAGGAGGTATGTTTTTATTACTTACTATTTGTATAGTTAAAATGGTGACCTGCTGGGCTGGTATGACACACATTCCATTACAATGCCAGAGGGAATGCGTGTAGTTCTGACCTTTGATACCTCGTCTGAATCTCTGCATAGCTTGAAATTTTTACTACCGCACTATCAAATGGAAACTGCTACTGTATTTGCCTGGTTGTGGGGCAATGGGTATCATGTGTTGGAGAGTCCATGTAGGGAAAAATCATGTTGCTTTTGTTAACTATCTTTAAATTCAGTTTTTACTTTTTTCAATATCTAAACATAAAACTGGGTGTCAAGAACCAAACATTTTATAATTGCTCCCTAACTTTGGATGGCCAGATTAGGAAGCCACTAGGTGCTTCTGGTATTCAGTACCTCTGGAAATTGGGCTCATATGTGTTTTCACATTGAGGTGCCCAAAACTAGTCAACATCTTGAAAATGTTGGCCCTAATCTTGGTCAGTACTTCCCTACTGCACAGATGTGTTGTGAAACTTTATTCATTAATGCTTGTAAATCTCTTTGTGATCCTCAGATGGAAGGAGCTAATAGTAAAAAAAAAAAAAAAAATTAGAACGAAGTTAGAAAATTATAACTTTATCTTACTATTCTAATCTGTCTTTCTTTTTCTTTTGTGACATGGTGAAGAGCTGAGGGACAGATTTTTTCCAAACATGCCCAAGGGATTTAGGAGCACGGTGCCTATTGCCTGTCAGTGGGATTTGTGCTTCAACATTTCTTGCGTGTTTAAAATGTTCAGATAATCCCTTGCACCTGTTCTTTTTGAATCCCCAGAACAATACCTGTTTTTTCAAAAGCCCTATGGATGTGCACAGGCACGCTGAAAACCAGGCCTGATTATTTATTTATTTATTTATTAATTAATTTAGATTTAAAGAAATAAATATACTTATTCAAGGCTCTAAGGACCCTAACATAATTAGTAATTCAATAAATACAATTAAATTAAGTCTTAAAAGTATTAAAATGAGTTCCACAGGAACTCTGCCTGCCAGCCAGCCACCTCCTTTCATTTAGGAAGTATACCATCGGCTTTCTTTAAAGACCCTATCGAACAGATGTCATGTGCAGTGTGCCCAGAAAGTCACGAAATTTGAGCTGTTATGGACTGAGTGGGGGAGCAGGTTCCAGAGTCTCAGAGCCCTCACAGAGAACACTCCATCAGCCACCCCATCTCTTTTATAATAAGGGAAATCCAGCTCAAACGCCCCTGCTTGACAGACCACAGCTGGGTCAGTATGGCCCAATATGTGACTAGAGCACATCCAAATAATGGATGTGCAGTTTTGGCTGTGTGCACGGTACAGGGATTATCTCTCAAACTCACCCTACCAAATAAAAAAAAAAATAACCCCAATTTATCCTGCCATGGCACTCTGGGGGCCACTTGTCTCCTTCCATCGCCCCAGGTGCCTGTACAGCCCCTGCCATGTATGCGGCAGGAGGTGACTGCCCAGGAAAGAGTCTACCATCACTGACTTCTTCATCAGGCCCTCAATTCTGTCTGGATCCTAAATGGAAAAAAAAGAAGAAAATAATTGGGTTATCTTTTAACTAGGACTTGAGGCTGCAACCTCCACTCAGCCCTGGCTTTACTGTGAGTGCCACTTCTGTAAGGCTCAGTTCCACTGAGATAAAGACAACGAAACAAAATATTTTTAATGCTAAAGTGGTATCTACCTACTGGAGCACTTCCATCCAGACATGGTGTTACTTATCATGGGGAACACCCTGAGCCTTTAGGACCAGTGGTTAGAATAGCAGAGGAAGTGACCATGCTCCATCATTCTCATATGGTGTTGTGTGAGGGTATAGGGCCTCAGATTGTACCCTACTTATAGATAGCACATGTCACATCACTTGAAGAAGCCCTTTGATGGTTGGGATTGGGATAGAAAGGGTGGATAGAAATGGGATGGGTTGGGTGGATAGAAAGCTGGCTAGATCGTCGGGCTCAACAGGTAGTGATCAATGGCTCCATGTCTGGTTGGCAGCCGGTATCAAGCGGAGTGCCCCAAGGGTCGGTCCTGGGGCCGGTTTTGTTCAATATCTACATTAATGATCTGGAGTATGGCGTGGACTGCACCCTCATCAAGTTTGCCGATGACGCTAAACTGGGAGGAGGGGTAGATATGCTGGAGGGTAGGGATAGGATATAGAGGGACCTAGACAAGTTAGAGGATTGGGCCAAAAGAAATCTGATGAGGTTCAACAAGGACAAGTGCAGAGTCCTGCACTTAGGACGGAAGAATCCCATGCACTGCTACAGACTAGGGACCGAGTGGCTAGGTCGCAGTTCTGCAGAAAAGGACCTAGGGGTTACAGTGGATGAGAAGCTGGATACGAGTCAACAATGTGTCCTTGTTGCCAAGAAGACTAACGGCATTTTGGGCTGTATAAGTAGGGGCATTGCCAGCAGATCGAGGGATGTGATCATTCCCCTCTATATAAGATTGGTGAGGCCTCAACTGGAGTATTTTGTCCAGTTTTGGGCCCCACACTACAAGAAGGATGTGGAAAAATTGGAAAGAGTCCAGTGAAGGGCAACAAAAATGATTAGGGGGCTGGAACATATGACTTATGAGGAGAGGCAGAGGGAACTGGGATTGTTTAGTCTGCAGACGAGAAGTATGAGGGGGGATTTGATAGCTGCTTTCGGCTACCTTAAAGGGGGTTCCAAAGAGGATGGATCTAGACTGTTCTCAGTGGTAGCAGATGACAGAACAAGAAGTAATGATCTCAAGTTGCAGTGGGGGAGGTTTAGGTTGGATATTAGGAAAAACTTTTTCACTAGGAGGATGGTGAAGCACTGAAATGGGTTACCTAGGGAAGTGTTGGAATCTCCTTCCTTAGAGGTTTTTAAGGTCAGGCTTGACAAAGCCCTGGCTGGGATGATTTAGTTGGGGATTGGTCCTGTTTTGAGCAGGGGGTTGGACTAGATGACCTCCTGAGGTCCCTTCCAACCCTGATATTCTATGATTCTATGATCCTACTGTGCTAAGGGCCATAGAAACATATACAGACATAGTCCCTGTCCTGAAGGCCTTACAGTCTCAGAAGACAAGCAAAATGTTAAGTGGAGGGGGAGACAAGCTGGGGGAGGTAATATCTTTCATTGGACCAACTTCTGTTGATCAGAGAGACAAGCTTTCGAGCCACACACTGCTCTTCTTCAGGTTTGGGATTGTGGACACACGCACGCACTTTGTGTTTATTTTTTGTTTTATCATTGCATCAATAAATATCAGTATACCCTGACTGCTGCTCAGCCTAGCTATCTAAACACTGGCTGTTAAACACTGTGCTAAGCTAATGTTCCCACTACTTATTTCCTTGTGGTAGGGCTCGTGTCACCTCCTAATCAGCCAGTTTTCAAAAGTAGTTCCCCAGTCAGGTTGAATGTGATAGGGTGTGCAACCACAACCCACCTCTGGCATTCAGTTATGGTAATCGTTTGTTAGCACATGCTAATTACTGGTGCATAAGTGGTTGGAATAAAATAAGCCGGGAAGAAGGCCTATGGATACAGCTGTCTGGTGACTCCCATCTCCCTTGGCAGTCCTTTATAGATGATTGCCAAAGAAATCATCGGGACCTACACCATGATCTGTAAAGAGCGATGGTGCCATTGATTGATTGACTCTCACATCTCACAACTACACCTTTTGTAGATGTCTTGCTACCAATTCAAATCTAGTCTCTCCAAAACAGGGCTGCTCATCTTTCCTCCTAATCCCTCTCCACTTCCTTCTCTCTCTGGCATCACTAAGAACTCTGCTACCGTCCCTTGTCTCCCAAGCTGCTAATGCCATCTCAGACTTCCCAACGCTCCTTCACCCACACCCAGTTCCCTCACTAAGCCTTGTTACTACTACTTCTTTAAAATCAGTGTGTTCTTTCATCTCTCTCTCTCTCCGCCACTACAACACTTATCCATGAGTTGGGCATCTCTCACCTTGATTACGAGAACCATATCTCTAATTTTCCTGTCTCACCTCTTCCCCCACCGCACTCTTCTATTCTGTCAATAACAGTACTTTTAGTATTAGTACTGTTCCTTTTCAATTATTCCAAGCATGTGTCATATCCTTGAATCCACTCCCTAGCTTTCCTTTAGTCCTACATCATATTCAGACTTCTTGTCCTCCAAGAACATTCATAATCTTGTTTTGTGCGTGTGTGTCCGAGTTTGTCTTATGGCATAGCATTTTAATATGTTCCTATCAGATCAGTGGTCCATCTAGCCCAGTATGCTGTCCCAGATAGTAGCCAATATCCGATGCTTCAGAACAAGGTGCTGGCATTCCTGTAATGGACAATTGTCCAGTAACCTGCCCATAGGGAAACTTCTTTCTAACATCCCATGGGTAAATAGTTGCTTTGAGCCCCCCAAGTGTTAGGGATTATATCCCTTCCAAAATATACTCTATATCAGTGGTTCCCTACTTTTTTGTGGTCAGTAGCACATTCATGTTTTCAGAAGAGTGTGGCAGGCGCCAACAATTTTTCAAGGCTTATTTTGTATTTGTACATTAAATGATACAAAAAACATATTTAATATTACATAATATATGAATCCAGAGAGAAGAGAGAAGCTGCGAGGACAGAGAACACTGGCACCCGCATCCCCGGAGTACTCTGTCCCCAGCAGGTGCAGGGCCCCGGCTTCTCTCCCCCACTGGGCCCTAGGTGGGCCCCGCGCCTGCCAGGGACCGAGAACACTGGTGCCCGCAGCCCCGGAGTTCTCTGTCCCCGGCAGGCGCGGGATCGCAGTTTTTCTCTCCTGCTGGGCACTAGGTGGGCCCTGTGCCCGCAGGGAGCAGAGAACACCGCGCCCGCAGCCTGAGTTCTCTGTCCCCGTCAGGCGCGGGGCCGCGGCTTCTCTCCCCTGCTGGACACTAGGCGGGTGCACATAAATGCCCCAGCGGGCACCGCGTTGGGGACCACTGCTCTATATAATATAGCTGTGGATGTAAGAAAGCTGGGTTCAAGAAATTGAGTCTTGAATGATAAAAAGGCTCTCCTTTATAAAAGGAAGTTGAAATTAGCAGCAGGGTGGGAAGGTCCCTGTGAAGTTGAATGAAAAATGCTACAATTAACTTGCAGCTTATTTTCCCTTTCTCCCACTAACACAGGTGGTGGCAGAGGCAAAGACATGTCTAATATCACAGGTCACCGAGGAAAAGACATTTCCACCATCCTAGAGGAAGAAAGGAAAGAAAATAAGCGGCCACAAAGGGCCGCTGCAGCACGTCGCAAGAAACGACGGCGACTGAACGACCTCGATAGTGATAGTAACCTGGATGAGGAAGAGAGTGAGGATGAGTTCAGGATCAGCGATGGGTAGGTAGCTGTTAAACTACTAGTCTTGGTTTATTAACCACTACAGGTTTCTGTGAACTTACGATGCCACTGGGTTGTCTTTGTGGTTTGAAGCTGTAAGAGTGGGTTTTGTGTTAAGCCAGGTCTAGACTTAAAATTTTTATTAGTCTAACTCTTTCAGTTAGGGGTACGTGGGTTATTTATTTATTTATTTATTTATAACACAACAAAAGTAGTTACATTAGTGAAAGCCCTAGTGTGGACACATTTATATTGGTATGAAGGTGACTTATACCCATATAGTTGTTTCTTACTGTATGGGAATTGCAGTGCCAGTATAAGGCATCTTTCTGTTCTATCAATATAGAAAATCTAGTCACAACTCTCTAGTGTAGACAAGACCTCATAGATATCTTAGAATTATGAAGTACTGATAGACTGTAAGCTACCAGAGATGAAGCTTTAAGAAAGCTATAGAAATCAACTTTTGATTTTTAGCATACTACAGATTTGAGGTTCAGAAGCCAGCAGAACTAGATGCGGAGATCAGGAAAAGGTAGCGTTTACCCTCTCAAGAACATGAAACCTAAAATGTTAAATACATATTAAGCAGTCTGATTAAAAATCCCTTCCCCTTCTGAATTGCTCAACTTTCACTTTCTTGGGATGCTGCCATTTCATTAGTTCTCCAGTCATCAGAATCCTCCAGAGCAGACAGACCTGAATTTCTAATGTTAAATATCCTTTCAGTCCTTTTTATGCTTTCTAAAGACACACACAATGGTACAAGACCTCTTTTTTCCCCTCTTTGCTGAGAGTCCTTAAGGCTGATACTCTGTTCATTACCCCTCTTGTTGTGTTTTGGAACTATCTCTGTTTAAATCTCTTCAGCTCCATTCTCCACATGTGATTGTGTTGAAGGCTTTTCAGTAGTTGAGCAAGATGTGCTGGAACTTTCCTAATTAGTGAATTCAGCCTGCAAAAATCTCACTGAATTAGCACTTCATTCATCTGTCACATTGAGTCCACGTATTTTCAACAATAATCTCTACTAATTACCTGTTGGATGTTAGATTAGAGTTTGCATTCAGATATGGGAGTTGGATGCCTATTACTGTTGCATAAGAACCTTTTTTTTCAGGTAGGCTGCTTAACTGTTATAAAAACTCAGCCAATTTATATATGACGGTAGTACTGAAAGACCAGTAATATAAATCAATGAATTAGAAGTTTATCCATAAGTGCATCAGCTTCATGGATATGATTCTTTCAGCTCTCACAAGTGAATAGATTTGTATTTGGTCAGTGCTTGAATGAGAGATCTCAAGGGAACACCTACTGTAGGTGAAACATGAAACTGTTTCACAGATGGTGTTCTGCCTGAACTATTACTGAACCAGTATGACAGAAGGCACTGTAGGTGTGAGGGTGCCATATTTCATACAAGACACACAAACTGAAGTCCTGACCATTTGTGGGTACTTAAGGAATGTCTCATAAGAATAGTGGTGTTTATCCTGAAGTCCTGGGCCAATTAGAATTCAGCTTAAATAAAGCCACCTGCAGTTTCAATTGGATACAGCATTTGAATTCACTTACTGTCCTAATCTACTGTGTAATGTTATATTCTGTAAAGGCACCTTCAGGTATGCAGCAGGTGTTTAATTTCAGTGTTGGGTATGTTGATCTCAGCATAAAGATTTGGTGCCTCACATTAGTTTTGAGAATATTCATTCATTTTTGTGAAATGCTCTTAGGCGCTCCAGACAAAAAAAGATGTAGATGTTATTGAAATAATACATTTCTATATTTATTATAAGCTATATTAAATATATCTAACTCTTATATGTTACAGTATTTTAGTCCATTTGTTTCAAGTATCTCTCTTTTGGCTGTAACTTTTTTTTATTTAAACAGATCTCAGGACGAGTTTGTTGTATCAGAGGAAAACCCAGATGAAAGTGAAGATGATCAGCTGTCAAACGAAGACAGCGATACAGAATTCTGTGCCCGTAGACCCAGGCGACACCACTCCAGGCCAATGAGACAAAGCAGGCGGTTACGAAGAAAAACAGTCAAGAAAAAATATTCAGAGGATGATGAAGAGGAAGACTCTGAGGACAATTTAAGTAGGGAGTCTGGTAAGCTTAACTTTTTCAGAATTAGCTGTTGTGTGTCAGAGAAGAGGGCCCAAGCAAAAGGACAGGGGGTTTACAAACTCCTGAGTTCTAATCTTGGCCTGGACGTTGACTTGGCTATATGAATTCAGTCAAGTCATATGTCATCTATGCTTCTAAGGTTCTAGCTGTAAAAATAGGGCTAATGCTTTTGTAATAGAGGTGTTGTGATAGTTAATTGGATGTCTCTGTGAGTTACTTTGAAAATGAAAAGTGCCATGCGAGTACTGTTTTTTTTAATAATTGTGTTCCCTATTTAAGGTTTTCACTTGGTCTGAATGTTCTGTTCAAAATACACAAAAGGAAATTAGTGTTGAGTGCTAGGTTCTTTGGGTCACATTCATTTTTAAATGTGTGTTTAATTTATGAGGGCAAAACAGGCAATTGTATGCAGAATTTGCAGATTCCTAATGTTTCATTTCCAGTTGCATCTCTATTTGCGTATTTTGTGTGTGCACAATATTTTTTTAAACTTAGCAGGAAAAGTAGTTCAAGGAACTATTTAATTGTGTCTACTCAGAGATCTGCTGATGCCTCATGGAAAACTTTGAAAAGCCTATTGCTTAGAGAAACTCAATCCCTGACTTTTAGTAGGGAAGAATAATTTCCTCAACTGCAGGAATTCTTGTACTATGATCTATGTTAGACAAGAGGACAAAGTTAAATTACAATAGTGATCCCTTAAGACTTTATAATCTATGAATCTATGGTTTTGATATTTCTCTCTTTTGAACTTTAATTACTAGGGACACTTGCATGACAACAGTATCTTTGTTCCTTGCCTTATACTGCCTGTTCCCCAATCAAAATCCATCCTCTGTCTGAAATACAATTGACTGTATGAAAATGATTCCTACTCAGAGGAATAAGCAATGGAAGCAGATGAACTAAGGGGAGAAGATATTTTTTTCTTACGTGTATTTGTCCTTACTAATCAAGAAGAAATAAATCAGAAAATAAGTAAATTTTGTCTCTTAATAATATATTCTCATAGCATTCCATGAGGAGTTAGCACTTTTTAGGAAGAGCTTTCTTGGGAGCATCACTTACTTTGTAGGACTGGGCCCAAAACTACCTAATGCCATTGGGAGTTGAAGGCACCCAGCACCTTGCAGGATTAGTTCATTGAATTTCCACTCTTGTATCCATCTTTCTGAAGTCAGCTGAGCTGCAGACTGAAATGGGTTATCATGGAAGGGCTGGTCTCCAGTGTGAGGTTTTTATGTATGGGCAAATTATAAGAAAGGTGTATGAGCTTAAAATAATGGTTCTGTAAGCTGTCTTCCTTTTCTGCATGCCACTAAGAGACCAACAATGAGTGTAAGAAAGAAATGGCTAGAGTCTGAACACACACACAGATTCACAGTGGAAATGGTGGCAGTCTGTGATTAATGAAAATATGCGAGCAACTGATGCAGAAGCTAAAGGATCTGAAGTTATTACTAAGCTGCACCTTAATGCAGCTAAACACTTGGGAGCAGTTCGTATTCAGTTCCTAGTGGACATGTGTCCATCACAAAAAAATACTCCCGAATATATGCACTAATGCTCTTGTTGACAGCTGGCAGAGAGGCCAAAGGCTCAGTGTGCCTGGAGCTGAACTCCCTTCTTATCTCTGTGTAACCCCTTTGGGGTTTAGAGAGTATGGCCCTTTAAATCTTTTTCCTAAGGGGGAAGGGGAGAGTAAGAAAAAAGAAGGGAAACTCCAGGGGGCAGTGCTGGAGCCCCAAGGAGAGGCAGCCTGCAGGCCCTGGAAAAGTGAAGCAGCAGAGAACCTGCCTGAAGCCTGGGAAGGACAGGGCCGTTCGGGGACACCCCAGGACAGGAGCCAGGAGGACTTGCCTGATAAGGACAGGCCGGAGCTGCAGGTGTTGGAGCCCCTCCTAATGCCAAAATTAATTCTTCTCTTGTCCGCTTCTCATCCACCATCAGAGCTTGCAATTTCTGCGCTAAAGAATCCACCTCAAGTGACACTAGGGTGACCAGATGTCCCAATTTTATAGGGACAGTCCCGATTTTTGGGTCTTTTTCTTATATCGGCTCTTATTACCCCCTACCCCCTGTCCCGATTTTTCACACTTGCTATCTGGTCACCCTAAGTGACACAGGCACACTAGGAGGGGACTGCTCTTCCCCCAGAATTGTCCAGGGAATACCTTCTACTTGCACCTCTTTGGGCACTTTATCAAGTTCTGTTTCCTTGGAGTGAGTACATAGTGCTACCATGCCCTTCACTTTGCAGTTGTAAATAGGGGTGCGCACCTTTACACTCCCCAGTATTTCAGCTGCATCTAAGCTCTCCTCAATTTCATTTGGTTCCATCTCTTCTGGGAACCCCCCCCCACCACCACCACCAGCACAGCTTTGGTTACTGGGATTCGTGCCCCTCGGCACAGGTCTTCTAATAATCCTCTCTCCATTATTTATTTATTTATTTTTTTTAAACTGAGATGAAAGTCACTCAGGAGTTTCTTTGCTCTGTGAAGAGGAGCCCAGGGTGCACAACGTAGGGGTGTGTGTGTGTGTGTGTGTGTATACTGCAAAGTCCCCGTACGGGCCACCAAGTGTAACTTTAGCGCCCTCGTGGCCAAGATGGGGTCTGCTCTGCAGGCAGCTCTGGCCAAGAGAAGGCGTGTGCAGGAATGCAGCAGGAGAAATCCCTTCCACCCCAGGGGTAGCTGTTCCAAACCCCCAGAGTGAACACACACACCCACAGGAAAAGTACAGTGAATATAACAAGGGAAATATTTATTTACAGAGGGATGAGAGGAGAAAAACAACAAGGGGAAATATAGGGGGAGCAGTAAGACAGGGCTGCATCCAATCCAAGGCCCCACAGGCCCAGTGGTAGCACTGTTTTGAAGGGCAGACACTGAGCAATGTGTCTGCACACAGAGTTCAGGAGTCCTGAGCAAAGTTCCAGTCCAGTGGTGAGTCTTGGGTGCTCCTGGTAGTCTTCAGCGCCAGTGAACCTTCCCCCAACAAACCCCTCCGGTGCCCTCTTCTGCTGCTCTCTGCAAAGCCACACAGAGCGACCACCTCCCTCCTTATTCCCCATGCAAAGTCACAAGCCCCAGTACTCACAGCCCCATGCCATGCAGCTCTGGGCAGCAGTGATACTGGGTCCAGCTCCAGCCTGTACTTCTCGGGCAAGTCCTCCCTGGCCCAGTGCTGCTCCTGGCTCCCGTCCTGGGGTGTCCCCGATCGGCCCTGTCCTTCCCAGGCTTCAGGCAGGTTCTCTGCTGCTTCACTTTTCTAGGGCCTGCAGGCTGCCTCTCCCTCCCACTGGAGCTCCAGCGCTGCCCCCTGGAGTTTCCCTTCTTTTTTCTTACTCTCCCCCTCCCCCTTAGGAAAAAGATTTAAAGGGCCGTGATCTCTAAACCCCAAAGGGGTTACATCTGGAAGTGATCCCTCCACGGCAGCTTGATGTTGGAGAAGCTTGCACTGCTGATGCCCAGTATTCATCTGTTTTGTGGACAAATAAAGAACCTCAGTCTTCGAGGTTTTCAGTCCTGTTTCTTTCCATAAGGCAGTGTGTATCTCTCTCTCTCCACACACACACACCCCCAACTCTCCCTCCCCGCAAAGGGTGGTGGCCTTAAGTATATGTTCCTTTCCATTACCCCCACAAGCTCTCTTTCCGGAGAGCCTGCCTCGCCTTACGTTGGGTCTAAAGAAATAACAAACATGGAGGGTTGCTTTATTTTTTTTTTTCTTCTCCAGATTTCTGAGGTTTCTCATTGAGCTCTCTTGTTGACTTGCTCTCACCTTTTCCTTAATGTTTTAGTCTGTTTTAGTCTAAGTCATTTCAGTTAATAACACGATAGGGCAGCTCGTGATGCGAATGAAAAGGCAGCATTAACACTGTGGAGTAATGTTTTTGACATGGTTTAAAGAAAAAGTAGCTAAACATGATCCAGCTACCACAGTTATTTTCAGCTGTTGGAAAAAGTGGCTGACAAGCTAGACCAGTGGTCCCCAACCTTTTCCGTGGGGCGGGCGCCAGACGACTACCCGCCGAGGACCGTGGTCGCCAGACAAGCAGCCACCGAAATGCCGCCGTGAAGCAGCAACGTCAAGAGGCGTCGCCGCTGAAATTCGTGAAGCAGCGTCATCAAGGGGCGTCGCCGCCAAAATTCGGCGGCATTTCCCCAGTAGCACTTCTTGACATTGCCGCTACTTGGCAGCATTTCGGCGGCTGCTTTTCTGGCGGGCGCACAGGGATACCCCGGCGGGCGCCATGGCGGGGACCCCTGAGCTAGACCCTAACAAGGTACTAATTCTGCAGAAGACGGGTGAACCGAGAACTAGGAATGACGGTGGGTCGGTTGTTATAAACGCTCTCATCTGGTACTCTGACCAAACGTGTAGCTGCAGCTTTGAAACCTATAGGACTGATCTCCTTGTTGCTGACTTGAGAACAATTAATCTGTACTTTCCTACCATCAGTAGTATAGTCAAGAGTAAACTCAGGTACACAGAGTTTAGCCACTTCTCATTTGGGGAATTGAGTTTACCCACTTCATTTTTGACCACTGCCTACAGTTCACTGTTGTTCTGTCAATATCTTTCATGCACGTTGTCTAAAAATGCTTGAATATAATAAAATTAGAGTTAAATAAAAACCAAGGGGGACAGGTATTTTCCAGTGGAGATTGAAATGAGAGTGTATCATAAATTCAGATTCAAGCAGATTGTTCCAGTTGGCAGGAACTGTAGAGGAGAAGTATGTTTCACATAAGTAGAGGTATAGAAGGATAAAAAGGATTGTATAGAAGGATAAAAGGAAACCAGAGGAGTGGTGGGAGAGGTTTGTGAGAGTAACTGGACAAATCCATAGTGGAATTTGAAAACAGATCGCAATTTCAAGCTGGAAATAAATGGGAAATCAGTGGAGTAGTATGAGACTGGACCTGGACAAGATAACAACCTTCCCGTTAGAGGCGTAATGATTGAGGGTTTCCTGTGACTGAAGAGTGGTTGATTTTGTTTGCTCAAGGTTGCACTTTGTTCAAACAAACATACCTTTTGAAAATGTGCCAGTGGGTCTGTGCATTTTCATTTTAACAGAATAAAGCATATGGCTGTTTTCTTCTTTGCAGAAAGTGGTGATTACACAGATTACAGTGATGATGATTACCTGGAAACTAGGCGGAGAAGATCAAGGCGGAATCAGAAGAGACAAGTTAACTATAAGGAGGATTCAGAAAGCGATGGCTCACAGAAAAGTGTTCGATACGGAAAGGAGCTAAGACGACTTCATAAACGCAGGCTTCCCAGTTCAGACAGTGAAGGTAAAACAAGCACTCCACCATTTGCAGGAGCTGATGTGTGAGTGATTAGTGCAAAGGGAGAAATACGGGGCATAAAGTAAACACAAGATTTGCATTTAGTGTGAGATACACAGAGAATTCTTTCCTGAGATCCTTGATATTTCCTAAAATCTAAATGTATCCTTGTGATGCAACCTATCAATTTCTATAACAAGGCATTACTACTGCTATTTGTCAAATTCCCTCCTTTCCCTTATCTTGACTTCCTGGTGTGAAATTACTTCACCTGGCAGGGAAATGTTGGGATTTCAAAGGAGGAAATGCAGTTATTGTGGAGGACAGGATTATTTGTTATGCTTCAGTTGTGGTCATTAAAGATCCCACAGCACTTTTGTAAGAGTAAGGGTGTTAACTCTGGTGTCCTGGTTGTATCCAAATTGGGTCATTTTGTTCTGTCCCCCTAAATATGCACTTGTCTTTATTAAATTTTATCTGGTTGATTTCAGAGTAATTCTCTAATTTGTCAAGGTTGTTTCAAATTTTAATCCTGTCCTCCAAAGTGCTTGCAACCCCTCCTAGCTTGATGTCTTTCGCAAATTTAATAAACATGCTCTCAATTTAATTATTGCAGACATTAATGAAAATATTGAATAATACCAGACCCAGGACTGACCCGTGGGACCCCATTAGGTACATCCTCCCAGTTTGACAGTAAACCATTGATAACTACACATAGAGTCTTTCACCCACTTTTATAATGATTTCATCTAGACCACATTTCTTTCATTTGCTTATGAGAATGTCATGTGGGACTGTGGGACAAAAGCCTTTCTAAAATCAAGATTATACCATGTTTTCTGCTTCCCTGTATCCATTAGGCCAGTAACCCTACCAATGAAGGAAATTAGGTTTGTTTGGCAAGATTGGTTCTTTGAGTGCATGCTCATGTTGATTCCAGTTAAGTGTATGCGCACCACGTGCACAGTAGCCAGGTTTTTCCCCTAGTGGTACCCATCGGGTCAGCTCAGGCACCCCCTGGAGTCGTGCCTCCATGGTGCCATATATAGGGCCCCGCCGCCAGTTCAGTTCCTTCTTACCACCTGTGACGGTTAGCCGGAATGCTCATTTGCTCTTGCTTTGGCAAGCCTTCTCCCTAGTAGTCCTCAGACTGTCTTTCTGGGAATAGTTAAACCAGTTAGCTAGTAGCTGTAGTTAATCAGTCATTATATAGCTAGATTCCAGTAGGGAGCGACCCCCACACTTCCTGCTTGAAGTGCCTGGGGGAATCGCATCAGAAGGACCATTGCAAGATCTGTAGAGGATTTCACTCAAGGACTCAAAAAGAAAGAGACCAAAGGTTGAAGATCCTTCTGATGGAGGCTGCCCTCCATCCCCACTCAGAGGAGACTTCGGCCGAACTGATACCTAGCACCTCAACATTGGTGCGCAGTGCTCTGGCGTCAATACGGGAAACTTTGGTACCGAAAAAGGACTTGGATAAAAACACTCAGCACCAACGGAGCTCACTGCACAGGGGATCCACGCATGGCAGTGTGTTGCACCATTCCCAATCCCCGGGGCTCCTCAAGAAAAAGAAGCTGTACAGGGGTTGCTCACCTACACCGAGGCCGGGACAGAAGGACCCGCATTGGGCCATGTAAGCGCGGCACTACCTAGCCCAGCGCCGTTGACTCCTGCCCCAACAAAGGGTCAATTGAGTCCGGCTCCCCAGGACTCCCCTTCCCGGGAGAGTTGCGGAGAGGCTTTGCAGCGGCCCTCCATGCCAGAGACCTTCAAGGCGGCAAGAGAGCTCATCACCTTCATGGCACTGCCTTCCCTGCCCAGGCAAGACAGGGCACCAAGCTCAAGGGCAGTGGCACCCGCAAGACTCTGTGTGGTCCCAAGGCAAGCCAGCAATGGTACCTCATCAGTCACCATCACCCGGTGCCTGGTACCTTCTGGCAGGAGACCAGTAGGGGAACTGCAATGGTCACCAATCTCCCAGCACTGCTCCACGGCACCGGTGGGCACTGTTCTCCCATGGTCCTCCCAAAGTGAGTCCTTCCAATCAGATTGAGAGGTGGAATCCTTTGTGTCCAGGTGGAGCCAGCACAGATCGGAGTGCAGACACTCGAGGTTGGACAGGGAGAGACAGCAATTTCCCCCGATGCCATGGCCTGTGCAATGGCAGTCTCCAACCCAATGGCCATTTTGGATCCCCTGGGCGTTTCATCAAAGCAAGGGATCCTATTCCAGGAGGTCAGTGTTGGTGGCTTCAGAAACCCATGCACCTCCCCCATCTCCCTTGGTGCAGGACCAGCCGCCCCACACCGTACTGGTCACCGCACAGTCCAGGAGCAAGAGCCGGTCCCAGGTAAAATCTCATCTTTGTCATCACCAGACGAGGCAGTGGCTGGTACCTCCACGGCTCCTGCACTCGAGGACAGTAGGGTCCACCATCAGCTCCTGAAAAGTGACCCAGAACCTGGGGCTCTAGATTGAGGAGGTCTCTGAGTCATTGGACCCCATGGTCCATCTTGACCCCCTGAGGACCCTCCCAAGTTGCCCTGCTGCTCATTAAAATCATACAAGATACCACCAAAATGCTGCAGCAAACCCCCGCCTCCCTGCCTCTGGTGGCGAAAAGGACAGAGAGGAAGTATTTTTTTCCCTCTAAAGGGTTTGAACACTTTTATTCACACTTCCCACCGGACTCCTCAGTGGTGACAGTGGCAAAAGAATGAGAACGGCAAGGGCACCAAGGTCCCATCACCTAAAACCCGAGATGTGAAGAAGCTGGACCTCTTTGGGAGGAAAGTCTATTCTACCGGGGGGCTCCAGCTTCAGATGTCAAACCACCAGGTGATCCTTAGCAGATATAGCTTCAATTCCTGCAGGGCTATGTCAGAATTCACTGAGCTTCTGCCAGAAGAATTGAGGGCAGAGTTTTCCACCTTGGTGGAGGAGGGCAAACTTGTGGCACGGGCTTCGCTACAGGCAGCCCTGGATGTTGCCAATTCAGACACTTGGACCATAGCTTCAGTGGTGGCCATCAGGAGGAGCTCCTGGTTGCAGGCATCAGAGCTCCTGTATGAGGTCCAACAGACCATCCAGGACCTCCTGTTTGAGGGCTCGACTAGGGTGACCAGATAGCAAGTGTGAAAAATCAGGACTGGCTGGGGGGTAATATTTAAAAAAAAAAAAAAAAGCCCCAAATATCAGGACTGTCCTTATAAAATCGGGACATCTGGTCACCCTAGGCTCGACCCTCTTCGCCGAGAAAACGGACTCACAGCTTCATAGCCTTAAGGACTCAGAGCCACTCTCAAGTCCCTGGGCCTCCATACTCCATCTACACAGTGGAGTCATTTTAAGCCCCATCCCCTGCCTTGATTCTACCAACAGGCAGGACTATTCTAGGAGGCGTAATAGAAACAACAGGAGGAAGCCGCCTCCTCCTTCATCAGCACTGGGCAGGTGAAACAGTCCTCCGGTTAAAAACAAGCCTTTTGAAGGTGCGCCCGAGGGCGATGCACCAGTTCAAACACCGGATCCAACTATCCCATCCTTTGTGTGCCAACTGTCTCACTTCTACCATGCTTGGGCCCGGATCACGTCAAATTGCTGGTGCTCCTGGGGGAATTCTGCGCCCTGCAGAGGGGCGCAGAATTCGTACCTTCTGCAGATTTCTTTGCTCCCCCATTTTTCTGCAGGGGAGCAAAGAAATCTGTGGGGAGAACACATGCCCTTTCCGCAGCAGCCCAGACGCGTTTGCTGGGAGCAACCAGCAGCAGAGAGCAGATCACCACAGCGGGGAGGGGAGGGGAAGGAGGGAGGTTGGGCAAGGAGGTGGGGCTGGGTGCCTGCCTGCATGGGAACACTCACTCTGTCCCTCTCGTTGCTGTTGCTGCATCCCAGGCTTGCAGGCATAGGGCTGTGTAAAGCAGGCTCTGTCCCTGAGGCAGAGCAGAAATGTAACAACTAAACAGGCAGGCTGCTAATGTTCCCATTGCTAGTTAATTGTTCCCATTCTTAGTCAATTAAGTCTCCTTTACTTTGCCAGATGGGGTAAAGGAGCCTTGTTGTAAATGACAGTAACAGAATCCTCAGCTAATAAGGTCTGTCTCCTTTCTCACTTTTTTTCCTGTGCCAGAGGGGCACAATGGGGTTAGATTACAGCTCAGGATCTATTTTACTTATCCATTTAAAAAAATGCATGACAATGATTAGCAAACTGGATGGTTTTCTTGTGTGAAAGTCTGAGCGATTTAAAGCATCATTCTACTTTACAGAACACCAAACAACAAAATAAAAGTAATGTAATTTACATGAAAATCCAGGATTATAACTGGAATGCAGAGTCTTGGTTACCAAGTATTTGTAATTTAATTTTCATGTCTTTAGGACATGCTGCATAGTTAGTGTGATTTTTTTTTTCTGTATGGTAGTTTAAATAAATTACCAAAATAATTGAAACTGGTGTGATTATATTGCATTATTTTGACAAATAAAATTTGCAGAATTTTGGATTTTTTGGCGCAGAATTCTCCCAGGAGTAGCACGGTAGAACTGGGATATTCTCTCCAGTTCAGCTCCCGGTCCTTACCTTCGGCCTGTCAGTGGCACCTTGGGTGTTCACCAAATGCATGGCAGTCATGGCCACTTTCTTGCGGAAGTGCCAGGTGCAGGCGTTTCCATACTTCGACAACTGGCTGATCAAGGGCTGCTCCAAAACACAAGTGGAAGCACACGTAAGCCTGATAAGAGCAACGTTCGGTGACCTTGGCCTTCTACTGAATGTGCAGAATTCAACCCTGTCCCCTGTTCAGAGGATAGAATTCATAGGGGCAGTGTTGGACTCAAGACAGGCGAGAGCATTTCTACTAGAGTCATGGTTTCACACCCTTTGCAACATCATACAAGATCTCAGGCAATTCCTTACCACTACGGCAAGGAATTGCCTGAAGCTCCTCAGCCACATGGCTGCCTGTACTTATGTAGTGCAGCATGCCAGAGTGAGGCTCCAACCCTTTCAGGCATGGCTAGCCTAGGTGTATCGACCAAACGGGGACAGTCTAGACAAGTTCCCGACCAGTTCTCGAATCTCGCCTATGGTGGTTCAACCCGTAAGCTGTGTGCGCAGGAATTCCCTTCTCCAGACCTCAACCATCTCTTTCCTTGGTCACAGACACGTCAGCGATGGGGTGTGGAGTGCATCTGGGGGAACTCAGGACTCAAGGCTTCTGGTCCCAAGTGTAGCTCTTACTTCACATCAGCGTCAGGGAGCTGATGGCAGTCTGTCTGGCATGCCAGACCTTCCAAGCTCACTTGGAGGGGAGATGTGTATCAGTCATGAAAGACAATACAACAGCGATGTTTTATATTAACAGATGGGGGGGAGCATGCTCATGTCCTTTGTGCCAGGAACCGTCCCTCAAACTATGGGACTTCTGCATAGCCCACTCAATACACTAGGAGGCACCTTATCTTCCCGGAGTTCAAAACGAGTTGGCAGACCATCTCAGCAGGTCCTTTCACAACCACGAGTCATCCATCCACCCGGACATCGTGAACACCATCTTCCGACAGTGGGGAATTCCCTAGATAGACCTGACACAAGACACAACAAGAAGTGTGTGCAGTTCTGCTCCTTCCTGAATCACAACCTAAGCTCAATCGTGGACACGTTCCTTCTTCCCTGGAAGGACCACCTCCTTTACGCGTTTCCACCCATTTCACTCGTTCACAAGGTGCTAATCCAGGTTTGGAGGGATGAAGCCTCGGTAATATTGATAGCTCCAGCCTGGCCCCATCAGCACTGGTATTTGTCTCTTCTAAAGCTCTCAGTGGAAACTCCGATCACTCTACTGCTGCTCCCGGACCTGATAACTGAGGACCACGGCCGTCTTCAGCACCCCAACCTCGAATCTCTCCACCTCACGGCTTGGAAGCCCTATGGCTAAACCCAATGGAGCTTGCTTGCTCTGATCCAGTTAGGAAAGTTCTCCTTGGCAGTAAGAAACCATCTACTAGGGCCACCTACCTAGCCAAATGGAAGAGAGTCACAATTTGGTCATCGCAGAAACACACGTCTTGTACGCACTCGACAATACCTTTTTATCTTGGACTACCTTCTGCACCTGAAACAGCAAGGGCTTTCTATATCATGAACAAAAGTCCACTTGGCTGCCATTTCCGCCTTTCACCCAGGTGTGGCGGCTGGTCAGTCTTTGCCAACCCAATAGTTGGATTCAGAGTAGCAGCCGTGTTAGTCTGTATCCGCAAAAAGAACAGGAGTGCTTGTGGCACCTTAGAGACTAACAAAGTTATTTGAGCATAAGCTTTCGTGGGCTACATCCCACTTCTTCGGATGCATAGAATGGAACATCACACATACAGAGAGCATGAACAGGTGGGAGTTGTCTTACCAACTCTGAGAGGCCAATTAAGTAAGAGAAGAAAAACTTTTGAAGTGATGATCAAGATAGCCCAGTACAGACAGGTTGATAAGAAGTGTGAGAGTATTTACATGGGGAGATAGATTCAATGTTTGTAATGGCTCAGCCATTCCCAGTTTTTATTCAAACCTAAATTGATTGTGTCTAATTTGCATATCAATTTGAGTTCAGCAGTTTCTTGTTGGAGTCTGTTTTTGAAGCTTTTCTATTGTAAAATAGCCACCCACAGGTCTGTCATTGAATGACCAGACAGGTTAAAGTGTTCTCCCACTGGTTTTTGAGTAT
Source organism: Chrysemys picta bellii (assembly GCF_011386835.1). Classification (NCBI taxonomy): domain Eukaryota; kingdom Metazoa; phylum Chordata; order Testudines; family Emydidae; genus Chrysemys; species Chrysemys picta. The sequence goes on from NC_088791.1 coordinate 338,638,150, forward strand.
TATGATTCCTGATGTCAGATTTGTCCATTAATTCTTTTGCGTAGAGACTGTCCGGTTTGGCCAATGTACATGGCAGAGGGACATTGCTGGCACATGATGGCATATATCACATTGGTAGATGTGCAGGTGAATGAGCCCCTGATGGTATGGCTGATGTGATTAGGTCCTATGATGATGTCACTTGAATAGATATGCGGATAGAGTTGGCATCGGGCTTTGTTGCAAGGATAGGTTCCTGGGTCAGTGTTTTTGTTCAGTGAAGTGTGGTTGCAGGTGAGTATTTGCTTCAGGTTGGGGGGTTGTCTGTAAGCGAGGACAGGTCTGTCTCCCAAGATCTGTGAGAGTGAGGGAATCATCTTTCAGGATAGGTTGTAGATCTTTGATGCGCTAGACAGGTTTTAGTTGGGGGCTGAAGGTGACAGCTAGTGGTATTCTGTTATTTTCTTTGTTGGGCCTGTCTTGTAGGAGGTGACTTCTGGGTACTCGTCTGGCTCTGTCAATCTGTTTTTTCACTTCAGCAGGTGGGTATTGTAGTTTTAAGAATGCTTGATAGAGATCTTGTAGGTGCTTGTCTCTGTCTGAGGGATTAGAGCAAATGCAGTTGTATTTTACAGCTTGGCTGTAGACAATGGACCTTGTGGTGTGTCCTGGATGGAAGCTAGAGGCATGTAGGTAAGTATAGCGGTCGGTAAGTTTCCGGTATAGGGTGGTATTTATGTGACTATCGCTTATTAGCACAGTAGTGTCCAGGAAATGGACCGCTTGTGTGGATTGATCTAGGCTGAGGTTAATGGTGGGATGGAAATTATTGAAATCATGGTAGAATTCCTCAAGGGCTTCTTTTCCATGGGTCCAGATGATGAAGATGTCGTCAATGTAGTGCAAGTAGAGTAGGGGCATTAGGGGACGAGAGCTAAGGAAACGTTGTTCTAAGTCAGCCATAAAAATTTTGGCATACTGTGGGGCCATGCGAATACCCATAGCAGTGCCGCTGATTTGAAGGTATATATTGTCCCCAAATGTGAAATAGTTGTGGGTGAGGACAAAGTCACAAAGTTCAGCCACCAGATTAGCTGTGACATTATCGGGGATACTGTTCCTGATAGCTTGTAGTCCATCTTTGTGTGGAATATTGGTGTAGAGGGCTTCTACGTCCATAATGGCCAGGATGGTGTTTTCTGGAAGATCACCGATGGATTGTAGTTTCCTCAGGAAATCAGTGGTGTCTCGAAGATAGCTGGGAGTGCTGGTAGCGTAGGGCCTGAGGAGAGAGTCCAGATAGCCAGATAATCCTGATGTTAGGGTGCCAATGCCTGAGATGATGGGGCGTCCAGGATTTCCAGGTTTATGGATCTTGGGTAGCAAATAGAATACCCCTGGTCAGGGTTCTAGGCATGTGTCTGTACAGATTTGTTTCTGTGCTCTGTCAGGGAGTTTTTTTAGCAGATGGTGTCGTTTCTTTAGATACTTGACAGGCTATACCTTCAAGTATGACAACCAATCCCGGCTTGGGACCTTAACCTTGTTCTTTCCAGACTAATGGGGCCCCCCTTTGAACCACTCACAATATAATATGCTCTTTACTCTTGCGTATCATTGAAGGTAGTGTTTCTGTTGGCAATAACATCTACCAGGAGGGTATCCAAGCTTAAGGCCCTGATCTGACCTCTGACATCTGACCTCCTTACACAGTCTTCTATAAGGACAAGGTTCAGCTTTTGCTGCAACCAGCCTTCCTCCCGAAGGTCATCTCCCAGTTTCATGTTAATCAGAACATTTTTCTTCCAGTCTTTTACCCTAAGCCACACTCAAACAGCCAGGAACAGAAACTGCTGGGCGTTCGCTTTCTATATCGAACAAAGCCATTTTGGAAATCTACCTAACTATTCGTCGCAGTAGCAGACAGAATGAAGGGGCTCCCAGTCTCTTCTCAAATAATTTTGTCATGGATTACATCATGTATCCTGACATGCTACAGTCTGGCAAAAATACCTGCCCCCGCACTGACAGTGCACTCCACGAGGGGTAAACAGGTGGCAAAATTTGCAGATACAAAACTACTCAAGATAGTTAAGTCCCAGGAAGACTGCGAAGAGCTACAAAAAGATCTCACAAAACTGGGTGACTGGGCTACAAAATGGCAGATGAAATTCAATGTTGATAAAGGCAAATTAATGCACATGGGAAAACATAATTTTAACTATACACACACAAATAATGGGGTCTAAATTAGCTGTTACCACCCAAGAAAGAGATCTTGGAGTAATTATTGATAGTTGACAGTTCTCTGAAAACATCCACTCAGTGTGCAGCGGCCATCAAAAAAGCTAACAATGTTGGCAGTCATTAAGAAAGGGATAGATAATAAGACAGAAAATATTATATTGCCTCTATATAAAACCATGGTACACCAACGTCTTGAATACTGTATGCAGATGTGGACTCTCCATCTCAAAAAAGATATATTGGAATTGGAAAAGGTTCAGAAAGGGGCAATAAAAATGGTTAGGGGTATGGAACGGCTTCCATACGAGGAGAGATTAAGACTTGGACTTTTGAGCTTGGAAAAGAGACAACTAAGGGGGATATGATAGAGGTCTATAAAATCATGACTGGTGTGGAGAAAGTAAAAACGAAGTGTTATTTACGCCTTCTCATAACACAAGATCTAGGGGTCACTAAATGAAATTAATAGGCAGTAGGCTTAAAACAAAAGGAAGTATTTTTTTTCACACAGTGCACAGGCAACCTGTGGAACAACTTGCCAGAGGATTTTGTGAAGGCCAAGACTATTAACAGGGTTAAAAAAAGAACTAGATAAATTCATGGAGGATAGGCCCATCAATGGCTATTAGCCAGGATGGGCGGGGATGGTGTGAATGGGAAGTTCGGAATGGACGACACGGAATGGATCACTTGATTACTTGTTCTGTTCATTCCCTGTGGGGCACCTGGCATTGGCCACTGTTGGAAGACAGGATTCTGGGCTAGATGGACCTTTGGTCTGACCCAGTATAGCTGTTCTTATGTTTCAAAGAGCAGGCAGTGTTTGTCAAATTGGGAATCCATAATTAGAAGATATTTTGGCAAATGTTGGCCGAAATTTGTAAAGTGCTGTAGGATCCTTCAGGATGAAAGGCGATTAACTGTATTATACAAGCTTATTGTCTTTTGCAAACTGAGCCTTAATATGTAATTTGCATTCTCTTCCCCTAAATTGGATGTAGAGAGAACCTCTCTGCCAAGAATCTCCTATATAATATAATAGCCTCACTGGGAACTTCAGTCCTTTGACTCCTAGACTTTTGGCTTACCAATGGTTAAATAATAGTATTTGTTCTATGAGATAATTTGCATAGTATTAAATTTGTTACTGGCTTTTTGTGCAGTAAAAACAGCACAGCGGTACCATTGGTATTTTCCCCAGGCATATCAAAGTACAGTGTGTAACAGTGTCACTGGAAATATAATTACCTGGAAGATTTATTGTGGAACTGTGTGAAAGATTGCTCAGAAACACCAGACACAACTTGCCTGTTGTAAACTTTCTGTGCAACAAACGTACTTTCAGATGACCATGTACACACATTCTGGATAGCTCAAAATGGCCCAATGAGTCAAACTGCTTGGTGTTTGATTTCCTTTCCCAGACTATCAGGAGCTACAAGTGCTGAGGGGCTATAGAATACTCTCCCTATACATGGAAAAGACATTGCATTACAGGCGCCCTCCGGGTTACGCAAACCCAACTTAAGCAAATACACACTTATGGAAAAAGTTCCGTAAGCTAGAAATAGTGTTGTGGGGTTGGGCTCCCCCCCTCCCCCCCAATGGTCGGGTATACGTTTCCGACTTACGCAAAATTCGAGTCACGCAAGGCGTTATGGAACGGAACGCTTGCGTAAGTCGGGGAGTGTCTGTATACAATAACACACCCTCCAGCTGAAATTTAAGGCAATGTTGATGAGATTTGAAAGGAGTCCTATACAATTCTCTTTGGGAAGGCTGATGGCCATAATATGGGCTCTCGGTGTCTGGAAGAGTGTAAAGTGGGTGTTAAGGGATTAGGAATAAACTTTCTCCACAACACCCCTGAATGCATATTGTTACATAATTATCCATTATGTGGGATTACACCTTCCCCTCAAGCAGTCAGTGTCAGAAACAAGATACCAAGCAAGATGGACCACTAGCCTGATCTAGTATGGCAATTTCTATTTATTTTATTTTATGTGTGAGTACTCTAACAAAGTTTCAGAACGCCTGGCTGGAATTGGCGTGAGAGGGGAGGGGCGACGGGGTGCGAGACAGAAAGGATTGACATTTCAGAAGAGAGGGATAAAAGGGAAAATATAAAGAGCAATTGTAAATGTTTTGCCTGCCGTCAGATTTTGCTAACGGCTTTAAGTCTGTTCCTCATTCCAGAGAGCTACATGTCCAAGAACTCTGAAGATGATGAACCAGCAAAGGAATCAAAGCAGTCTATTCGAAAACGTAGCCGAAGTACAGACGAATACTCAGAAGAAGAAGAAGAGGATGGGGATGAACCAGAGGAGGGGAGACCTGTCCGCAAACGGCTGAATCGAATTGAAACAGATGATGAAGATAACTGCGACAATGCGAACAAAGATGCAGAAAAGCCTGCACCTGCAAATAAGCCGTCAGCACCTCATGCTCCTCATGACAGCACCAAGAAGCCCTGCTACCGGATAGAAAGTGATGATGAAGATGACTTTGATAATGTAGGGAAAGTAGAAAGCCCGTTGGACTACAGCCTAGTGGACTTGCCTTCCACCAATGGACAGAGCCCAGGTAAAACTATTGAAACCTTGATTGGCAAACCAAGTGAGAAGACTCAAGCCCCCAAGGACAGCACAGCCAATGCCAACCTGGCACCCAATGGGACGGGGGGTGGGCAGGAGGTAGTAGGGCCAGAGGAAGAGGAGGATGAACTTTTGAGAGTGACTGACCTTGTTGATTACGTCTGTAACAGTGAACAGTTATAAGACTTTCTTCCATTTTTGTGCTAATTTATTCCACGGTAGCTCATACCAGCGGGCCAGTTATTAAAAGCTGTTTTATTTTTCCTAGAAGACTGTCCACTACAGTATCACTTTTTAGAAGCAAGAATTTCACCAGTTCTGCAGTCTTTCTGTGAAGTGACCAGTTTTGAACTTTGAAGATAAATTGCTGTAAATTCCCTCTTAATTTTTTTCTCTCCTTCCAAGTCCATGGTCCTGGGTAATTTCATTCACAAAAACCTTATAACAACAAGAGATTTGTATATTTTTGACTTTATATTTCCTGAAAGCATACAAATTTGTTGAAATGTGTGGCCTATGAAAGCATTCCAAATCAGTCAGGGCCCAAAACGTAACTGGGGCAGGGGGCAGTGGGAGGCGGGAATGGGGGCGTGTGTGCAGAAGCACTTGTGCTTTAGCTTTTTCATATGAGATATATATTATATTTAAATGTTCACAACTTAGATGACAATTTAACAGACCGTTTAAAAATTAATGTCTCTACTGTTGCATTTTGTGAGTTGTAGGTTAACATACATAGCTCATTTTAGTAATCACCTTCATGAAAGCAGCTTGATTTAAGATTGGAGATAACCACAGTAAATAAAGAGGCCAAGAAAGTACAATAAACAAGAACTCTAGTATCCATTTTGACTTGCAGAATTTCCTGATAAACATCCTTTAAAGTGTTTGTACAGTAAAGTGTACTGTAATGAAGTTTTGACGGTCGAAACATGCTAGCAATGAATTTATAAAACAGTTTTTCCATGCATATTTCATCAGATGGCCTTTAATGTACAGTATCTGGTGGGAGGGAATCTGTGTGAAGTTAGTTTGTAAATGGGATGATACCATGTGAGTGCTGTAAACTTTTTCAGATGCCAGAACCACTGTATAAAGTAACTGGCCGTTTGAGTTTTAAACCATCTATCAGAGTATTTTGAAAGGAATACGTTTGTACATACTGCATTGATCACAGGATTACAGCGCATCTGATGATGGAGGGATTTTCAAATAAACCTTGACTGGTCCATTCATGCCCCTAATATCTACTTCAAATTGAAGTAAACAAATGGAGCAGTTTTCCTTTTGGAGGTTTTCTGTTTTGGATTTGTGTGTTTGTTTTGATTTACTTATCTGCCTGGATGTACTAGCAGGTTTTGAATGTAGTGTTGGCCTTTGGCCATTAGAATTTTCTTAAAATACATTTTAATAGTTGTCATGTGACCAACTGATTTCAAGAAGGCAGTATTTCTGGGAGAAAATGCTTGACTCCAAGACAATATCTCATCACTTTGAGTGGCATGTACGTTAGCTCAAGTATACAGATTTTTTTTTAACAGTTTATTTGGCACATAATAGACAGTGAAGCTGAAGTTTGTTTTGGATAGCACTCAGTTTTCTCTTGGCTCTTAATTAAGATGCAGGCTGTAAAGTTTATACATGTTGTAGCCCACAGCTAAAACATAGCTGCCAAATGTTGAAATCTGATAAGGTCACATCTATTAAACCTTTTGCGCTGAGATTTGGATTCCCCCTCCCCCTCCCGGTGTTATGTCCATTGCCGGCAATGGATGCACTAAATTTGCTGCTGGCACCAAGGAGTGATTTCTCCTTCCTACTGCCACCCCCACCTCCTCAATGTCGTATTGACTAGTCAGTCAGTAGTTAAGCACTTCTATTTCATTGTAATAAAGCTGGCATTAGGCCTTTACTAAATACCTCTCTAGAAAACCTAGATCCAAAAATACCTACCTTCTAGCCTTGAAAATCCTTGTTTTTGTTTTTCCCCTCTGTCCATGTTAGTTCTGTAGAACCGACTGCATTAATGTTATTTCATTGGGATTCTAGCAGTTCATACATCCTCATGTATAAAACTAAAACCATCAAAGATGCAAAAGGTTAGGACCCACTCATCGTTTGCTATGGTAAGCAAGGTTTGTGACTTAAGAAAATGAGAATTCACTTTTTCTTTCCAAATAAGTTTATTCCATCTGAATTTTTAAACAAATAATTATTTCCACCATGTCAATTGATAGTTAACAGGTTTCATTAACAGATGTTTAAACAGGGTAGTGCGAAAAGCCACAGAAGGTTAGAAAGTGTTCTTAAAAGCATCTGTAGCATTTTAAGCTACTATTCAGTATATTCTGCTGCCTTTTTTTTTTTTTTTTTGCTTAGGTGATGCAACAATGTAGTGCTGCTACATTTCTAATACACTTGTGTTTAAAATGATCAGTGACGTGGCTCCCATTTTTCAATGTTAGTAACTGTGCATTTTTAGTATTTGCAGTGCAAACTGTCTGATTCACATATGCAATACTCTGCGCAGCCAAGACTTCTGTTGTGTTTAGGCGGTGCCATAACCCTTTTGTTCTCTGACTTAGCCTTTTAGTATCTGATCAGTGCTGTAGCAGACATTCTTGCTGTAGCATTAACTCTGAATTATAGACATCTCGTGGGCAACTAATTTCAATGTAAGAAAAATACAAAAGAGTTGGAAGTATTGGATACACCAACCAGAGAAAAAAAATCAAATATTGTGTTTGAATTGTGGGAATGATGTAAAAGCAGACAATATCATAAAGTTCAGTCGGAACACTGGAACAGAGGATCCAGTCGTTTTTCAGGTACTGTCAGTTCCATAAATATATACATGATTTTGATGCTGCTATGCAGCTTTACTTCCTGTATGTCAGTTTTGTAGATTGACCTTCTATTTGATTAAGAAAAAGTTCTCCCTGATGTTAATGTGATCCCAAAGAGTCCAAGCCTAAAACCCTTACACAGGCAAAGCTCCCTTTTATATCAATGGGAATCCTATCTGAGTAAAGACTGCAACATTTGGCTCAAAGAGAAGGCTTACATTTTCAGCCCTCTCCCAATCCCCAGTTTTGAAGATTTTCTGCTTGATGGAAAATGTATAGTATCTTATTTGGGAAATGGCACTTCCTGATAAGAGCACAAGTGACCCCTAGTCAGATGGTCAGAATATTTTCGTTAGTTCACACTATGGAAATGTCTTCCAGTTGATTTGGTGTCATTCGCAGATTGTGTTCTACTGTAATCTTGGTAAGGAATGAAGTGCAATGTTTTTGGATTATGTTAATGTCCACAGTGAATACTAATCTTCAGCTGTTGCTTAAGTTAATAAGCAAAAGACCAAATCATTTTAGAAACACAATGGAGACTTGCCTTGGGTTATTTAATGGAATAGTTCCAACTGGAAAAGAATAAGCAGATATCAATCCTATATGTAAGGATTTGATTGCACAAACAGCTATCCATCAGGTTGTGACTAAAAGTTGCTATGTTGCAGATTTTTAAATTGAACATGATTTAGTGCAGAACTGACTGGGGAAAAAAGTTAATGAAGTGCAGTTTAGGTTTTAAGCCGCATTGGAGAGGGGAAGAAGCTACAAACTGAGAGAATTAAAGGAGGGATGGAACTTTCTAATCCATTTCACAAAGAGAAGAGTGATATTTGCTGGCTTGAAAACCACTTGTATGAGCATTGGTGTCAAAAATGTACAGTAAATTCACTTCACGCTAGATGGATGTGATGAATTACATTAACAAAGCCCGTAATATAGTAAGAACTTCACCATGGCTATTCTTGTCATCTTTGATTCTTCTAAATGAGTGTATTCCTGGTTTTAAAAAACAAATGTAGACACAGTGTATGTCTTTTTGTTTAATTATGAGTACAGGAAGATCAATATTAAACAATGAACTCTTTGAGTATTTGATAGTTGCTTCAGAGTTATGCACATTAAATTACGTGAACACATTAACACATCTTTTCTTTATCTTATGGCTTTTGCGTTTTAATTGCACTTGAGAAGAACAGTGATGCTTTTTTCTATATTTTATGTTTATAAGGTATGTCACCGTCTTTAAGACTATCCTTTTGGATTAAGGTGCCTCAGTTGCACTTCTGCTAATGGAGGTTGGACTGTATTCCGTTTGCTTCTGTTTTGTCTTCCCTGTATCTGAACTCCTCCTGAGAGACTGACTTATTCAGAGGACCTAAAGGCAACATGTATGTTCATAAAAGAAAAAACCTTGGCATGGCAATCCATTTGTTCTAATTTATTTTAGTAACTTTATTATTTGAACTATGTGACTATCCAAATGCCGTAGTAGTTCAATAATTCTAATAGAACACGGTCAGGGTGTCCATTACCAAACCTCTGTTTTCAGGCATTTCTAATTTGGCATTGAAAGCTCTTCAGCACGAAGGCTTGGCCCAACAGTCATTTTTTAAAACTTGCTTCCAATCACATACTTTCACAAACCAACTTTCTTAAAACTAAACAAGATAAAGGTACCTGTGTTTTTAAAATCTCCTCTGTATACAGTAATTAAATAATATTTCGTAGTCATGCTAGTCCAAAAATGGTCTGATCAAGATATTTGTGTCAACTGGCTCAAAATGGCAAAAAGTGATTGTGGTACATGTGCAGTGACTACTGTTCACAGGTTTGTATTATAGATTTTAATACACAGGATGCATCCTATGTGCGTATTTATGTAAGAAGAACACTTCCAGTCCATTGGGTAAATAAAACCTTTAAAAAATTTTATATAAATAAATATTAAATCCTTCAAACAAAAACAAATCTTTACTGGAAAAAAATATACTGAATGGAGGGGGGAAGAAAGAAAGCAATTCATGTTAAGTAGTCCTGATCTGCAAGTGCTTACACACAAGTGCGTCTATGGAAGTTATTAAGACTGTTTTTAGGAATACAGGTTTGCAGGATTAGGACTAGAATTCTTGACGCAATCTAGGAAATCCTGGCTGCCAATCTTAGCTTTTGAGTTTCACCCCTCACCTGAGTTAGGGGATGGAATGTTGCTTTTAACTGTTTTGGAAGTCAGGAAATATGAAGTGAGCAGAGAGAGGCCTTAATTTTAGTTGAACTAATGTTTGCAATATGTATTGACCTAAATTTTCAAAAATGACTAATGATTTTGGATGCCTCCATTTTTGGGTGTCCAGTCGGAGACATGTTAAAGACGCCTGACTTTTCAGAAACTGCAGAACACTCACTCACTGAAAATAAGGCCACTTTGAGGTGTCTCCCATTGGACAACCAAAAATTGAGACACTGAAAATTATTAGTCCCTTTTTGAAAATCAAGTCACTTACTAAGCTCTTATTATAGCATCAGTATAACTGCCTGTTTGAATGACAGAACTCCAAACAGCAAAAAACAAGGTTGTATGGGAATTGAAATACCGTATATACTCGTTCATAAACCGAATATTTTTGGTAAAAAAGTGACGCATCAAAGAGCGGGGGTTGTCTTATAAACGGGTCTACACCAAAATTTGATGATTTTAAATTCTATGGAATCATTGAATTGAATATCTAATACAGGGATTGGCAACCTTTGGCCCCCAGCTCGCCAGGGTGCTTACCCTGGCGAGCCGGGCTGGTTTGTCCACCAGTGGGAGCCACGATCAGCCGAACCTGTGGATGCGGCAGGTAAACAAATCAGCCACGGACCAAAGGTTGCCGATCCGTGATCTAATACATTGTAGTTTTGTTTACCTGGAGCGTCTGCAGGCATGGAGCCCCTCAGCGCCCTGTGGCCGCAGTTCGCTGAGGGGCTCCATGCCTGCAGATGCTCCAGGTAAACAAAACGTCCCGACCCGCCAGCGGCTTACCCTGACGGGCCGGGAGCCAAAGTTTTCCAACCCCTGAAATGTAGGGTCGGCTTATGAAAGGGTCATACAGTTTTTGCTATTTTTACCTATCCATTTTGGGGGGTTGGCTTATAAACGAATGGGCTAATGAACGAGTATATACGGTAATTGCCCAGAGCTTCAGAGTAATTTAACTTATTTATACATTCCAAAAAATTTATATTGCTTAGAACAACACTTAAATTATGTACAGTTTCTGAAGGAAAGAGTAGAACATTCTAAAGTAGGTAATAGGTCTTTACAATTGAGAATGTAGTGTAAAGGCTCCAGACACAATTACAACTATAAAAAATCTGACAACCTGGGTTTTTAGGTATCAGTCTGTAATTGCTTGCACCCAGTACCTGTTCTCATGAGCGGTAGAGACAAGGGAAATGCAGGCAGAGGGGACACATTGCTTAATAATTGTACTTGTGGCTGTAAATATCTCTGATTGCTACAAATAACCCCAAAGGTTACCAACTAGAGCTGAGAGATCAGAGGGGGGAAATTTTGCTCTATTTTTTCCAGTTTGTTTACTGTGTGCACTGGATAGCACTTTGTGTATAGTCAGCCTCACTGTTTCCCAGGGCTAGTAAGAAATTGTTTCCCCCTGTCGTTTTGAGTGGAACTTTAAAATGGCAATACGGGACAGGAAGAAAAAATAGCAAAATGTGATTGCAAACTCACGACCATTTGCAGAAGGGGATTCAGACAGGCATAGTGTTGAAACAACTTGTAATTCACTCTTAAAAACTGACAATTTCAAATTGACTGTGCCCTTTAACCCTCTTGACCTCATTCCTGTCCCCAGAGCTGCATAAAAATCTGTGTATGTTAGCAAAGGTGGTTTCCTACAACGGATGAATGAGTGCTAAAGGGTAGGTGTGGATGCAGGGGTTTTTTGGAGCAATAAATTAGATATTATAACACTGTTTGGCTTTGGCACAATCAGATGGAGGCCGTTCTGTATGCTTATCCCTCTTCTTATGACCCAAACAGCTATCTTGATTTATAATATTTAGCTTAGCCTGTTAGGATGTAACAAGTTGTGGTAGCCATGTTGGTTCCAGGATATGAGAGAGAAATGGTGGGTGAGGGAATATCTTTTATTGGACCAACTTCTATTGGTGGAAGGTACAAGCTTTCAAACTACACAGAGTTCTTCATTGGGTGTTTGAGCTAAATACAAGTCGTGATTTTTGTTTGTAGTTAGTCCCAACTTTTTAGCTCAGGCACTCTGCTTCCTTCCCCAGACCTGAAGAAAAGCTCTGCATGTACCTTCCACCAACAGAAGTTGGTCCAATAAAAGATATTATCTCACCTTGACTCTCTCGGGACTTAACAAATGATTCTACAGGAAAAAAGCTGTTCTATTGAAAGCCGTAATAGGCCTAGTACTGGCACACCATTTATTAGCTAGATGACTGTAAGGTTCTTAATAGATATTGATCTGCTACTAAAGTTAATGTGGTAGAAAAGGAAATCAAATCATAAATCTTTTGCTTTTAATTTCATACTCATTACATTGACTCTGAAATCTTGTACAGTGTCTTATTCTTACAGTACATTCATTAAAATGATACTTCCCCCTAACTTGCATTAAACTTCTTTTAAATGCCAATGGTTGCTAATTTCTTACTTGTTTCACGGCCCTCCTTTATAATACATAGCAGCTATCATATGCTAGTTGCCTGATTCGAAAAGTTTAATATCACTATTTTAGTGTATAATGGCTGTCAAATGGGCACGTTCTGTGTGTTTTATACCTGATGTTCATGTCTCTATTCACTGTCCCAGTAAATTTAATACAGATTGCTTGCTAGCAGAATGGTTGTTCCAATACTCTGTGATGATTAGGTGAAAACTCCCAAATATTTTCTCTTAAATTTTAAGATATGCTTACATGAAATACAGTTTTTGTCTTACTTCTGTGTGCTGTTTAAATGTTTGCAGAGAAACCTACAGTTCCTTAAAGTTTTTATCTCAAATTCACTGATGGCCTCATTTCTGTTTTATCTTACTCTTAAGAGGTAACATGGTAAATTTCAGAAAGCTTAGCAGCTCTTTCTAGAGTTTAACCCTTGCTTTGCTTGAGTCCTGAACCTTGATTTTTAAATCTTTCTCTGAAATCATGGCTTGCTATATTTTGAGGGGAAAGGACTGAGGTGCACACACTGCATGTGTTGTGTGTGTGGAGGGGGAAAAATATGTTGAAAAAACTGGAAGTGTAATTCTTGTTGCACATAACTTGGGTGGTGCTTTCACTGTTTTGTTTCCCACCAGTAATTTCACCTGCATGTAAAACATATACATTAAAAAATTTAAAACGAAAGTCATGGTGGTCTCAGTGCTCAAAGGGGTTAACTGCAGTTTAATAACCGCTGATGTTTTTAGATTTGCAGTACACAACTGTTTAAATACTGTATTCCTTGTAAATGAAGTAAAAAAAAAATGTTAAGGCTGGTGCCAATATTTTTGTTAATGAAATGTTCATTGTTGTCTCTCACTACAGTCTGGTCAGAACACTTTGTGTATAAGCTGGGCCTGAAGCCATTTTATAGCTTGTAGGCCTAATTGTGTAACTTTTTCTTTCATAATGTTTTTGTTATAATATCTACTGTCATTTCTTTCGTATAAATATGACATGTAAATTGTCATAATAAAAAAATTAAATAACTTGATGATGTACAAAGTATAATGTGTCTGGGAGAAGCATGTTTGCTTTTAATTTTCCTGGCACCTAAATAGCAAGAAGGGGCTTCTTTTTGTCTGACTTTAAGGTAGATAGTGGAAAATGGCTGCTGCAGATCGGTCCAGCCTTTGAAAGTGACATTTGTTTGGCTACAAGTAGCAAATTGTGCTTTTTCTCTTAAGCAGTTCAGCCTGTGAGGTTTTCTCTTTGACCAGCAGTGGATGACAGTGAAGAAATTTGAAATCCCTATCTTTTGTATAGCTGCACTTGACTGGTCTTTGCTATCAGTTTTCTCTGTATTCTATATTTTCTAGATATACTATTTTTAAAAATAAATATAGGGCTGTTCTATTAGTTGATCCAGAATGGCAAATTGGGAGACTAGCTGCTTAGGGCCACATTTTTAAAGGTATTTAAATGCCTGGTGAGATTTTTCAAAAGCATTTGGGCACTTACCACCCGCTGAAAGCAATGAGTTTTAGGCCTCAAAGTGCTGAAAATCCCACTAGGTGCCTAAATAGCTTTAAAAATCTGACCCTTGTTGCTTTAGTTCTGCTGCCACCTGCTCTCTTTGACTAACTAAACCCATGTTTATACAAAATGGTTGTCGTTGTAAGGCTTAAATAAGCTCAGAGTGAGACATCCAAAGCCAATCGGTCAACAGAGCCTCTCAGACATGTTATGGGTGCCTTGGTCAGGGGTTCACAATCTCCTAGATCAGAGTTCAGCCATTTGATTGTAGAGGCAGGTTAAACATAGCCTGGAAAAGCTTCAACTTTGCTGAGACCTGGGGAATGTTGGTGCTTGGCAAGAGGCCTCCTTAAAGAAACAGCTGTAGTTAAAGGTCCAGTTTAGGAAAGGAAACACATTTGATGATTCCTTAAAATCATGTTGATGTGTTGATGGCAAGTAAATTGATTGGGACTGCTGGGAACCTTTAACACTTGTAATGTTTTGTGTTTTTTCATGATGTGGTTTATGGAGGCTTTTGGAAGGGGAGATCCTGGCTGAAACCTGTTGCTTTGTTGGAGTACTAGGAGGCAAAGGAGGAATGGACCGAGTAAGCGGTACACAAAAATGACGCTCAGTGATCCTACATAGAGTTCCAAACCAACTGGATTTTGCCAAGCGCTGACACAAGTGGAAGAAACGCCTAAACCTACAATAGTTCTTCTTCTGCAGCACAGTGTGGCTATAGTGACTCTAATGTTAATAAGAGTTTAATACAGGAAAGGGTTCATCTTGAATTTGAAAGTGGAAACATCATTTTGTATGGACATGGAAGAACCAAACTCATGCATCTGAGAAGAAAAATGTAGGGGATATAGCTACATGGTAGATTCTCAAGGTAGGCAGAGTAAGCTTTGTCTATGCGGTTCTGAGTTGGAGACAGCATGCCATTTATGTGATGCTGTAAATTGGCTCTGATCACTCTACGTATCCACTTGCCTTAAGCACTTCAGCTTTGTCTGCTGTAATCTACTTAATGGTGCAGCTCACCTAGTGGTGAAAGTGGTAGGGTTCAGTGTCTCTCTTACCACAGCATTATTGTGGTTAAAACACCTAAGCCATGTCTATGCTATAGCTCCCACCATTTCTGTTACTGGTGGAGCTGTACCAGTGATGAATTACAGCCATGAACTTTGTTTGTATAGACAAGGTTTTCCAAGTGTCGTCAGCATCTCCTGGCATGGATCACTGCTTTTTAGCCATAACTTACAACCAGCAATATGATAGCCAAGCCAGACAATTCCAGGCACAAGGCTCTGAAGCTTTCAGATGGGACTCCAAGAGCTCTGCTTCTTTGTTCACTTATTCATACATGACAAGAGGTGCATCTGGGCTGAGTCAAGTCCTGCAGAGAATATTAGAACCACTAACTGTGACAAATCGAAAGAGAAATGTATTTACAGCTTGTGATAGCTGGTCTGATAGGTGCTTATGGCAATGGATAATCATAACATTAAGAAAAGGAGTTTTTAGTGGGCAACCAGGAAACAGCCCCAGAAAGTACAGAAGAAAGCAGGAGCTAAATTGGAGATCAGTTTGATGGCTCTCAATGCTAACCTCTGTGAAGTCTCTCTCAACCTATTTCCTTCTTCTCTCGGTATATTTTTAATCAAGGCCCTTATTTTTCTTGGGATACAGTGAAATTTACTTGCTGCAGAATTGTGCCAGGCTCCATGCTTGGATTTATTGTTATTTATTATATATTTGTATTGTGTTAGTATCTAGGAGCCTCAGTCATGGGCCAGGCCCCTAGTGTACTAGGTGCTGTACAAACACAGACCAAAATGATGGCTCCTGCCCCCCAGATCTTAAAATCTAAGTATAAGACAAGAGCATTTAAAACAAACTTTGTTTCTAGCCCTTGTGGCTGGGAAGAAAAGCTTCCAACTATGAACTGTGTAAAATTGCTGCAATGTGTTTTCCTTACTGAATCTGTAGACAACCCAAAATGACTTCTCTGAAGGGTATGAACTTCCCATTTCTCTCAGTAGTGTTGTAACACTGAAGATTAATAATGATGACTGGAAATTTCAGTATTGGCTTTCACTGATTATTTTAGCAGGAACCAATTAATATGCTTATTGTTAGATCCAGCGGCAAATGCTGGAACATGGGTCAGCTGGCTGTTACAGGGAAAGACTAGATTCTTTCCCCCTCCCAAGTGCTAAAAGCCCTTAATAGCTACCACACCCAAACCACCTACCCTTCCAGTTCCTATCCAAACTCTAACCCTCCCCACCTTCCACCCCCATACCATCTTCTGCAAGGTAGTTATTCGTGGTCAGCACAGAAATCTGTGGCACAATGAAAATAAGTGTGTATGGAAGGAGTGTAAACTTAAATTTAACACAAGTCACTGTACTATTATTTGGTTTAAATTTTGTACTCAATAAAAACCCTCCATTTAAAAAATTCTACTGAATCCGATGCAGGATTTCCATTTTGCTCCAGAAGCAGTGGGAAATCCTACGGACGGTCTGTATATTAAGAAGCTGGGCAGTGGGTCAAATTGAAATGGTTTCATAACCTCTAGTTCATGATTTATAGTGGATGTGTCTTGTGCAATGTGGAGGGGCACCTCAAGAAGACAAGAAATTTGCACTAGTGTAGCCCCAATGATGTCATTTACTGGTGCAAACCCCTAATGCAGACACATTTTCTTGGTGAGACTTGATTTAGTAAGTGACCTGTACTGGTGCAAGCCCCCCACTTTAGACCAGTACAGCGCATGTCTACACTGGGGACTTGCCGTGGTATAGTTAAAGGTGTCCAAACAAACCCAGTATAGACAGGGCCTAGATCTGAGAGGGTAGTCCAGTCTTCAGAGCCATGGAGTCACTAACCTCAGTCCTGAGACCACCACCAAGTGGGCTAAGTAGTAGAGGCTTGTGATGTAGTTACCTTCCCAGCAGAATCTGGTTCCAGGCCTCCAAACTCATCTCTCAAGAAGTACCCACACAGTTATCAACAGGTAAGTTAAATAGATAATATTTAGTAAGGTGTATATATGACTTCCTACCTTTAGCTTTCAAGGTGGGATGAAGCCTGGGCTTCTGCCTATCTAGCTAATAATTCAGTTTACATGCTGCGATGACCCCAGAAGAGCTACTTTATTCTTTTTTCCCCTCTTATCTTTGCCACCTTTCATGCTGAGGTCTCCATGCCTTAACTAGTGTCCTCCATCAGTCTCTCCGTATTGTCACTAAGGTGTATTGAGTCGAGTAGGTTCATCTCTTGTATCTGAACTGGTGCTTACTGTAACACTTCTGTTTGCTTTTTGTTTTCTAGATGATGACAATGTTTTAAAAAAGAAACTGGTAAAGACACAGGCTTTCTGAAACACAGACTGGAGGTGTGTTTCGAAGTCAGGCCACCATTTGGTCAGGACTCAAAACCCAAAAGCAAGAAAACAGATTTTTCTGGGTGAAATCCCCCCTTATTTTATTTATTAAAGAATTGTATATACTTGATGGAAGATCACTGACTGTGCATTGGAAAATAACCTGGCCCAGTGGTTAATGAGGCACAAATCCGAGTAGTGCAAAGAACCTCTGGAATCAAATATGGAACATGATGTCATTACCTATTGCTCTCGTCCCCATCTCTCTCTCTCTTCCCCCCCCCCCACCCCCAATCCTGTTTTATGGAGGGTAAAGAAGCCAGCCGCTTCTGCAATTGCTGTATGCCTAGGACAGCCCCCCCTGTCTCTGTAGAAAGGTAGGGTGTGTGATACGGGTGGGGCAAGTACCTCCATGGAAATGTTCACCTTCTCCCTCTGCTCCTGTAGCAAGTGCCCTGGTGCACAATGCAGTCTCAGCCACCAGCATTCACTTTATAGGTCATAAGAGCATGTGGATGTGGCCTATACTTAGAAAGTTGCCAACAGAGTCTTCTACCCACTGCCTGACCTGGAAGTAGGAAGAGCATCATGTGTGCTTCCGGTGGGTGTGGTCACAGGCACTGGGAGGCACCAGCCAGCAGGATGGAAATAAAGAGGGATAAAATTTCTTGCAGATAGGAAAGGAGAGAGTGTTAAAAGGGACAAAAGAACACAGGTGAGAGAGCAATTGCTGCTGGATGGGTTGTAGGTACTCATTTCCTGATCAACTGCAGAGTGTGGAAGGCTCAAACAGAAAAATGTGCCAACCGCTGCTGTATCTAGTGTACCTGAAACTAGTGGCTAACTTGGGAGCAGCACTGAGCCCTCTACCTAAACAGAGGCAACTCCAAAGCTGCATTGTAAAACTCTGCTTTTTCTGGTGTGTGCATGAAATCTCGTAAGTTCCGTCATCACCACCATAGTGGCTCTTTGCACCTGAACGAATAAATTTCCACAATGATTTTTTCCACCTCTGTTCTGAAGGACTGGGTGTCTTTGGATCGAACAAGTTATTAAAGGTCCTGTGCTATTTTATGTTCAGAGCTAAGAGTGTTAATTGTCATGTGGGATCCTATTTTTCTGCCATAGAATAAGAGTAATTCCTATGTAAGACAATAGCAATTATTTGTATTTTGTAGAAATAAAATCAGGCCCTAGGGGCCCAGCTTTCTCATTCCTTCATCGCTGTGTTTCGTAGGAGTCTATAACATGCATTTCTCTTGCATCTGTCATATTGGGTGGTTTCCTGGAGGGGTTGGGAGGTAACAGGCAAGCATCCATATGGATGTTGCAGTTGGAATACTGCTATGGGGTATGTGCCCAGTCTGGGTGGGGCAGGTACCATAGGTGTGGGCATTGCAGTGTAGCAAAGGGTTGGGTATTGTCATGGGGTGGGGATTATATGGGTAACCGCCAGCATGGGGTTCACCCTATGGCAAGAGACCTAATGACTGGTGGTGCTACTGCCTTGGTGAGTGGGTTCCTAGCAGAGGCGCTGACTTTAGGATTTCCCCCAAGGGACTGGACCCCTGCTCCACCCCAGGCCCTGCCCACACTCCACCCCTTCCCCCCAAGTTCCTACCCCCACGCCCCCTTTTCCTGCCCCAGCTCCTGCCCCCCCATCCCCTCAGCACCTCCTGTATGCTGCTGAACAGCTGTGGGAGGTGCTGGGAGAGAGGGGGAGGAGCTTATCTGTGCAGCCCCTGGCAGGCAGGAGGCACTGGGGAGGAGCTGATCCATGGGGCTGGCAGTAGGTGCTGAGCATCCACTTTTTTCCCCCTGGGTGCTCCAGCCCCAAAGCACCCACAGTCAGCACCTATGCTTTCTGGGGGGTGGGTGCAGTTAAGTAGCTGGTGATGGCAGCAGCAGATGTGCAGGGCCGTGACACCCATGGTATCGCATAGAATAGACTCCCCTCTTCAACATTACTTGTTTTCCACCTTCAGTGAGTCAGGACATGTGTACACTTGAAACACTACACGAGCATAGCTGTGCCATTCTAGTGCTTCCATGTAGACACAACTGCTGGGGAGAGGGGGAGGTTTCTGCTGTTGGTGTAGGTAATCCACCTCCCCAAGAGCTGATAGTTAAATTAGCACAGACATTCTTCTGTTGACTTAACCCTGTCCACAGTAGGGGGGTTAGGTTGTCTTAACTATATCACTCGTGTGGATTTTTCACACCCCTGAGCAATGTAGTTAAACCACCTTATTTTTGTGTGTAGACTTGGCCTCCCTCCTGTAGGGTTTATGTGTCTTCACACTCCTGCCCTAGTTCCTGCGTGCTCAGCACTGGCAACTGCTGTGGAGATGCAGCCTTTCGCCACGACCCTCCACTGCTGGGGGGGCCTGGGCCCTCACGCGTTCCTGGCCGTTCCCCTGCTGTCAGCACTGGAGTGAGCGAGGAGTGACCCATGTCCTGGTGTGACCTCACACCCATAGTACCATGTGCAAGTCTGGACCAAGCCACCCCAACAGGGGAGTGCCCAAAATCTCCTGGCAGGAGACCCTACAATAACACAGCAGGTCACGTGACACATACGGGGCGGGGGCACTGGAACACGCGTTGCCCATTGCAGAGCGTAAAGGGGAGGGGCTTCGCCGCGGCCGCTGTGCCGGCCTCAGGGACGAGCACTCCGCCTCCTCACCATAGAGCGGTGCCTAGAGCGGCTCGTTCCTCGCCATATCGATGGCTAGAGTGGCGTTTCCGCTTCCGGCGGCTAGGCTCGGAGCGGCGGGTGGAGGGAGACGGTTGCCATGAGCTTCCTGAAGCGGTTCCCGCCGCCGGCCGAGGGGCTCCGGCAGCAGCAGCCCGACACTGAGGCGGTGCTGGGAGGTCGCGGGCTGGGCACTGGGACGCTGTACATCGCCGAGAGGTGCGGCCCGGGCAGTCGCTGGGGGAGGGGCAAGCGAGGAGCAGCGTCCGGCTGGCGGGGGGAGGAGCGATAGGCCCTGGCGGGGGGGAGTGTAGGGGGGATCCGGGTAGCGGGTGAGGAGGCCCTGGCGAGAGACCTGTCAGGCGGGAAGGGGTGGTTGGGGGGGGGAGCAGGCCCTGGCGAGGAGACCTGGGAGGGGAGTGGGGAGCAGGCCCTGGCGAGGAGACCTGGCTGGCAGGTGGGTTGGCGGGAACAGGCCCTTGTGCAGTGGGGCTGCTCCGTTCTCCGACTTCTACAGTCGGAGCTCAGTGCTCTCCCCTGTCTGGGTGTTTATCTGAGCAGTAGATGTCTGCAGTAGTTTGTTTGGCATGGAGGCTGTGGTGGGAATCCCACTGATGCCCAGGGCTGCTCTGGGGATGCTCCCTGTGTGCCTGAAGCCCACTGCTGGCTGAGAGCCTTTTGCCTGCAGCCTAGGCACAGTGTGGAGCAGCTCTTCCAGCCTGGCTGTCTGCACCCGGTCCCCCCATCTCTAGGCTATCACAGGATGTTATCTCTCCATCAGGCCAGGCAGGTCTTCCTGGGCTCTTGTCCAGAGAGAGATGGTCCTCTGCATTTCTACGCACTGCTGTTCCTCATTTAACTGCTGACTATGCCCAACGCTGTAGAACTGCCCTGGGGAGCTTAGAGACACCCTTCTTAAGTAAATAGCTGTCTGTACTGAAATCCAAGTTATAAACCAGGTAATAGTACTGCCGTAACTCTGTCCTGAGCAATGTAGCTAGGCCAAGCTAAGTTTTAAGTGTAGACTAGGCCAAAGATGTGTGCTGTCAACATGTATAATGCTGAGTTGCGCCCTTTACTATGCTTTCAATAGACTTTTGTCTGAGGCTTATACAAATATTTCTCCCTGCTTCCTCATATAGTGTGATGGGAGGCTTCTACAAGGGTCATTTATGAGCAATGAATAGAATGAGCCAGTATGCACTCTGATTACATTATTCGAGTTCCACAGTGTGGGAGAACCAGGCGCTGCTGAATACAATGAGGCTTTGGATCCAAGTACACACTCAGTGCATTTACAGCTGTCAACACTTAAAACTGAGGAAAGAAACAGCTTGCTGATCATAATTAGGAAAGTGATTCCTCACCTCATCAAATCCTGTTTCTTCCTGGTATCCCATAGAAACTCATTTAGACTCACTGATTTAAGCTGTATTAATGTTGCATTTGTTATCACCACAACTTCAGGAAGATCTTATTTTGTGATGATCTCTTTGTTTTGAAAGATCACAAAGCACTTTACAAACTGAGGTATAAACTATACCAGGGTCGGCAACCTTTCAGAAGTGGTGTGCTGAGTCTTCATTTATTCACTCTAATTTAAGGTTTTGCGTGCCAGTAATACATTTTAACGTTTTTAGAAGGTCTCTTTCTATAAGTCTATAATATATAACTGAACTATTGTATGTAAAGTAAATAAGGTTTTTAAAATGTTTAAGAAGCTACATTTAAAATTAAATTAAAATGCAGAGCCCCCCTGACCGGAGGCCAGGACCCGGGCAGTGTGAGTGCCACTGAAAATGAGCTCACATGCCGCCTTCGGCATGCGTGCCATAGGTTGCCTACCCCTGAACTATCCTCATGGATCAGTGCAGCTACCTCTGGGGTGCAACATATCAACAGCACATATCAATTCTAAGATTTAAGGACAGAAAATGAATTATGCAGTTTTCAAATTGAAACTGCAGCAGGAATTTATCAGAATGTATTAATCCGAGATGAAACTTGTCCAGAGCACTTGGAATCACACTCCATCTCTTGTAAAAAGTGTTATAGTATCTTTGACCATAAGTTATCTCATTTTAAACACAAGGACTTGTTAGCATAGTTCTTGGGCCTTAGTTCAGTACTAAGTGGGATGAGTGCTGCCTACAGAATCTCTTGCATAGATTTTACTGTTTTTGATTTGTTGAACTTCATCTGTGAGGTTGAGTCACGTGACTCAGAACTTTTTTGGAGTTGTTTAATTTTGACTTATTTTTTTCCAGTCGCCTGTCATGGTTAGATAAGTCTGGACTGGGTTTCTCCTTGGACTATCCCACCATAAGTTTACATGCTGTCTCCAGGGACCTAAATGCCTATCCATGGGAACATTTGTATGTCATGGTGAATGCCAAATTTGAAGGTATGGTATGTCTGTATTGTTACGTACTTTTCTTCCTTTCTCTTGTAGCTCAGTAAACAACTGAAATGAAAATTGTCTCACTGTAGGGGTAATTTGTCACTTGAACTGTCCATTATGAACAGTGAGGAAATTGGGATTTAAAATTCAGGCCTTGTCTCTTTTTACATTTTTATTTCAAACACTCTACCTCGTTACTTTCCTTTTCTTAAAGGCTGTGCCTTTCCTGGAAGCCTGACTGTGCACTGATATTCTAGTCACTTCTACTATTCACATTTTCTATCCTGCCTCTTGTTAAAATGTACAGCAGGAGAGTATTCCTATTAAACTTCAGTTTTTAGTTGTTTCTGCTCTCTTGGTCCTATTTAAACAGAATAAAAATCTGCTTATCTGCTCCTTTGATACTTGTGTTCATGTCCCTTTTCTCCACTGCTTCCCCTTCCTCTACTCCCTCCCTTCCTCTGTGTAGTGAATGGGTGTTTGCATGCCTGCAATTTGAAATTACACTGGAAGCCTTCATTCAGAATTCTTGCACATGCGTAAGAGCAGTTCATGTTATGAGGCTTATTACTGAATCTTTAAAGCTGTCCCACAGAGTTTTTTAAACAAACTTAGGCTTATGCCCTTTCTTGTTTCTTCATGATCTAGAAAGGAGACCTGAAAGGTTTGGTTTTTTTGGTTTTTTTTGTTAAGTTTGCTGCCTTTTTTTTTTTTTTTTTAAACCCTTTTAGAAATACCATGTTTGAGAAGTCTGCCCTTCTGGGGGTGCTTTTGGGGATTTTGGAGCTCTTATATGATGATCTTCTGCTGAAAGGGCAGGGTGTTGGATTTTTTAACAAAAACATGTTTTCTCCACAATACTTGTCCTTTGCAGTTAAATAAGTGCTAACAAAGACAAACTAAAAGTAAGTTTTAAATAGGCTGACTAAAAATCTCTCCTTTCCCCACTTTCCAGTCACTTGCTTCAGCTTTCGGCCTGTTAAAGACTCCGATGTCATGACTTTACTTGTAATAATAAATACTCTATTTAACAGTCTTCCTGGTTAGACAAGATATGGATTTCCACTTATAAAAAATGTTTTTGGGTGGAGTCTTCTGTGCTACTTTTATGCATCTTAAAGAAGCAACAGTGTGTGCACAGTTGATATTTTTTGCAAATTTCCTTTTAAAGTGTTTTTTTTTTTAAGTGCTTCCTTAAGAAAGAAGCCCACTAACATAATAGTAGGTCCACGTAGCAAATTAGGAGGGAAAGGAATGGTTTGGTAGCTAAATTAAGTGTCCCAGCTTTTAAAATGTCTGTTTAAGGTATATTTTAAGGACCATATTGCTTGTTAATACAAAAAGACAGTCATTCCATTGAACCTTCTTCAAATAGTGTGTGAGGGAGAAATGGACAATGTATATTTTTTTTTATTCCAGTTCCGTAATGTATCTTTTTCTAATGTTGCGCGAATCTAGGTTAGAGAAAAAATGGTATATAAACTTATTAAATTAAAAAAAAAAAAAGAATAAATAAAGGTAAGCTCTTAGTTTTGGCATTACCACATAGGAACGTAGAGCCGCTTCTACCTGGAGAGATTCCCCTGTGTTGTAACATCAATCTGACTAATTTTCTATGCAAACTCAGGCTACAGTAAATCTTCTGTAGCCTGTGGAAACCTGAACAATTAGTTTTCAAGTCCATTCCTGGTTTGTAACACAGTATTGCTGCTTTCTGCTGGATGGAATTCAGGGCATTAAAGTAAAACCAAACTGCTTCAATTATTGCAGGAGTTTCCATGTTTTGTGTAGCATGGCTGGGTAGGATCCTGCTTTGCGCAGTGGCAGTATCATAGCCAATGAGGTTAATCTGAGGCGTGATTATTGCTAGTTGAAAACTTTTCTCTGGAAGCTTTTGTCACACTTCAAGTGAGTTGTGTGTCCCTGTGAGCATCTGTGTGTTGTTTTATGAAGGGGTGAGCTTGAGATTTACATAACTGAGAACAGGCAGCTGGGCACCACAATTGCAAGATGTGCCTGCTGATGTCAGCCTGCAAAGTGTTGGGAAGTCTCCTTGAATGCTTTATTTTTGGAGGCAGCCAGTGGACACTCTGCTGACTTGTTTTGAGTCTTGACGTTAGTACATTGCAGAGTTTCTGGGCTCTGATGGTACAAGATGCTCTTTGTGGAAATGGATGCCTTGCCGGACTTGTTCCGTGTTCCTTTAGAAAATCTGTAGTTCCTGGGACATGGACTTAGTTTGTACCCCTATGCTAAACCTTCCAGATACAAGGCTCCATGTCACAGCCATCTTCCTTATTTTATTTATTTCAGTAGATGTAAAAATGCAGCAGGCCTCAAACACGTGGGTTTTCAAACTTTTTGCACTGAGACCCCCTTCTGAAACAGAAATTATTACACAACAGCAGGAGGGGGACCGAAACCTGAGCCCCGCTGCCCCGTGAGGGGGGCGAGGCAAAGCCAAAGCCCTACTGCCCCAGGTGGGGGGGCCAAACCGAAACCCAAGGGCTTCACCCCTGGCGGGCGGCCTGTACCCTGAGCTCCGCCGTCCACAACTGAAGCCCTCGGGCTTCGGTCCTGGGAAGTGGGGCTCGGGCTTCGTCCCACGGCCCCAGCAAGTCTAACACCAGTCCTGCGACCTCATTAAAACAGGGTTGTGACCCACTTTGGGTCCCGACCCACAGTTTGAGAACCGCTGCTATAACATGAATCTCTGTAGAGTTTTTCAGCACTGCTGCTTAGTTATCCAGAGACTTCACTCCTAGAAGTCATGAGGCACCCACCCATACCTGCTCCTTGGAGGCTGAGCATGCTTCCGACCCACCATTTCCACCACCTGTGCCTGCCTAGCAAAAGGAGCAGAGAGATCAGAAACTGAACATGGGTTAACTCTATCGTTACTGGGCCAATCCAAAAAGCTGATTGATTTCATGGGGACTGTATCACAGCACTATAAAATAAACATGGCATATCGAGTAATTACTTACACTGTCATTCTTACAATTGAAAACAAATGTTTTGAACACAGTTCTTTTTAGGAAGAGTCTAGGTCAGTTTCCTTGACCAGAGTGGACTGTGGTTTCTCTTATAACCCTTGATGCTACAGTACAGGGGGGAAAAAAATCCCAATCCACATTGGTCAGGGAAGCTGCTAGACTGGTAAAAACAAGCATCCCCATGTAGATGAGTGCCTTTTTCTATTATCGTTTTAAAGCCATGCTATAGGCTGCATTTAGAAGAGAAACCCTTGCCCCATTGTGCTCAAAGTGGGGACACTATGCTAGAACCTTGCTTGCAAAAAATATGTAAGTATGGTTATAGCTCAGACAGTTATGATTCCAGCATAGACATGGACGAAGTCATTTATTTGGGCCTGCCTATACTACGGATAAAACTAAGGCAAAGGGGCTCAATTACAGCTCTATTCCAGGGTATTATGGTGGTTAACATCCTATAAATTCCTAAGAGGCAGCGCAGACAAAGGCCTTAGCCATGTTTTGCCTGTGTTCGTTATGTGACTTTAGTTCTACTACGGGACACTGGTACTTTCGCTGCATTTCGGAACTAGGTCCCTGACTCCGTTATATATGTAATATGTATGTGCATTAAAAGAACAAGTGGGCCAGAATTTGGGGAAATGCAAACATTTAGATTTCTTTTAAACACTTGAATTCCTTAGAGGCAGAGCCAAAAGAAACTCCCATGGCTGAAGGGGAAGAGGAGGAAGACAGTGATGATGATGAACCAATTGCAGAATTCAGATTTGTACCCAGCGACAAATCAGCCTGTAAGTAAAGAAATAAGATAATGGTATAGCTCTTTTTGTTAAGAGATTCAAAGCTCTTTACGAACACTGAGTTAAGCCTCCATACCCTTCTGAGGTAGGGACATGATGTATATGGGGAGTTGAGGTACGGAGAGGTCAAGTGACATGACTCCCACTACCCTTTGGTAACTACTGGACTTCTGCCTTCCTAGAAGTATCCTTAAGTAGATTGTGCTTAATTTATTGTCAGTTTTAGTATCTCAGTTAAGGCTGGGATGTGTTGGGCAGCCAGTTTTCAGTGAAAATTCTAGTACAGTTGCAGTTTGTAGCTGAATAACATTTCTAAGAATACCCAGATTATATCTGCTGAATAATATTTCTGAGGGTACGTCTACACTTACCGGAGGGTCCGGCGGCAGGCAATTGATGTTCTGGGATCGATTTATCGCGTCTGGTTTAGACACTATAAATCGATCCCGGAAGTGCTCGCCGTTGACACCGGTACTCCAGCTCGGCGAGAGGAGTACGCGGCATCAACGGGGGAGCCTCCCTGCCGCGTCTGGACCCGCGGTAAGTTCGGACTAAGGTACTTCGAATTCAGCTACGTTATTAATGTAGCTGAATTTGCGTACCTTAGTCCGAAGTGGGGGGTTAGTGGGGACCAGGCCTGAGACTAACCAGACTATATGTCTGCAACTCCTAATTCATCTGCAATGCCATTTTACTTGTGTAGCAAATGTGTTCATTAACTACTGTTAGTTTAATCTCTCTTATGGCAGTCTCTCCATACCGCTAATAACTTTCATTGCCCATTTCTGAACCTCTTCTAGTTCCCCTCTATCTCTTCTGAAATATGATGACCAGATATGAACACAATATTGCAGATGAATGAGTGCCCTTGAGCTATGGAAAGTGATTTCAGTATTTTTCTATCATTCCTTATATGTACCAACACTGTTTTTTCTTTTTTGACTACTGCAAATTGGGATGAAATTTTCTGTAGGGGTGAAACCTAGGCTTTTTGGGTATTTACAGTGAGTCTAAACCCAGCAATGCATAAGTGCAGGGGGGGGAAAAAAAAAGGTTTACAGTATGCCTATTCTCCTAGTTTTGTTATGCGTCTCTGGCATTCCTTGGTCGTCTTCAGTCGTGACTAAAGAGAATTTTGTGTTGTATGCAAATGTTGTTGTTCTCTGCCTGTCCACTTTCAGATCATTCAAAAATATATTAACCTCCCTGTCCTAGCATGGGTTCCTGGGGCATCCCGCTGTTAACATCTTACCATGCTGAAAACAGACCTTTTATTCCTACTCTGTTTTGTCTCAGATGGTTTCTAATCCATGACAGAACTTTTATCTCTCATCCTGTGATGACTTAACTGACTTAGAGACTATTAAGGGAATTATCTAAAAAGCAGTAACTTAATTTGCTTGCAAGTTTGTAATCTTAATATAGTGTAACTTTTAATTTTAATTCAGTGGCTGCTTTAATGAAGGAGAATTCCTATTTTCTTCTCTCTGATCTCCTCTCCCACCCCAGAACCTCCTGAGTGTTGTCATGGTGTATTGGACTGGAGGGGTTTTGTTACTCTGCCCTTTCACCGCTCCTGGATGCTGCCATGTATGTGATGAAGACTTGTATTTACTATCCATCCTTTGATTAAAACAAGTATCTTTGTCACATCCCTACTAATGTATATCTGCTCTAGGATTTATTTTGGGGAAGTTCTGTGGTCTATGTTGTCCGAGAATAACAGAGTTCTCACTTTTTGTTTGGGTACAGCAAATCAGATACTTTATTATCTCTCTATCAATTGCATAGAGGGAGAGAGCTAAACAGGTCTCTCAACAGGTAAACAATTACAGCAAGCATTTATACCTTTTGTTTCAGACAATAATGAGCAACAGCTGCATTTTGTTTATACACAGGTCATTCTGATATCTTGTTTTGCTCACTAATGTAGACTCTTAGTCTACATTCCATATTATCTACACAAGGTCGCAACAACTTCTCACACAGTTCTTTCCCACTCACCTCACACATTCCTCGCTTCTACAAATTTCGCGTTATTAGGGTTACAGTTAGCCTAACTCTTGCTAATGAACTGTCATGCATTGCATCCCCTTCCTGTCAGTTCTTTCTCTGCTTCCACAACCCCCCCCTTCTGTACTACTAGTACAACAAACATTTTTCAAATCTCTATTTGCATTAAGTCTTGGAATTCAGATTCTACTTCAGATGCTTCAACCTTAGGGGTTTTGATTGGATGTAATGACAATGCATGATGAGCATGGACATGAAAGGTATTACTATTATTACGTCCTTTACAACAACAATAACATACTCCTACACTAGCTAACAACAACACAAGCAATAACATTCCCATAGCGATAATATGATGGGGTTGTTGTACAATCTTAGTCATATAACACAATACATCATATTTAGTACATAAGGTGGATACTCTATAAGCTGTCTGAAAGGCAAATTTTGAAATCGATCAGGTACTAAACTAGTCCAATTAAAGGGTATCTGGAACCTAAGGACTACTTGCAGAATTCTATCTGCAGGCCAGTAAATAATATGATTGCCTGCAGTGGTAATGAGATTAAAATGTATGTTTTGCAATGTGGTGGCTTTAACATACACACAGATTCATAGATTCATAGATTATAGGACTGGAAGGGAACTCGAGAGGTCATCGAGTCCAGTCCCCTGCCCGCATGGCAGGACCAAATACTGTCTAGACCATCCCTGATAGACATTTATCTAACCTACTCTTAAATATCTCCAGAGACGGAGATTCCACAACCTCCCTAGGCAATTTGTTCCAGTGTTTAACCACCCTGACAGTTAGGAACTTTTTCCTAATGTCCAACCTAGACCTCCCTTGCTGCAGTTTAAACCCATTGTTTCTGGTTCTATCCTTAGAGGCTAAGGTGAACAAGTTCTCTCCCTCCTCCTTATGACACCCTTTTAGATACCTGAAAACTGCTATCATGTCCCCTCTCAGTCTTCTCTTCTCCAAACTAAACAAACCCAGTTCTTTCAGCCTTCCTTCATAGGTCATGTTCTCAAGACCTTTAATCATTCTTGTTGCTCTTCTCTGGACCCTTTCCAATTTCTCCACATCTTTTTTAAAATGCGGCGCCCAGAACTGGACACAATACTCCAGCTGAGGCCTAACCAGAGCAGAGTAGAGCGGAAGAATGACTTCTCGTGTCTTGCTCACAACACACCTGTTAATGCATCCCAGAATCATGTTTGCTTTTTTTGCAACAGCATCACACTGTTGACTCATATTTAGCTTGTGGTCCACTATAACCCCTAGATCCCTTTCTGCCGTACTCCTTCCTAGACAGTCTTTTCCCATTCTGTATGTGTGAAATTGATTTTTCCTTCCTAAGTGGAGCACTTTGCATTTGTCTTTGTTAAACTTCATCCTGTTTAACTCAGACCATTTCTCCAATTTGTCCAGATCATTTTGAATTATGACCCTGTCCTCCAAAGTAGTTGCAATCCCTCCCAGTTTGGTATCATCCGCAAACTTAATAAGCATACTTTCTATGCCAATATCTAAGTCGTTGATGAAGATATTGAACAGAGCCGGTCCCAAAACAGACCCCTGCGGAACCCCACTCGTTACGCCTTTCCAGCAGGATTGGGAACCATTAATAACAACTCTCATTAGCTTGAAAAAAGTAAGTGTCCTGTTAGGGTAGTTCCGTGTCCCCTACCCTCCCAGCAAACGTAGTCATGAAGAGTAACAACTGCTCCTGGCTTCAGTTTACGGATACACTGAAGCTGTGGGGGTTCTAACGTCCATTGACTCCCTAACCCCATCCAAATGTCAGATGTAATCCCAGGAGCACTGACTAGAAATTGATTGGGCATACCAGGAAGTCTAATTTCCCAGATGTCTCGGTGAATTACCCAATCCCACATGCATCCTCCCCATGGACCCGGCAGGATTCGGTATGTGGGAGCCCACCCCCCCCCCACCTCCCAACAAGTCCATATGCTTGGAAGGAGCACTGAGAACGTCTGCACTTCCACCCAGAAAGTCTCCAAGTATGTCTCCGTGGCCACAGATCAGATGGTACTCCTGATGTGTCTGTAAGGGCAGTGGGCCAAGCCTGATGCTCTAGATCATTCCGAATGGCCATTAGCTGGTCATTCAGGAAATCCTGAATTTCTGAACATGCTAGGTCCCACTGCAATGCCTTCCCAGCCTCAGTGATATTCAATACCATCTCTGTCAGCAACTTCTGGGTCATAGAACATGGGGCGGAAATAACATGTAACTCACCAACTCCAGCCTGTACCTGGGTTAGTTGTGCTCCAGAAACAAGGCCAATGGCCTTCTCTAGTTGTCCCAATTTCTCATCATGTTCTTGGTTCTTAAAAATATTCCAAACTGCTGCTGCACTATTGGCCCCATCCCATAGGGATCCGGTCAAGTCTCTCTTCTTTCTAGAAGAAATAACCCAAGCCCTCTGTTGTACTAATCTAATGGCAGCCCCCTGTGAGCAATATGGGTATGTAGAGGTAATCTGGAAACTGGATAAGGGCAATGAAAATTTAACAGTCCCTAGTGTAGTGTTAATCACAGTCCATTGATATCCTAATACATCTCTCTTTGGTGTAGTACTATACCACATCTGTTGGTTGAACACCTTTATGTATTTCCAGGAGGCATTGATATTAATGGCATAAGAAGGGGTGTATTGCACTAAGGTACAGGTCACATTATTAGTCACTGGAATAATTGCTATGCAGGTAAAATTTCCAGTGGCAAAACAAACTCTGGGTATTCGTTTAATTGTTCACTAATTGGGTGACCAAATAACAATAAGGGCCTCTCTCATTTAACACAGTGCAAATTCCAGGAACATTCGCTATAGAACCCATCAATTGCAATTACAGATTCTTGGGGTTCACTGGTAGTGATATCCTATACTTTTATCTCCACTGATCCATTCAATTGTTCGCTTATATGGGATATCCTGAACCTTAAAAATATTTTTTTTCAAACAATATTTAAATAAATCACTAAAGTGTGAAGGCCTTCGTCATTGGTTTTATCAAATATATGACATTATAACACATCCAAATACAGACAGGGGTAATAGTGTAATGGAGGAGATGGCAGGGGCAATGGCAACAAAGTGCCTTTGGTACTTATCATTTAAAATCCAGTTAGGGAGGGCAATACATGCTGAAGGACTTATCCAAAACACAGGGCGCAGCCTGTAGAATAAACCCCAAAATCCAATCAATACCACGTTCCCAAGCATGGGTCCCACAAGTTTCTTCACCAGGGTCAGTTCTTAATGTCTCTTGTAGTCAGGAATCCCTGGACTTTGTGGTTTCAATGAAGCAAGTGTTCCTTCTCTTTTCCTGAAACAGCGTGGTTTAGCATCATACAGGGGAGAGGTTACTAGCACATCACCCTGTAATGGTTTTGCTTCTTCTAGAAAAATCCAAAGGCACAGTAGGTCTGTCAGTGGACAAGGGAGAGGTTACTAGCACTTCACCTTGTCTTTTTTTTCTTTTTCCTGCTGTCCAGAAGGCACAGCAGAGCTAGAAGGAGAAATAGGCTTATCATCAGTCGGAGAGTCCTCCCGAGGTGGAGGGGTCTTTTTACAGTGAGAAGCATGGCTCCAGGCAGGTAGTCCTTGGCACTTCACAGCGGTGTTGGTGGTTAACAGGACTTGGAAAGGGCCTTTCCAGTGTGGAGCCAAAGCAGTTTTTCGTTGATGGACTTTACGTAGACTCAGTCTCCTTGTTTCAATGAATGGCAGGGCTGCTAGGGTCTTTGGGTAGCACTTCTTTTATCTGTGAGGAAAAGAAACCTAAACACATTTCATTAATGCCTGGCAGTGTTTTGCAGATCTCATAGTTGCTTGGGCACATTCAGGCCCCCCTTTGCTTGGCTGTCAGCCAAGTCTTAGCTGTGGGCAGTGCCCTTGGATGGGGCCAGCGTCTTATCTTTGGACGGAGCTTGCTAGTTATTTTTTTTTTCAGTTAACTCGTTCTGTTCTTTTTCCTTCTCCCCTTCTTGGCTTCTTTTAACCTACACAGGAAACTTCCACTCTTCACTCATACACCTTTTCCCAACAATGAACACATACACATTGCCTTTATACAGTACATTAGTCTTATTATTCAATGTATGCCATGTACACCCTTCCAGTAAAATAACTTTATTACAGAGCTTTGGAGCAACAAACCAGGACAAGCACACCCACTTTTGAGGAGTCCACTCGGTACAATTTCCAACTTGCTTCCTCTCTTGGGAGGGCAGTTCTTTAATGCCCTGAGGTCTCCTGGGGCGTCTTTTCAGTGATTCCAGTCCAGGCCGATTGCCTGTGGCTTCTTCAGCGTCCCCAAACCACGCCGGCTCCAGGGTTGCAAAGGCAGACTGTTGGATCTCACTGGACAGTTAAGCTTTGCAAATGTAATCTCAGCACTGTAACTTGTATTGCTTTTGGTTTGACTATGTCTATATTTTTTCACAGCCAGCTGGGGCCGAAAGCAGTTTTTCTTTGTGCTTAGCCTGGTTTGCATTGATCCTTGACCTTGAACGCAGATTAACTTTCTCTTTTTCTGTTAGCCCACCGTGGGTCGGATCTCCTAAAAGATCCTCTAGTTACCGGGCTTGCGTTAGAGTAGTTCTGATCACAAGCCAAAAGACTTCGCAGAGTACTCTGGGGGAGAGAGAGAGAGAGACACACACACACAGACACACACACAGACACATCTCTCTCTCTCTCTCTCTCTCTATTCCAGGTACTATTCCCACGTACCTCGATGCATCACTCGAGGCGGTAACAACCCCTCAGCTCCGGTGCGTAC
Source organism: Chrysemys picta bellii (assembly GCF_011386835.1). NCBI lineage: Eukaryota > Metazoa > Chordata > Testudines > Emydidae > Chrysemys > Chrysemys picta. The sequence continues at coordinate 338,671,130 of NC_088791.1, forward strand.
CTATGCACCTCGCATATGCATACGGGGGGCAGCAAACAATTCCCCTAAGCCGCTCTGCATCTGACCTTGCTGCACAGTCAATATGTTCGGATGGCGTGAGCCCAACAGGGACAGACGGCCCCACGGACAGTCCTCCTCCGACACCCCAATAGAGATATCAAAAGATCTCTTACCTCTATTGTGGCGCCATGGGGTTCGAAGGGGAATGATCCGTAGCAGCTGCCGGTACCTCTGCGGGCATTGCCATCCCAGACGAGCCCCCAGATTGTCGGAGAATAACAGAATTCTCACTTTTTGTTTGGGTACAGCAAATCAGATACTTTATTATCTCTCTATCAATTGCATAGAGGGAGAGAACTAAACAGGTCTCTCAACAGGTAAACAATTACAGCAAGCATTTATACCTTTTGTTTCAGACAATAATGAGCAACAGCTGCATTTTGTTTATACACAGGTCATTCTGATATCTTGTTTTGCTCACTAATGTAGACTCTTAGTCTACATTCCATATTATCTACACAAGGTCGCAACAACTTCTCACACAGTTCTTTCCCACTCGCCTCACACATTCCTCGCTTCTACAAATCTCGCGTTATTAGGGTTACAGTTAGCCTAACTCTTGCTAATGAACTGTCATGCATTGCATCCCCTTCCTGTCAGTTCTTTCTCTGCTTCCACAGTGTTACACAGGTCAGACTACATGATCACAATGGTCCTTTCTGGCCTTGGAGTCTCTCTCTAGAGCTGTTTTGTGCATTCACCAATGGGAGAATTCTGTGTGGTTTGTTTTTACAGTGGAAGCTATGTTTTCAGCAATGTGTGAATGCCAAGCCCTACACCCAGACCCTGAAGATGAAGATTCAGACAATGATTACGAAGGAGAGGAGTATGACGTGGAGGCCCATGGTTAGTGATATGCTACCATTTAAATACCTACCAACTTTTGTGTACCTGGAGCCTCTCTTAGAAAGCTATTCTCAGGTTAAGCATTGTATCTATTGTGCGTGTGTATTTTTAAAAGACATTCCTTGGCTGTTACTGGTATCATCTACGTTTAAATAATGTTTTATATTGTAGTTTTGGGGCATAGAAGCTCAGAAATGAGCAGAAAATCACTAATCAGACTACAGGGTGTTAGTTGGAGTTCAGCAAAAATCCTACCACAGCCTTGTTTGTATTCTCCAAAGCATCAAGACATTAACTGACAGCAGCCTTCCCCCTTCCCAGTCAACAAGCTAATGTGATTTCAGCACCTACCCTATGGCTTGATCACTTTGTTTAACACAGTGTAGTGGACTGTTAGTTTACACACCCTCTGAGTCCCTTGATAGCACCACACTAGCCTTCTCTACTTGACCTGTCTAGAGGCTCCCCTCTGATTCAGGCTCCTCCTGCTTCCAGAGGTATGACCTGCAACTTGCTTTACTAGGGGATGGGATTCTACTTGGCAATAACTGCTAGGTGGTTCCAGCCATGTTGTGGAAGAGTCTGTGGTAAAAGGCCCTGATTTAGCAAAGCACTTGAGCAAATGCTTTATTTTAAGCATGTAAATTATGCCAATTGAAGTCTGGTCCAGAAATAATAATAAAGGGAACTTTCAGGGAGTGTGTGTGTGGTTTTAGAATTAGGAAAGGTAGGTTCTGTTCTCCACAATGCCACAGTTTTCCTGGAGACCTTGGACAGTTGACTTCTGTTTCCTCCTCTGTAAACCGGGAAGAAGTATTCCTAACTATTTTGTAAAGTTTCTAGCAATCTGAAGTTTATTATAAGCTTGGTTTAAGTGACTCTCCCTGGGTCACATAGGAACTTTGTGGCAAAAACTGGGATAAAATCCAGTTCTCCAGGACAGGATTCAACGGCCTTAACCATGAGACCATCCCCTCTCTTCCTGAAATCCCCCTGCCTCATTCACTACACATCTTCCAACTTCTGCAACAAAGGAGGTGGGGCCCCTACAGACCACAGCCTCCTTCAGTACACAACTCTGATTCGTTCCCTGAACACCGTCAATCCTGTGCATCTTGTGAGGGGAGATAGTATGTGGTCATGTAATTAAATATTGTACTAGAATCCAAATGTGCAAGGGGCTGAATTACGGTTGCACAGGCCACCTGGTTCTGGGATTTCCTAAATGTTGAGTGTTTGACTTTGCAACCTTACTGTTCTTAACAGATTTTGTATGTAAAATATAATTAAATGGCAAAAGACTTTGTTAACGCAGAGTTACGGTTGCCCAGCTTGTCCCCTTCCCAAATGCTGAGTTCAGCAAAACTCAAACTTCTGAAAACAAGGACATACAGCGTTAAGGTAAATGCCCACACAACTTAACTCTGCTACCCTGGAACTGGCTGTAGTCCCTGGGAATTATATGCACTTACTGTGTTAGGTGTAATTGTATTGAATGTGGGAGGAATAAGTCAAAGCAGATAGGAAGAGCAGTGATTGTGATATGAGGAGATCTGGGTCTGAGCCCTCCCATGTGTGGGGTCACAGGAAAGAGGTGAGTATTTACCTTGAGGTTCCAGTCTGCGTTGTTTCAGTGCAGTTGTGTTGTGTTAGCAATAGGGCACTGGGGTCTTTTTGCCCTGGGTATTGTCTGTAGTGAGGTGGGGTCTGAGAACAGTCTGGATTTAATGAGGGGTAAGGGAAAGTGTAGGTGGAGATGGTATTCTGTGAGTGAGTGGGAAGGGGTTATAAAAGGGTATGAAGTAGTTATTAAATTTTACAGGTGTGGTATTCTGTCAGGGGAGTAGGCTCAGTGTTTGAGCGTAGGGCAAGCGCAGGTAACACTTGTCCATTACAGTGAGAAGACAGTGTGTTCTGGGTGTATTGGGGCATCGCTGAAAGAGGACAGAGTTAAGGTAGCCTGGGCAATTATCTTAACTCTCTCTTTCCTGGTTTTCAGAAGTTTGAGTTTTGCTGAACTCAGTTTTCAGAAAGGGCATGAACTATCACTGGCAGCCTTAATTCTGTGCTAATTAATTTTTTGTCATCCTAGTTTTTTAAATAAAGAAATGTTTGTTGGTAAGCATTAGTGGTCATTTAGGCAATTGTAGTTCTCACCAAGGTTCGCAGTTTGTATGCAGCTGTGGCTAGGTAATAATCGAAAGACCTAGCTTTTATGCAGTGCCTTTCATCAGTAGATCTCAAACAGCTTCACATCCTTATCCCTATTTTACAGTTGGGAAACTTAGGCACAACGAGATGAAGTGACTTGCCCAAGGTCACTTAGCAAGCCAGTGACAGAGCTAGGGATAGTCCTGTCCAGTGGTCTTTCCATGTGATTCTGCGGTGCTCCTCCCCCTCCTGGATGTTTTGTTATAGTGGAGTGGAGATAGTGGTCATGCTTTGAAATGTTTGCAATGTCTGTGTAGTTGCTAACAGGGCCAGTGAGAGAAGTCTCATCCATGGTATGCGTCCCAAAACCTTGACCATTTCATTACATAGTTAGAGACAAGATGGGTGAGATAATATCTCTTTTATTGGACCAACTTCTGTTGGTGAAAGAGACCAGCTTATGAGCTATGCAGAGCTCTTCTTGAGGTCTGGGAAAGGTACTCCGAGTGTCCCAGCTAAATGCAAGATGGAACAGGTTATTTTGCATAAGTAGTTAACACGTTCTAAAGGACCTTTCAAGGTGAAGCGGCACTGCAGTGATTGGACAAAGAAGGGGAGCTGCTATGTTCATGTTGTAAAAAGCCATAAAACCAATGTTTTTGTTAAGGCCATGATAGTTAGTGTCTAGCAGAGTTATGAATTTAAGCTCCCCAGTTCATCTTTTGAAGGAGTAGTACAGGCAGTGGCGACCTGTGGAGGGAAGGGGGGGGGGCAAAGGGTCACATGACCCTCCCCAACATGGGGGGAGGGGGCCGCCAAGGCCGGCAGCTGAGGAGATGAAGGGAAGAGGCAGCGCTAGAGCCTCTCCTCTTCCAGCCATGCTGCCTGGTGCATGGCCAGAGGCTGCCTGGGATGTGCATTAGTGGCTCCACATAGTAGGGGGACTGGAGCAGAGCGCCCCCCTCCCCTTGCCAGGTAATGGGGGATGGGGAGAGCCCGGGGGCGGGATGGGGGTGAGTCGTCAGGGGGTCACATGGGTGGTGGGCATGGGTCACCTGGGGAGGTCACATGCCCCCTTTGTGTCCCTCTCACTAGTCACCTCTGGCAGGTTTCCTTTGCGGACAAGGACTGAAAGGTTGGATATGGAGTAATCTTTTTGTGAAATGTGTTCGCCAAGGGGAGATAGTGTTTTTGTTTTTTACCATGTGTTTTATGTGGTTGTCACAGTAACTTTAAGCATGTGAGAGAAGACTGGCATGTCTCTCCTTCTCCACTCCCTGCCCCACCATTCCCCATGATGTGTAGCACATAGCGCCCGTCCCCGTCCCCCCCCCCCACACACACACACTTCCAATTCCCCTCCCCTTCTCATGAAGCCATTAGTTTGCACTGTAAGAAGTTGCTCCTTGCTATCTTCTTCCCTATGCTGTAGCTTACTGGAGGGCTCATGCTACCTGGGTTATGTAGATTTTAAGGTCAGAAGGGACCAATATGATCGCCGCAGAATCTCACCCACCCCCTCCTGCAACAAACCTCTAACCTATGTTTGAGCCATGCATAAAATCCTCCAGCAAGTGACCTGTGCCCCACACTGCAGAGGAAGGCGAAAAAACCCCAGGGCCTCTGCCAAGCTGCCCTGGAGGAAAATTCCTTCCTGACCCCAAATATAGCAATCAGCTAAACCCTGAGCGTGTGGGCAAGACTCACCAGCCAGACACCCAGCTGCATGCTGAGCTGGGCCGTCACTCCCACTAACCTACCTCCAGTTGGGACTCCTGCCTCTGCTTCAGCCAGACTTCGCCAGCCATATCTCGAGTCCACCCAGTCCACACCACCTCCAAACCATTCCCCTCCCCTACATGCATCACTTCTGTGTGGGATGGGATGGCTGGCCACAGTGTATCTTCACTATTCATTTTCTGGATTCTAATTTAATGTTATCTTCATTCCCCCCACACCAAACGCCAGTTCACATGGAGACATCCTAAGAGGAACAGGGTGTCCCAGGTTCCAGAATACGTAGTAGGCAAGGAAAGTCTCAAACCCCTGCAGAGGGGTGGGGGTAGGGTAGATCCCAGCACACACACCTGCATGGAAGAGGAGAACTCTGCTGATTTGAACTCCCAATTTCTGCTACCCTACATAGAATCATGGAAATGTAGGGTTGGAAGGGACCTAGAGAAATCATCAAGTCCAACCCCAGTGCTGAGACAGGACCAAGTAAATTTACACCATTCTTGACGGTGTTTGTCCAACCTGTTCTTAAAAACCTCTACTAATGGGGGATTCCACAACCTCCCTTGGAAGCCTATTCCAGAGTTTAACTACTGTTATAGTTAGAAAGTTTTTCCTAATGTCTAACCTAAATCTCTCTCGCTGCAGATTAAGCCCATTACTTGTTCTATCTTCAGTGGACACAGAGAACAATTGATCACCATCCTGTTTATAACAGCCTTTAATATATTTGAAAACTGTTATGAAGTCGCCCCTCAGTCTTTTTTCAAGACTAAACATGCCTAGTTGTTTTTAACCTTTCCTCACAGGGCAGGTTTTCTAAACCTTTTATCATTTTTGTTGCTCTCCTCTGGACTCTCTCCACTTTGTCCACGTTTCCTAAAGCATGGCGCACAGAATGGGACACGGTACTCCAGCTGGGGCCTCACCAGTGTTGAGTAGAGCAAGACAGTTACCTCCCGTTTCTTACATATGACACTCCTGTTAATACACCACAGAATGATAATTAGCCTTTTTTGCAACTGCATCACATTGATAACTCCTATTCAATTTGTGATCCACTGTCACCACCAGATCCTTTTCAGTGGTACTACCCCCTAGCCAGTTATTCCTCATTTTGTAGTTGTGCATTTGATTTTTTCCTTCCTAAGTGAAATACTTTGCACTTATCTTTTATTGAATTTCATCTTGTTGAAGTCAGACCAAGTCTCCAGTTTTTTCATGGTGGTTCTGAATTTTAATCCTGTCCTCCAAACTGCTTGCAACCCCTCCCAGCTTGGAGTCATCCAGATTTTATAGGCATACCCTGCACTCTGTTATCCAAGTCTCTAATAAAAATATTGAATAGTACCAGACCCAAGACTGACCCCTGCACTACCACACTAGATACACCTTCCCAGTTTGCCAGTGAACCATTGATAATTACTCTCTGAGTATGGTCTTTCAACCAGTTTTACACCTACCTTATAGTAAATTCATCTAGACCATTTTTCCCTACTGTGCTTAAGCTTTACTAAAATCAAGATATATCATGTCTACTGCTTTCCCCCATCTGCTAGGCCAGTAAACCCTGTCAAAGAAGGAAATTGGATTCTTTTGGCATGATTTGTCCAACCTGTCCCATCTTCTCTCCTCCCACTCCAGTTAATACCTAGATAGATTTATGGAGGATAGGTCCATCAATGGCTATTAGCCAGGATGGGCAGGGATGGTGTCCGTAGCCTCTGTTTGCCAGAGGCTGGGAATGCGAGACACGGAATGAATCACTTGATGATTACCAGTTCTGTTCATTCCCTCTGGGGCACTGGCATTGGCCACTGTCGGCAGACGGGATACTGGGCTAGATGGACCTTTGGTCTGACCCAGTATGACCATTCTTATGTTCTGACCCTTTCCGTCTGAGATGAGTCCCCCAAGCTTTCTTCCCTCCTCTACCACCCATTCCCATTTATCTTCTGCCCTTGCTGCAGACCCAAACGTCACTTCACATATCGCCAACTACTTTTGCACCCCTAATCACCACTCCCCTCCCAGTGAGCATTTGCATGTATAATTTATTTTCTTTTCAAATATGGTTTCAGCGTCTTCTGAATATTCTGGTGTACTCAGATTACATTTTCCAAAATAATAATTTAAGAAAAACTTAGTGAACATTTGGGAAAAATCTTCATTCTCCGATTTCTGCCCAAGTAGCAGGCTCAGGGCAGTGTTAATAGCCCCCATGAGATGTTCTCAGCCTAATACCCCATGAAGTTGAATACAGCCTGAAACAATAGCTCTGACTTGTGAACTGCTCCATTCGTGTCTGTGGGTGTTCTTTTCCCCACTCCCTAGTGCTGGAGAGTTTTTGATACATTGGGCATACCTATTCCCAGCTCTTCACCCCAGTCTCAGCAGTGTCTTCTTAGTGCTTGTTCTGAGCATGCCCATTCTAAGCTCCACCCAGAGAGGCAGGACTTCCTCAGATCCCAGCTCACATGGGGTAGGGTGTGTGTGGGTTAGACCTTCATAGATGTGCTGAGATGCCCCAAATACTGGCACAAAACAGGGGAGAAAGGAGTGGAGCACACACAACTCTGGGATGCAGGGAGGCCCAGATCCCAGCTCACATTGAGGGGGTAGGCAGCAGGAGCTCAGGACCCCTCCCAATAAGGCAAGCCCCCTGCAGAACCTGGCTCGCATGCGGGGAGCTGAAAGAGGGGGGGTCAGACCCTTCTCACCCCTAATCCTTCAACTTCACCACCCCCTAAAATGCGGATACCTTGCCATCAAGCATTTGCATATCTAATTTTTTTTGCAAAAATACATTTTCCCCAAAATTAAAAAGAAACCCTGACAGACAGATTTTAGCAATATGCCGTCCAGCCTTTTCTATTTTCTGCCCAATGCTCAATTTCATTAGCATCTCATTTAGCATGAGATGGTTTTGATGTTCTACAGTACAGTAGCAAAATCTTTGTCAAATAAAGTTTTAATTTGATTTTCCCAAATGGGCTGGTAGTTTCCAGGGTAACCCTTGATTGTCTGAGATCCTGGTGTAAGGATCTGCACCCTTGTTTAATCTCTATCTGTAAGCACAAATCAGTTGCCAGAATCTGTCAACTCAAAAGGCTGTTATTTTGGGAGGGACCTGTATCTAGGGAACCCCTTGGTGAAATGGCCACAGATTTGGTCTACTAACGGAAACATGTGCTTTCATGAGGCATGGGCAAATTTCAAGGCAATCTGAGTAATTGTATTGAATTTAGAGCACTTAAAATATTTGGGCTTTAAACAGAACTCTGGTCTGAACCTTAGCAGGGCTGTCACCTGCTATAATGCCTTGCAGGAGCGTTTAGGAGAAACTCATTGATTGAAGCACTTAGAGATCTGCAAATGAAATTGCAAAATGCTGTTCGTTAGAGAGTTCTTTTAAAAGCATTTTAGATAGTGTATGGATTTCTTTCTAAATTGCCTGTTCTTGTCAAAAGATCCTGCTGTGTAGTCAGTGCTAGTGAATCCTTTTCAGTTTGACTCTTACTATTGGTTTAAAAATAGCCTGCCTGGTTAATAAATAAGTACGTGTTACCTGACCCCGTCTGGAAATATCTTTTTAAAGTGGTTTAGTATCTTGTAGGCACTTGCTGTGTTTATAACTTCATATCTGCTAAATGCAAATTTGTCTTTGCAGAACAAGGACAAGGCGATATCCCTTCCTTCTACACCTATGAAGAAGGGTTGTCACACTTAACTGCAGAGGGTCAAGCCACTTTGGAGAGATTAGAGGGCATGTTAGCTCAGTCTGTCAGCAGCCAGTACAACATGGCTGGAGTGCGAACAGAAGATTCAGTGAGAGAGTTTGAAGGTGAGACCTGCCCCTTTCCCCCAAACTACGTATAGTAATGTTTCTTGACCCTTGCTGCATGCTTCTTTATGTGGCAGTAGCAATGGTGAAATTGGCTTGTGAGCAATAATATCATAAACTTCTGCGTGTGTTGGGAAAAAGAAGCCGGTTTTACGGTATAAATGGTGAGTAATAACATGATTTGAAAAATTACATTGGTGTGTAAGTATTTCCATTATCATTTAAAATACCTATTTTGTAGTTTGATCACTGTTACACGCTTTCTGAATGCAACCTTAGCAATCTGGAGACAAATATTAGAAAACATGGGGAAAAAGCAGTGGGCTATTAAAATGTTGGCCATTTAATCTTTAAAGGGTAGTACCTCTTGCTTTTCCCTGGGTCAGAAATGTGCAGTGTGTGTGTCTGAATATAGGCTTGCACCAGTTCAGGTAAGATTTTTAGAGTTTCTAAATATTTATTGAACCTATGTAACTAAGATTGCCTTTTAAACCAGTCTGTGAAAGTTTGTCTTTAGCCCATCCTTTCTCTAGCCAAGCAAAGCAGTATGGTAACGAGGTATATGTGATGTGTTGCAGTAATTGACAGCTGAGTGACTTTTCTTTAGCGTTAACTCTGCATTTTCTTTATTTTTCCATAGGTTAACTTAGTGTGCGTTCCACAAGTTTGTGGATTAAATTACATTTGTATAAAAATGTTTTTATATGATCTCATTTGTTCTTGTGAAATCTCCCTTCATCTCAAAGTTCAGTCTGGATTTTGAACCCAAAGTTCAGGACCGTGTATGGCACAGCTTGGACCTACTCTTAGCAAGCTTAGTAGCCTTCCTGAATCTTGTTGTAGGGTGACCAGATGTCCCAATTTTATAGGGACAGTCCCGATTTTGGGGTCTTTTTCTTATATAGGCTCCTATTACCCTGCACCCCCTGTCCTGATTTTTCACACTTGCTGTCTGGTCACCCTATCTTGTTGGCTGTTGCTCTGTTCTTGAAGAGTGGGTTGGTTAGTTCAGTGATAGATCCTTGGCTGCTGATCTTCCGAATTTTTTTGAGGTTTCTTGACACTGCAGCTAAAGTGACTAATCCTGACTTTGCTCAACACGATGGCTTTACATGGGAGACTAACGAGTGTGGTCAGGAAGTTCTTAGAACAGGCTTTAGATTCATTTTATTTGAGACTAACCTACTTCATATACACCTGCAATGTTATGCTTTCTAATCATGCCTTCATCTCAATTGCAGGGGTCTAATGTTCAAATCTGTGAACCAAATAAGGGTTCTTGCTTTTTAGAAAAAAGCTTTCTTAGGAGAGTAATAGAAACTCCAGCTTAACAACCTTGTGTCTCTTTATAATATGCAATTTAGTGACTTAGTATTGTCTGACTGACATTTTAAAAAGGGGTGTTGCTAAGGGTACGTGAAATAGGTCTGGGGAGTTGCTGTGTTTTCAACTTGCCTAGAATACTGTCAACACAATATTAGTATCTCCTGCATCACTAACCTCTCGCCAGCAGAGGGCACTGACTTTATGTCACAGTGTGTTCAGCTTGGGAGTGCTGCAGTATTTCATTGCCTTGGCTTTGTTTTCAGATGGGATGGAGGTGGACACAGCACCAGTGGTTGCAGGGCAGTTTGAAGATGCAGAAGTTGATCACTGAGGAGGATGTATGCTGCTGTAAGCTTAAAACTTCAGTTATTTTTTTTTCTACCTTCAGTGTGAGGCTCTTCAGTCCTGCAGAGCCGTGTGCTTTCGTAGTTTGATGAATTGAGAATTGTCCATAAGTCCCTATGTTAAATTACTTTGGAAACCATTGAGAGTCCCGTGAATAAACACGGGATTGTATCTTCTAGTAAAAGAAGAAATATAGCAAATTTTAAAAAATAAATGAAGAGTTTATCAAAACTATGGAAAGGAGTTAAACTGTCAAATGAACAGCCAGATCAGGTTAAATTACCTTCTTATTCAGGCACTGACCTTACACACTTCAAGGAAAGGTAGATTAGGCTGTTGGTAGATCTAGATCCTTGGGTCACGTGAATTGTCTGATCTCGTGAAGTCTCTTGGAAGCTACACAAATACTGGGTCCATTGCTGGGAAGTTACTGTCCCTGGTATCTGTTGTTCCCCCCCTTAGCATGCAAGATTTGCCAGACTGTTGAAGGGGGCAGAACTCTGTGGCAAGTCCATCTCTTATTTTACTGTAGGTGGAACAGGAATTCTTTCTTAGTGGGGGTGTCATTGAAAGCTTTCAGCTTTGAAGCAGGTCTAGAAATAAGTCTGTTATGTCCCCACTTCTGTAATGTCACCCTTCCTGTCTGTTCAAGGTTAGTGGGATAACAACGTTGCCAGTGTTTCTCAGCTGGGGGTGGGGTGGGCAACAGTTTAATCTGGGAGCAGATGAGAGGAATTAACTTCTGACATACAGACTCTCACGGAGCTGTACAAACCCAATGCAAAGTTGCCTGCCTTCCAGCTTCTGCAGCAGCCATTGAGGTAGCCAGCCATAGGAGCAGCTTACAGGTGCTGGCAGCAGTGCATAGGCTTTAGCATCTCTGGCCTGCTCAGCCCAGAAGTAAGAGCCTCAAGAAGCCACCATTAGACAACGTCACTCCAAGCAACGTGTCACCCTGTGGGGAGTGGGGGAAAAGGAGGGGAACAACAAAGTAATAGAAAGTTAGTGGCTGAAAAAGGACACGTGAAAATGAATCAAAAATAATTGTTAGCAAGTGTAGGAGGCAGGCAGGCAGCTGTCCCGAGAGGAGGCTGGGAATCACTATGAGGTGCTGGTGTGGGGACAGTCAGTACATGTGTGGCTTTCCCACCCTCTTCTCCCTGCCACTACTCATTCTTCCTGTGTGCTGCTCCTTGCACATCTGAATCAGCACTTCCTACTATCTGGGGGCTTTTGAATGTCCCCCTGGTCACATACTGATCCTGGGAGGTTTGGCCCTCAAGTAAGTTTTCATTCTCCTTCTCCTTTGCTGTAGGGACTCGGGCTCTGCCTCCCTTACTCTTTGCCACTCAGAGGTATGTAACCGGGCCCTGCCACCATCCTGAAGCACTGAGTGGTTCAAAGAGGAACTATTACGGGTACAATCAAGATTCTAGTTACGCTTCCATTTATGTCCAGATTCCTCGCTCTGTATCAGGGATACCCAGGGAATCTACACCTTGAAGAGCTCCGCTCTTGTTACCATAGAGATGGTGTTCTTAGAGCTGTGTTTTCCCTCCAAGGGCTATCAGTCCATGGATTAAGAATCTAAAGGCAGGTTTCCTTTGTGGAAATATTACTGCAACCATGCTACTTTCTGTAGTAACATTACCACCAAATGGTCACATTATAAACTGAGCTGGGTCAGGCTGGGTTAGCAGTAGAATTGGAGGCATCTAAGGGCCCTAGGAAGTGGTATTGTAGGGCTTATGGGTTGGTGTGTGTTGGGGTTTTTTTTGTGTGGGGGAGGGGTGTGTGGTAAAGTTCTGTTTAGATGACCAAAAATCGGGCGGGGGGACGGTGTCACGGCTTTCCCTTTGTATACCCCCATAGTACTATTTGAAACAGTATTACGTGAAAGGGCGCTAGGGAGCTTTTAGTTTACGTGGACCAATTAATGTGCAATACAGTGCTTTAGAAATCACACACACACACACACACACACACACTCTCTCTCCCCTCCCCTCCCCCCCCCCCTCCCCATTACTGCTCTGTGAAGACTAGCCCTTAGGTATAAGACAGGGAGTAGGGACTGTATAAACAAACTGCACTGGGAAGGGGGTCAAGTCAACACAGATTGGGTAACCTTCTGGTCTTTGTTGGATAAACACTGATTTACTTTTTTTGTATCCAGATGTTTTATTGATGTTTATCAGTTAAAACCTAAAATGAGACGCCTTGTGTATTGGTAATTCTTTTGCTGGCAAAGCACATTGTTACAATATCTTCAGTTGGCGGTACTCTTCCTGAGTCTATACTGTACATGCCCCAGTATGTTGTTACAGAACATTGTGTTGCCAGAGTTAATTGGTTACGCTATTCTTTGCTTCCTGTCCTAAACTCTGTTGCTGTGCAGTTAATCAGCAGCTCCAGATCAGTGGTGGATAAAGTGATCTGTGTATGTAGTGCTAAGTATTACGTCACTTCATAAAGCAGTTGAGAGCTTTGGGTATGAAAAGCCCTGTAATGAATGGGTCACCCGGTTGGTTTGCTGATGTAATTTTAACCAAGTTCAAAACACAAGAAATTATAAAGTAACTCTCAAGTAATCACAGAATTCATGGGAAGAACAAACAGCTCTTTGTCTCTGCTAATCATGCTAACAAGTTTGTGGCATGTGGGTTACTGTAATAGAGGAAGTTTATTGAGATTTTCATAGAACGCTATGGAGCAAATCATTTTAGATTTAATTCTTTTTAGTTTCATTAACATTGCAAGCAGACTGAACAAACAATCTGCAGGAACATCACGTCCCAGTGATCCTTGAGAAAGCAATGAACCACCGTGCCTCTGAAGTGACACTAATGTTGCATGTCCCTGTTCATTACACAAATGAGATGTGACAATTGCCTGACGAAGCTCTTGGAGACTTGTTGATGATAAAAGTGTGAAATTGGTACTTAGTCTTGTCAAGAGCACTTTTTTATTTATGCCACTTACAAAAGTTCACATTTTGTCCAAACAATTTTGTATATATTAAACTGGCAGTTGTTGTTCCCTTCCCATACACACATTTGGTGATGTTGATTTTTAAAGCAGTAGTAAGCATATAGGGCCTGATTTTTTCAGACCAGCTGATCACTCAGAACTCCCACTGAAGTCTGTGTGAGCTGCAGGTGCCCAACCCTTCTGCAAATCAGGCCGGGATGTGTTGAGTGAATAGTTATCCCCTGCTGTTGCTAGCAGCTGTTCAGAGACTTCTTTGTAAAGATTAATAAATTCATTAACGCCAATTGTGTAAACCTGTGTCTTGTATCTTTCAGATTCCTCTTGTGGCACTTCCAGAATAAGCTGTAAAACTGAAGGCATTGCAGTGACTATTGGGAATTAACCTCTTTAATAACTTCTCTATTAATGACCTAAGCATGGACATCTACGTCTGTAAATGCTTTTATAGATGTGCTTAAAACAGAGTTTGACATTTTTGTGACCACCGTGGGGTTTTTATTTAAAAGATAAAAACAATAACACCTCTTATCTAATGCTTGAATGGAGCTAATCATGGCTCGTTTCTAGGAAGCCTTTTTAGGAATTCTAGGAATTAAGAAACAAAATTGTAATTAGAACAGAATTCTAGGTTGTCCTAGAATTTGTCCATATTTTTATATCTGTTTATCCCCTGAATCAGCCATGTCTGATAGAAACAGGAGTTTAGTAAAGAAAAATAAGGTCAGCTGAGGATGCAAAACAAAACTAACTAAATGTTTAGCCCTCCAAGTAACTAGCTTTATCTATTCAGGTCTTTTGTCTGTCATTTTTTTACTGACAGAGTTTGGGTAGGGGAGAGGCTAGAGTGAAGTCCCACAGATGAGACTTGTTTTGTGTCTTTGTAATAAACATTAACAAAATTGTTTAATAAACTTAGACTTTTGTATCTCACAATCCAGGCTTGTGTTGCAGCCTTCAATCATTTTCTTTGGAAGATTCATTTAGTTGCTCAGGGCTCTTCTTGGGCAGTTCTCATTTGTGTTTTTTGGGAGGGATGGGGGTGGGAGGGGTATTAATTAAGTGCATCCCTTAAAGGAGATGTTTTCTTGGAACCCATTTTAAGTCTTGTCTACATATGGGATTTTTGCACTATTGTAACAACACTGATGCAACCCCCCAGTATAGATGCACTGTACTAAGGGTAGAGCTACCTTCACCATGACTTATCCTGGGTTTAGGAGATTCTGGTTGCCAAGAACATTGAACAGATCTGCTGAAGCTGCCTTTCATCCCACTCTATCGTGCACTCTGATTTGTTACAGTTTTCTGCCAGATAAACTCTCCTCTCCAAATTCTACTCCTGGGCGAATTCTGCGCCACTGCACATGCACAGAATTCATGTTCCCCGCAGAAAAACGGCTTCTGATGGGAAGCGAAGGGAAGCTGCAAGAACAGTCATGCATCCCTCCCCGGCAGTGCAGGCAGGTCAGTTCAGGTCCCTGGAGCAACTGGTTGAGACCCATCTGTTCTTCTGAAGTCAACCTGAGAACCTGCTTCAATCACAACCATTTCCCTCTTAAATTTCTGGTTAGAATTTATGCCACTTATAATTATTTCATATACAGTATTGAGGAGAATTTTTCTTTAAACTGGTTCTTCCCTCTCTGGATGACTTGCTTACTGTGGAATACCAGAAGATACCAGGTGGCATAATCACTGCTACAGTGTACATAACATTAGTTATAGCTGCCCTTTGTAGAGCATTCTTATTTCAGTAAAATTAATGGTCTACTAACAATATTATAAACAATGTGCCATGTACTACAAGAAGCTTTGAAGATTATTTTAAAATTATTGATGCATCTTTTACAGCCTGGTCAGATAAAAATGATGGCACAGTTGGAAAATAGTAAAGATCATAAGCAAGTATCTGGAAATTGGGAACACTCATAAATCAGATTTTATATGCATCATAGGCTGTTAAGGAAATGGGCTAATATGCTTTTGAAACTGAGAATTATTTGATAAGTCACGGAGAATTGGAAAGGCACAGAAGACTGGAGAAAAGGAGATAGGGTACCAGACTTCAAAAAAGGGAAGGAAGATTCTGGCAAGTAAATTTAGTCTTCTGTTCCTATGATGTAACCATCCCCTATTTGTCTTTGTTCACCTCCAATCATTGTGTTTTCGCAATGAAATTTACCAGCTGCTGACAACAGGTGCAGCTGAACCAGTGTTGAACACAGTTTAACCGCAAGTGTAGCCACTTCCCTCTTTTCTATTCTATTTTCCACTGGGACTGTGACATGAATGTCAAATCTGTCCATGATCAGCTTTTTTTAATACAATCCTGGGGAGCGAGGGGGGATATTTTAGATTTATTTTTAAGTCGTCTGTTAAACTTTTTCACAGCACTCCACCTGGTAGGCAAGTTTGTTATACATGTTTTAGAGATGGAGAAATTGAGGCACCAGGAGGTTGGGTGAATTGCCTTAGATCAGTGACATAGTTGCAAATAGAAATTAGGAATTCTGATACTGTGGCTGCCACCTACTGGCCAACAGGAAAAAGGCAATGGCCATGATCATAAAGACAATGGAGCTGCAACCATTGATGCTGAGAATTTAGTCTCTAAATGTTATCACATTGTACAGTAGTTGAAAACTATTACCTTTTTAGCTACAGAACAGGGACAGCAGCAGTGTAATTGAATAGCTATCTAATGATAATGGCAGAGAAGAGAGTTTGTTAGAATAAGAAACACAGCTTGTATTCATTTCTAACTAAACCTTTAAGAGCTGGGGAAGAGGAGTTACCAGCATGGACTTTGATAGCCTTCCACCATTCTTGCTCCCTCCCACTTTTTAAATGTGGTGACCACAAGTAGGAAAGTGGGTACAATTGTCCTTTAACGCCTGAAATGAGCTCTGGGCAATCTTCAGAAAGATAAGACTCGGGCTAGCAGAGTGAATCTCCCTGATGGGTATGAAAATACTACCCATGTTAATTTAGCGAAGAGAAACCTGAGAATAAACTCCAATCCAGTCCTGCTAGAAGCCCACTGTAACAGATCATAGCAGAGTGTTTTCGTAGTGTCTTCAATTTTTCTTTAGTACGGAGAGCAGCAACACCAACATTTCAGGAACTATCCATCAGTTTTTCTGCACCTAGAGCCACATTAGTTACAGAGGGGGAAGAAGTGTTGTATGGCATTGTGTCCAACCAATAGCAACCTCTGGGGGAAGATCCTTTCTAC
Organism: Chrysemys picta bellii; assembly: GCF_011386835.1. Classification (NCBI taxonomy): domain Eukaryota; kingdom Metazoa; phylum Chordata; order Testudines; family Emydidae; genus Chrysemys; species Chrysemys picta. The sequence goes on from NC_088791.1 coordinate 338,687,659, forward strand.
ATTTTATCCCTGCAGTTGGTGCAGGATAAGAGAATTAACACGTGTCAAATACCATGAAATTAAATGTGAAACCACTGCAATCCATAGGGTGTGGAAGTTTTTCCCTCCTCAAATACTGTTGCACAGCAATGCAAGGTCTGGAAAGCCATTGATCTGTACTGCTATTTGCACCTGAGGGATACTGACGTGCAGGTGTAATACAGAGTCGCCAGCATGTGGGTTCACTGTGGGGGAACAGTCTCCAAATTGCACAGTACGGTTGAGATGCTGGGACATTGGTAAAGTAAAAACAGCCTGTGCTGATAAGTGTGATGGCTGAAAAGGACCACTTCTGCTATGACCCCAGGGGATGTTATTTTAACTGGCCTATGTTCTGTTTCACAACTCAATTTCCTATGGTACTAAATGGAAAAAAAAATAGTTTGTACCAGGTTTTTATAATGTAATTAAAATAAAAGTAAAGTTAAAATTACAGAAGCATGCTTTAAAGGGAGAACAAGCTAAGGTGGGATTACACCCTGGTAGCCTATCCCATAGAGGGTGAGTTTCCACCCTCCAGCCGCTCCCTTTCCTCCCCCCATTTGTACATTGAGCCTAGTATTAGTAGTGGTTTAACTGATTACAACTACTGTAGTCTTGGGAATGTGTTGCTAGGTAACAAACTTAAAAAAGAAAGCACAGAAAGCCAGGAATATAATACAAATAAAACATGCTAATATAAAAGAAAAACAAAAGCAGTGGAATGTAGTAAATTCAATGTAATGTGTAAATATATATAAAGAAAAAGGTATGCACTATAGCCACCCTCTATCCTGGAGCCTGATCAACTCAAGTGTAGTTTGATTTTATGCTAATAAATAAACCTCGGGGGTGAGTTTGGAGTCAAGCTGAGAACCGAGTGGACAAGGTCTTAGAAGCTCTCCCAACACTGGCACATGGCAAGCTACGTTTTTTGTTTAAGTTACTGAATACAGAAATACAGCAGTGAATGTTTGTGTGCTGGGGTCCTATAGTATGAAAGTTTGGGCAATTGGGTTAGTAGTCCTTTCATCTCATAGTGAGTATCTAAAATGCAAGGAAAAATATACAAGCAAAGATTTTATTGAGAACAAAACACTAGATTTAAAACAAATTATCTGAAGCATTAACAATATATAATTTACCTCCAGAACACTTGTAAAAATAAGAGTAAGAAAAATATCTGTTCAGTAAGGCTTAATTCATTCAATACCAAGTATTTTTATAGTGCAAAAACAGTCTGATCTGTTCCTACAGCAAAAGGAGGGCTGCAGCGTAATCAAGGCCAGGAATTTATATTTCAATGTTTAAAAGGCAGATTTGATTCATCCATAGCTTTATATTTCTGAAATATTGATGAATTTTTTTTTTTGCTTTGTGGGCAATTTGACGCATCATCCCTTAAGTAATCTTGGTGTTAACAGATTTTGTTTATATAAGACTGTACTGAGTAGCAATTTCACTTTACCAAAGGACAGATTTAAAAGCTTACAAGAAAAATAACTGGGCAGCATCAAATCTGTAAACAGACCAATATTATTAGGTCAACACTGATAATTTGCTAAACTCTAATCTTGAGTCTAGGTTACAGCTCAGAGTTCAGTTTTGCAGGTCTCACTATTTTTTTGTTTAAGATTTTAAATGAATTAGTGGTGAGTCATCTCTTTTTGTCAGTCATCTTAAAGAGTCTGGAAATCCCTAACAGCAACGTGTCAAATCAAAATAATTTCAAGTGTCTCTCTGGCTGTTCCTAAATGCATTCTATTGTGTGCTGGGAGAAAGAGCAGGGATTTGCAACATTTGCAGATCTGGACTATGGCAGACTAAGTATGTTGAAGAGGTGACATTTGTTTTTCAGTTTTATATCTTACTAACACAGCAATACTTGGATTGGCTCTGAAGTAAGCCCACTCCTCATCTTAAATTGAGAGGAAATTTAGCTGAGATGAGGCTAACAGCCAAGAGACTAGAAGGCCATTTGTAACATCTTACATATGCACAGCTATTTAAAACAAAAAAGGCAAAATGTGCTTATCTGTGGCAGTACTACTTGCTCTGAAAATTAACCAGACTGGCCCTAGGCAAAATACCTAGTGGTATCCATAAAATATTCACCTTATGGCTTTTTAAAGTCTGGGTGAGGTTACTGTTTTATACCAGAATCTAATTGTGCAAAATCTCCTGACTGCTTTGTGAGAGTCCTGTGCTTCAGTATCTGTTATGTATAAAACTTGTTAACTTTATCCCCTTTCAAACCTGCTAAACATAAATGGAAAAATACAACCAGCCCCTCTACATAAAATTTTAAACAAAATTATGTTTTTGCCCAGATGAGAGGGGGCAAAGCATTTTCTATGTTAATTATATTATAAAAACAGAGAAAAATGTCATATGACAATGCAAACAGTACTGTGGAATGCTCACAACCTGTGAGTGGTCGTCACCACAAGCAAAGGTGTACTCGGACCAGTTTGGCCTGGTGGACAGCAGGAGTAAGTTTTCTGCTCTGCTGGTATTTTTTGTATGGCAGAGTACTGCTCCATGTCAAAGAAAAGTACTAAAGCCTAAACATGCCCATTGAGAGCCCTTAAAGAGACATAGTGGAGTCACAAATGATTCAAGCTCTCTGAATAGTATTCAGAGTATGTTGTCTGATTGTATTGATTAACTCTCCTATCAGACTCCTTGTGCTCGTAATACTGAGTAGTCTTAGGCAAAGTTAACAATAGAAAATGAGCTGCTGTCAATCAGGACCAAGAATTAATTACTTAGTACTCAGAAAAAGAGTGGACAAAAATAATTGAAGTATGGGCCTGATTCTGCAACTTTTACTATCATGTAGGATTGGGCCCTAATGAGCCAATAAACGATAGCAAGGTGGCAGGAGGCAGATTCCTCACAAGAGGAAAAGGTGGGTTAGTACTTATCAGTAACTCGTCTTTTTTGAGAGTGTCACCTCTGCATGTTCACACTTGTGGGAAATGGTGCCTCTCGTGTTGAGCTTTGGAATTTTTCTAGCGAGTAGCATCCTTTGGGGCCACATGCCCCACCAGTAGTGGCAGATATCTGAAGAGGTTAGGTAACTTTTGTCTCTCTCTCTACAATTGACATTGTATATAGGTTTGAAAGAAAGGTCAATGAATGGCATTTTGGATTAAATTTAAAGGGGCAAGTTAATTTTGCAATAGTGTTTTTCCTCATATACATGGCTTAACTGAGAAATATGTGATAAACACTTCCAATCTTGTTCTCACCATACCAATTTGTTACTGTAATTAAGTTCTACTGTAAAGTTCTGACTGTATTTCAAAACAAAATCATCTGGAAAGCCTGTAAGGAAATCAGTGTATCCAGGTGTCTTCCCTCTATGTACTGTGTTGCTGCAATTCAGTTCAGTTTTTAAGAGTCTCTTTTTAACACATGTAGTTCTAGAGTTCACCATTTTAAAATATCTCAGAATATCAGAGGAAGGATTTCACCCCACACAATGGCCACAAGTACTGAACCTGATGGGACAAAATACAAAAAGGCAGTTAAGTAAATACATTTGAGGAACGTAAGTCCAGGTTCTATGTACAGTAAAAGAGATTTTAAAATATGTTTGTGAGTCTAAAGAACAGTGGAGACTGCTTAAAAAAAAAAAGGCAATTCCTTGTAGAAAGGGACATGCAAATTTAGTGCCTGGCAAAGAATCACAGCCGCCCTGGTTTCCTGCAAAGAGAAATCTTGCAGAACCTGTACAAGATCACAGCATTAATTAATTCTTCTCTGTCAGATTTCTTACCCTAAGAATAGATTACTCTAAACAGACACAGATTGTGTGGAAAAATCTACTTTTAAAAGCCAAACAGAGCATATGTAGTTTAACTGACTTGAAAATACAACAATAATCCAAAAGCTTTGAAGTTATGTGCCAACTGATCCAAGTTACAAGGCTTAGGAGCATTCAGCACACTGACTTCGTTTACTCTGCCTCCACACACATCCTTTTCCAGTTTTCCATACTTTGACATGCCAGCTTCTTTTCAAAGCTAGTCATGTCACATTGGATCCGTGGGGGAGGCGAGGACTGACATGTAGAAGTAGAGTACGTTAACAGAGCTTTTTTAAAATGAGGTACTGTCTTGTGCGATGTTGCTAAGTTGCTTTTTTAATATCCTCATTTTGTACTTAAAAATGACATCTTACCACTACAGGCCAGTTCTAGCCTCCAGTGGGGTTCCATGACAGCTGTGACATCACCAAAGTAGGGCATGTTTAGATTTCATGGAGTGGAAGCTGCCAAGTCTGGACTTTAATAAGGAGGAGGAAAAAGTACATTTTCACACTAATAACACACTGGGTGTTCTCCTGTTCTTATTTTGAGCAATTAGCCCAATACTGAAGAAAAATCCAGATTTCTTAGTTTTTGTGTGTGTTGCAATTAAGCAGTACAGAATCTAACTAGATGGATACAAGCTGACCAATTTCTGTCCATTTTCAAATTCTCTCAGGCTATTTTTCACTTTCACAGCTCACCCTCCCTTTTAGGATCTGCCAGAACCCAGCACATGTGGCTGATATTTTGCTAGAACCTGTACAGCCCTACAGTTTGTTGCACATCTCAAACAACCAGAATTTTAAAACTGAGGCACCAGGGCCAAATGAAAGACAGCTATATCAGATTGGAATATCATTCTGGCAGAGCAAAGTAGATAAGGTGTGTCAGTTTAAAATTGACCAGTTAAAATGGATCTGCCTGTATTGCACACCAATTTGGAATTTTGCCGTTATTCCTTTCAAAGCACCCTGCAAGCATACAGACTTTACATGTGTAAATTAATGATCACATAGTCAAAGAAAATGATACCTCACTTCTTATAAGAAAGAAAAGAATCCCCAAAATAATAATAATTCCAACAGCTAAGTTAATATGGCAGTAAGGCTGAGATATAAATCTCAGTCAGACAATTCAAAGTTATGTTCCCTACAGCAAACCTTACTAAATCATATGTATGTCAGATGATGTGTAAGATAATATCTTTTATTGGACCAACTTCTGTTGGTGCAAGAGACAAACTTTCAAGCTGACACAGAGCTCATGCTTGTCTCTTGCACCATCAGAAGCTGGTTCAATGAAAGATACAATCTCATCCACCTAAGTCATATGTACTACTTCCACATGGCATAAGATTAAAAACTCACTCTATATATGCAAGAAGGACAAATTATGATTCCTCTGGGAACCATAACTTTGAATGTTCTGACTTGAATCAAGTTCTAACCTTAACATTGCATTAATGTAGCTTTTTGGATTCAATTTGAAATGAAAAACTAGTAGATTGTGAAAATAAAGGACATTGATTTCTTTCCCTGAATCACGTGTTGTTACAATATGTTTTTTCAAGGGCAAAAAAGCATAAAGGCACTTACCTAAGGAAGGTGCCATCCAATACACTAGTGAATAATCCCAGAATTTGTCATGGAAACAACTTGCATGTAATGAAAAGGCCAATGCTGGGTTAAATATTGCTCCAGTGAGGTTTCCTCCTGCAATAAGTTTTAAACAAAATTAAACTAAATCATCTCTCTTGACTTATATTTTTTTGAGCGGAAATATTTGGTATGGGGACACAAATGTTAATTCAAGATACTACATTAAATGGATGTTTTGTTACACTGGTAATAAACAGCACTAGCAGAACTGATTTTAAATACAGTTTAATTCTGATTTGGTTTGTCTGGTCAGGTGAACTGGGCAGATCTGTTTTTAAAACAAGTTTTAAAAAAACATGCTCTAACACAGGCTATAACTCAGCCCCCTTCTGACAACATCTGAGTTTCCAATGTAGATAGTGATAAGCCCTATCTCTGTCACTGTCCTTGATCGGTACTATATAGTATCAGTTCTTCTGCGAGTGCCCCCTGCACAGTCAGTCTCGGGATGCGCTGACGTGGTGCAACTAGGACAGTGAAACCTTCTGTAGTAATGCCTGTTAGAAGTGCCTTGCCCCTCCCATCCCCAGATCCTGTGGCAGCAGTTAGGGAGGTGTGGCTAAAGGAAGATCATTGGCACCATTACCACCTCAGTTCCTTCCAACTGCCACAACATTAGGCTACCTTAGAGCTGTTTGTCTCCGTAATTAGTGCAATCGTCTAAGAATAAATAAATAAATGTTAGTTGCAGTGTTGTATTAGTTAGTATAGTTACACTTAGTAAAAAAATTAAATTAAACATTAAAACAACATAGTTAACTTACTGATCACGACAGAGGTCAAAGTGAAGAAGCACGGCTTCAAAAAATGTGCATTGTTTCTGGCAGTCCTTCCTTCCTTCCTTCCTGTCTAGCAGATCATTATCCCTTGAGAGCATAAATGAGTGGCTACCACTGAGAGAACCTTGGAAAATACTCTCAGGGCCAACGATAGCCCGAACAGGAGCACTCTGTATTGTTAGTGGTCGTGTCCCAGAGTGAATCTGAGAAATGGTGTATGAGCAGGTATGATCGAGATGTGAAAATAGGCATCCTGGAGGTCGAGGGTCAAAAACCAGTCTCCCTGTTCCAGTGCTGGAATGATCATCAATAAGCTGACCATCTTGAATTTTTGAGCCTTGACAAACTTGTTGAGAGCTCTGAGGTCTAGTATGGGTCTCCAACCTCTCTTCCTTTTGGGTATTAGGAAATGACGAGAGTAGAACCCTTGCCTCATAGATGTTGAGGAACTGGTTCTATAGCTCCTAACTGGAAGAGGCAATCTATCTCTTGTCATAGCAAATTCTTGTGAGAAGGATCCCTGAAGAGGGAAGGGGAAGAGTGTTGTGGTGTGGGTAGGGAGGTAAAATGAATGGATTCCCTGGTTCGAACAATCTTTAGGACTTATCAAGTTTGTCAAGGCTCAAAAATTCAAGATGGTCCCCTTATCGATGATCATTCCAACATTGGAACAGGAAGACTGGATGTCAAAATGCTGATGGTGGGTGTCCTTAACTTCCTCCAGTGGTATCAGAAGGGTGTCTGCCACCCTCTTTGGCAGCTCCTGGACGAGATGAAAGTGATCTGCCCAAAGATGGTGGGGGAGGCATGATGGCTTTGTCTGGAGAAGAGGAGGATATGGTCCTTGGTGTCACTTCCTCCTCAGTATTGGCTTCCTGTTCCTCTATGTCTTGAGGCGGTTCCGAAGCCCTGGATGCTGCAGCTGAGAGAGCATACTGAGAGGATTCTCAGGCAAAGCTTGAAGCTTGAGAGAGTCCCAGTATCGCCATTGGGGTGGCATACAGCCTGGTGGTGATGCCCATGAGTGGCTGTACCAAGATGTTGGTGATGGGGCCATCTGTGGGTATTGGGCTCACTGTCTGAACCCTCTCTAGAGAGCAGAGGGACATAGCATGGCAGCGGGGATACTTCCCATGCTTGGTAGAGTCTCAGTACCAAGGGGTGGGGACTCGGGTGGATCCAGCATGTGGAGGTCGCTGGAATGGTGGGATTCTGCCAGTACTGATCATCCTGGCATCAATGGTGATGCCGTGGGGGAAGGAGGCCTTATCCACACTGGTCTTTCTGGTGCCAGGTGAGCTGTCGCTGGCAGCTCAGAAGCAGACTCGCATACAAGGAGCATCTTTTTAGAGTGCTTACTCTTGTCCTTTGGTACCCATGACCTGGTGCCCGTGCCCATCAGGTCCATGGGCCTGTCAGCGATACCAGTTGCCATCGGTCTTCATGAGGCATGGGTGCCAGACTGAGATGGTCTGAGTGCTGAAGATACTGAGCAAGATGGTGATCGCTTATGGCTATTTTTGGGCTCACTGAGGGGACCTCTTCCTCTCTCTTAGATGATTTGTGAGAGGGGTCCAGAGCCTGTTTCTTCAATCCACATCCCTAAGATTTAGAAGGCTGTGGGGAAGACTTATGTCCAGAGAGCTGCCTCCATGAAAATGATCTTCTGGCGGAGTTCTCTGTCTTTGTGCGATTTTGGCTGGAGTTGTTGGCAAAGAGCACACTTCTGTTGTATGTGGCCTTCCCAGAGCCAGTGAGAGTGGTTATCCGCAATTGGGATCGCCTCTTTACAGGTGCATAAGAATGGCCATACTGGGTCAGAACAAAGATCCAATTAGCCCAGTATCCTGTCTTCTGTGGCCAATGCCAGGTGCCCCAGAGGGAATGAATGGAACAGGTAATCATCAAGTGATCCATCCCCTGTCGCCATTCCCAGCTTCTGGCAAACAGAGGCTAGGGATACTATCCCTGCCCATCCTGGCTAATAGCCAGTGATGGACCTATCCTCCATGAATTTATCTAGTTCTTTTTTGAACCCTGTTATATTCTTGGTGCGGCACTTCTTGAAGCCTGGTGAACTGGGCATACCTTGTTGGGGAGGGAAGGGTCCCCAGCAGGTAAAAAGGGAGGAAAGAAAATAAAGTCTCTTTTTCTCTCTTTTGTTTTTTTTAGGGTAAATAAGAAAGGGGAAAACTATAACTAAAACTATAAGTATAGTATAACTATAAGGGGTAAACAGTGAGGTGGCAAAGTTTGCAGATGATACTAAACTGCTCAAGATAGTTAAGACCAAAGCAGACTGTGAAGAACTTCAAAAAGATCTCACAAAACTAAGTGATTGGGCAACAAAATGGCAAATGAAATTTAATGTGGATAAATGTAAAGTAATGCACATTGGAAAAAATAACCCCAACTATACATACAATATGATGGGGGCTAATTTAGCTAAAGCGAATCAGGAAAAAGATCTTGGAGTCATCATGGATAGTTCTCTGAAGATGTCCACACAGTGTGCAGCAGCAGTCAAAAAAGCAAACAGGATGTTAGGGATCATTGAAAAGGGGATAGAGAATAAGACTGAGAATATATTATTGCCCTTATATAAATTGATGGTATGCCCACATCTCGAATACTGCATACAGATGTGATCTCCTCATCTAAAAAAAGATATACTGGCACTAGAAAAGGTTCAGAAAAGGGCAACTAAAATTATTAGGGGTTTGGAACGAGTCACATATCAGGAGAGATTAAAGAGGCTAGAACTCTTCAGCTTGGAAAAGAGGAGACTAAGGGGGGATATGATAGAGGTATATAAAATCATGAGTGATGTGGAGAAAGTGGATAAGGAAAAGTTATTTACTTATTCCCATAATACAAGAACTAGGGGTCACCAAATGAAATTAATGGGCAGCAGGTTTAAAACAAATAAAAGAAAGTTCTTCTTCACGCAGCGCACAGTCAACTGGTGGAACTCCTTACCTGAGGAGGTTGTGAAGGCTAGGACTATAACAGCGTTTAAAAGAGAACTGGATAAATTCATGGTGGTTAAGTCCATTAATGGCTATTAGCCAGGATGGGTAAGGAATGGTGTCCCTAGCCTCTGTCTGTCAGAGGATGGAGATGGATGGCAGGAGAGAGATCACTTGATCATTGCCTGTTGGTCCACTCTCTCTAGGGCACCTGGCATTGGCCACTGTCGGTAGACAGGATACTGGGCTAGATGGACCTTTGGTCTGACCCGGTACGGCCATTCTTATGTTATGTTCTTAAGTAGGAGACTAATTAACTGTAGGCATGTAAAATAAGAAACAATAGTCTTAACGGACTGCTAACGGCTCTGTCTCTAGCCTGGGGCGCTTGAGAAGGAACTGAGGTGGGTTAGCCTGCGCAGGCTGGCTAGCCTCATGGAGCAGCACGAGACAGCACAAGCCTAATGGATACTGCTACCGAAGTTCTCCAATCAGCAGCGCAGGGATGCAAGCACACCTACACTGGAACACTGTGACATTCTGTACCCCCAAAGCAACACCCTGGCACCCCCATATTTACCATGGCAATATGATTGATACGTTTTATATGAAGTATGTCATGTTAAATGTCAAAGGAAAAGTTATGGTTTGCTGAATAGGATACTATGTACCCATACTTCAAATGTGCTTGCTCCTGGGTAACACCCACAAGGTAGTTTACATCCAGTCTAACCAGCACATTGTGGATGAACCATTCAAGGTAATGGCCCATTAAGAAACACATGACAAGGCCATGACAAGGCCACCCGGGGGAGGGGGGCAAGTGGGGCAATTTGCCCCAGGCCCCGGGCTCCACATGGACCCCGCGAGCCCTGGCCGAGAATCCCTTTCCTGGCTAGAGGCGCCTTTTTAATTTTTAGTCACCTACCAGTGCTGCGGCACTTTGGCGGCGGGGGTCCTTCACCTCGCTCCGGGACTTCGGCGGCACTTCGGCAGCCGGGGGGTCCTTCACCTCGCTCCGGGACTTCGGCGGCACTTCGGCGGTGGGAGGTCCTTCAGTGCCGCGGAAGACCCAGAGCCAGTGAAGGACCTGCCGCTGAAGACTCGGAGCGCCGCCCGGTGAATACAAGCTCCCCCGCTTTGCCCCAGGCCTTCTGAATCCTCTGGGCGGCCCTGGGCCATGGAAGAAGGGTATCCCCACCTGATGGACTTTCCTGTGAACATTCTAGCCAGAATAAGGATAACAGCCCCTGCTATGACTCATTGAAGTATGCAATGGCATGTGACTAGATCATGTGATTCTGGACTCCATCTTGTGCCTGTGCTTTTCCCACAAATTGTGCTGGGGAGTGGGGACTTTGCTTGGAGCAATGAAGTTCCCTCCACATGAAAGAAGCTATAAAATGGCGAAGTGATATCATCACTTGCCCTCACTCCCCCCACAACTCAACACCTGGAAACACCTGAGGAACAAAGACTGAATGGGGAAGGTAGTCCCAGGCGGGAAAGAGGGAAGACTGGTTAACTGTTTGTACCATCAGAGTGAGACACTGCTTGATTCAAATCCTGTCTAGTTTATAGAACAGATTGCGGTTTTGTTTTGTATGTTAGGTAATCTACTTTGATCTGAATGCTATTATTTATAATCACTTTCTGTAGTTAATAACTGTTTTATATTTTTTACCTGTAACAGTGTGTTGTTTGAAGTGAAAGGAAAATTTGCTCAGGAACAGGGGCTGGTGCTTTGTCCTCTCCACATTGAGGGAGAGGCAGACTGGGTAATAACTTGCACTGGTCAGGCTTCTGATCAGGGAAAGACAGTACAGCTCTGGGGTCCTAGGCTGGGGAGCTGGGGGAAACTGGTCGGAGCCTCTCTATTGTTAGTTCATGAGTGGCTAGGAGAAGCATTCATGTAACTGTAGCTTGGTGTGTCCCTGCTTATGTATGGCTGTATAAGAGCAAGACCTAGAGGATTGCAGCTTGTCACAGCCTCACAGTATGAGAAGGGGCCCAGACTGGTATGCCAGAGGACTCAGCAGTACCCCAGTTCCAGGCTGCACCCCGGGGAAGTCCATCACAAGCATTTATAGGGACACTACTCAAAGAAGAATCAATGATTAGCTTACCCATATTTTTTCCAAAACCTAATATAGATAAGGAAGATGCTAGATTACATTCCTTGAGATGAAAAAAAGAATACTCTCATATTACCTGGATAGAACTAAAGACTTCAGAGCTTCTCCCAGGTTGTTTATCTCCTTATACCGGTTCTTCAAAGGGTAGGCCATTTCAGCTCAATCATTATCTGGATGGGTCAGACTCTGTATTGAGGAATGTTTTAGGAAAGCTTTGCTTTCCTCTCCAGGTCCTGTTAGAGCTCATAGTACTAGAGGAATGGCTATGTCTACAACATTTTTCAAGCACATTTCCATTGTTGAAATTTGCAAGACCGCTATGTGGAGAACAATCCATGCTTTTACAAGTCACTTATGCACTAGATTTAGAATCCAGGTCCAATGCTCATTTTGGCAGGTCAGTATTTCAATCATTGTTCAATTAGGACTTGTCCCTCCTTTACTGTACAGTAACTCCTCACTTAACGTCGTCCCGGTTAACGTTATAAATTTATAAATAATAAATAAATAAATGTTATAAATAAATTTGTTAGTCTCTAAGGTGCCACAAGTACTCCTGTTCTTTTTCCAGTTAATGTTGTTATGTTGCTGATCAATTAGAGAACATGCTCGTTTAAACTTGCGCAATGCTCCCTTATAACGTTGTTTGGCAGCCGCCTGCTTTATCCACTGCTTGCAGAAAGAGCAGCCCATTGGACCAACTGGTGGGGACTTGGAACGAGGGTGGACTGGCAGTGCCCCTAAGTTCCCTGTGTGGCAGCCACCCAGCAGGCTATCAATTGCCGGGCAGTTCAGCTGTCCCTCCCCCCACTGCCGTGTGCTGCTCCTGCCCTCTGCCTTGGAGCTGCTCCCAGAAGCCTCCTCCTTGCTGTGTAGAGACAGTGGGGAGAAGAGAGGTGTTAATCTCAGGCTCCTTTACCCCATCTCCACAGAGCAGGGGGGAGACATGACAGGGCTCAGAACAGAGGGAGCTTGCTGGCAGCAGCTGCTGTCTCAACTTGCTGATCTACTTAAAAAGGCAGTGTACTTAGAGTGGGGTCAACGTACTTAAAGGGGCAATGCACATCTCTCTCTCTCGCACACACACGGTGTGTGTCTCTGTCTCTCCCTCACACACACACACACACACACACACACACACACACACACACAGTGTGTGTCTCTCTCTGCCATGCTGTGTCTCCTCCCTCCAGTCCTTCTGCTTTGTAGAGTGAGGCTACATTAACAACAATGTGTTAACCCCTGAGTGCTCAGCCGAGTGCTAGATCATCATTTAGCAGTAAGGCATTCCCTGGGAAATATGCCACCCTCTTCCTTCACCACTTCAACCAAGCTTCACAATCATCATTGCTGTGTACAGTATTAAATTGTTCGTTTAAAACTTAGTGTGTTCCCTGGAACCTAACCCTCTCATTTACATTAATTCTTATGGGGAAATTGGATTCATTTAACATCATTTCACTTAAAGTAGCGTTTTTCAGGAACATAACCTTAAGCGAGAAGTTACTGTACTGCTTTCCAAACTTTCCCAAGGGTGGAAATATGCAAAGGGCACTCTAAGAAGAAAAGTAGGTTGGTTATTTGTAACTGGAGTTCTTTGAAATACACTCTGCATATTCCCACTCCCTGTCTGCCTTCCCTGCTTCTGTGGAGTCCTAATTGTATCATTACTTGGTATTCTGCTTTAGCGTTTATTCTCCAGTGCGCACTCTCGGTCAGGAGGAGAAAGGAGAGGACCAAAGTGCTTCTAACAGGCACTGCTACTGGAAGGTTCCATCACTGTAGCTGCACCGCGTCAGCACATCCCAGGAGTGTGAATATGCACAGTGCATACTGAAGAACTTCAGTTACAAGTAACTTCCATTTCTAATTGCTGTTCAATGGAGAAAATTTATTAAAAAACTAATTTTATTCTATTTTTTCTTCCATTTACTTAATGATTTATTATGAAACCTTTTGCCTTAGCAAGTAGGTGTTACTTTTCAAAAGTTAATAAACATAACTGCATACATAACCTACAGTGAGGTAAATTAAAAAAAAAAACACACAAAAAACTACTACTGCTGTTACTGCCCAACCCCCAAACAATAAACCAGAAGCTGAAGCATATAAATGTACTTTGCATCTTTCCCTGTAGACTACCCTAAAAACCTTGGCCAAATGCCCAAAGGGAGCAAATTCCAAAGGTTACAGACTATAGATTGAGAGATTCTGACCTCTGTACCTTGGGAATTCAGTGTAATAAGCCATCACTTTAAGCTTCCATGAAATCTGAAACACAATGCCCAGACTGCACATGACACACCCCACACCAAATGATAATAGAACACGAAAACAGGGATCACAATTTTAATGTTAGGCTAACAACTTTTTAATGGAATTTTTAACATTCATAGAATCACAGAATCATAGGGCTGGAAGGGACCTTGAGAAGTCATCAAGTCCAGCCCCCTGCACTGTGGGAGGCTCAAGTAAACCTAGACCATCCCTGACAGGTGTTTGCCCCATTTGTTTTTAAAAGCTTACAGTGATGGGGGCTCCACAACGTCCGTTGGAAGCCTATTCCAGAGATTAACTACTATTATAGTTAGAAAGCTTTTCCTAATATCTAACCTAAATCTCCCTTGCTGCAAATTAAGCCCATTACTTCTTGTCCTACTTTCAGTGGACATGGAGAACAATTGATCACCATCCCGTTTATAACAGCCCTTAATATATTGGAAGAGTTATCACGTCATCCCTCAGTCGTCTTTTCTCAAGACTAAACATGCCCAGTTTTTTTAACCTTTCCTCGTGGGTCAGGTTTTCTAAACCTTTTATCATTTTTGTTGCTCACCTCTGGTCTCTTTCCAGTTTGTCCACAGCCTTCCTAAATTGTGGTGCCCAGAATTGGACACAGTACTCCAGCTGGGGCCTCACCAGTGTCAAGTAAAGCACAACAATTACCTCCTGTGTCTTACATACAACACTCCTGTTAATACACCTCAGAATGATAAGTCTTTTTCACAGCTGCATCACATTGATGACTCATACGCTGTTTGTGATCTGCTCTAACCCCCAGATCCTTTTCAGCAGTTTTACTACTTAGACAGTTATTCCCCATTTTGTTGTTATGCCTTCAATTTTTCCTTCCCAAGTGAAGTACTTTGCACTTGTCTTCACTGACTTTCATCTGGCTGAATTCAGACCAATTCTCCAATTTGTCAGTCATTTTTAATGTTAAGCCTGTCTTCCAAAGTGCTTGCAACCCCGCCCAGCGAGGCGTCATCTGCAAATTTTATAAGCATACTCTCTACTCCATTATCGAAGTCATTAATTAAAATGTTGAATAGTACTGGACCCAGGACTGACCGCTGCAGGACCACACTAGATATGCCCTCCCAATTTGACAACAAGCCATTGATAACTACTCTTTGAGTATGATCTTTCAATCAGTTGTGCACCCACCTTATAGTAAATTCATCTAGACCACATTTACCTAGTTTGCTTATGAGAATGTCAGGTTTCAAAAGTCTTACTAAAATCAAGGTATATCACGTCTACTGCTTCCCCCCTATGCACTAGATCAGTAATCCTATCAAAGAAGGAAATTAAGTTGCTTTGGCATGTTTGTTCTTGACAAAACCATGCTGACTATTCCTTATAACCTCATTATCCTCCAGGTGCTTACGAATTGATTGTTTAATAATTTGCTCCAGTATCTTTCCTGGTACATTATCTTATAGTAAGTAATTGCTAGGCAATAATGGGCAGGTGGAGGGAAACATCATCAAATTTGCCTTATGCATTACTTTTTTCACTTTTTTTTTTAAACTCTTAGGCTAAACATAGGGATGATCTTAAGAGATGCCAGGCACCTTCACCTCCTATTGACTTCAAATGGAAATGAAGATGCTCAGCATTTCTCAGGATTAGGCCCATAAAGACAAATGAAGTACATTATGGAGGCTAAATTCATCATTAGTGTAATATCACTTGCATCAGTGGAGTTATACTGGGGATAATTTGGCTTTTTTGGTTTTAACTTTTGATGTGTATTCTGGTGGTGGCCATTTTGCTGAAGAGTGATATGTGCAGACCAGAATTTTCATGCTGCTAAACTGCCTGTGTTTGATCATGTGTGAGAGGGTTGTTTTTGCAGATTTTACCCAGGGTTAAGTCTTTTAAAGCTTGCTTCTAATTTTCCTTGGATGAATAAATCAGCATGAACAATGAACCCTTACTTTGTATGAATGTTACACTGACTGCAGTGATTCCTACTTTTTGTCCCAGCTGATAGTTACCTCCTTCTGATATCCCATTCTGATTAACCGACTGGTATCACAACGTGAAATCTAAATAAGAGAAGCTCCAAGATAATGCAGCGCTGATGAGCTCAAAAAGGAATATTATGTTTTGCCACTATTGACATGTTATGAAATAATGTAAAAAAATATATAAAAATGAAAATAAATTCCTAAATGAAATTTCAAAATTCCAAAATGAACATTTCTCATTTTGAAATACATCTATTTCCTGGGGACGTTCATTGAAATCAAAACACTTTTTTTTAAATGCCTTGATTTAAAAAAAAAAAAAAAGGCACTTTTCATTAAACTTTTCTTACTACATTTCCACCCAGCTCTATATAAACTGTCTAGAAGCTTATGCAATTTCTTCTGCACTACCTCCACAGGGATTTCTGACATATCTGCCATGTGACACAGAAGTTGCTGAAACATATTGAAATCATCAGTTTGAACAGAAGGGGCACTATTGCCTTGTCTGGTGAAGAAGAGGAGGGTACTTCTCCGATTGCAGGTGTTCTTCCTCCTCACTTTCTTGTTCTTCTGATCATGCCGTGCCAGCTGTCCCTCTTGGGAAGCTCTATGAAGTTTCATAGGAGAGGAAAATTTATTCTAGAGAAGGCTGTAGAGGTAGGTTTTCTCACCAGCTGTATACCTCAAGGGCCAACATAGGACAGTATAGGGGTAAGATACAGGGAGCCACAGGGGTGGATATAAAGGCACGTGTTCTTCCTTAGAGCCCATAGATCTATGCCTCTAGTGACAGGGGATACATCCCTACTGTAATCAGAAGGGGAGGCAGAAAAAGAGTATTCCTCCTCTACTAGTGGGGCCACACTAACCGGGATCCTACAGTGAGCCTGTCTCTCCCACCACCAGAGCTGAAAGACTCGGATAAGAAAATAAGAGTGTTGTCACTCATCTAAAACTGAATTTCAGCTCCTGTTAAATCCTGCTAGAAGTGAAGGGATGTTTCAGAAAATGGACTGAATAAAGAAAAAGAGTTAAATCTCTTAACTTAAAGATGGCTTGAGAGTTTCCTGCCACTAAAACAAAAACAATATAACCATAAAGTTGAAGAGTTACAATACCTCTACAAGCAAGCAAACAAACAGCTAATCCTCCCACCAGAGACAACAACAGTGGTGGGGTGACAGATGGCATGGATATCCCTATTCTGGCACCAGACCACCTACCCCACAGTACATCAACAGAAAGGGCTACTTTTCTATGGTTATGCAAGCTCTGGTAGATCACTGGGAACTCTTTACTGACATTAGCGTGGGCTGGTCTGGGAAGGCGCATGACGCTTGCATCTTTAAGAACACAGGACTGTTCAGGAAGCTGCAAGCATGAACTTTCTTTCCCGCCCGGCTGATTACCATTGGGAATTTTGAAATGCCTATAGTGATCCTGGGTGACCCAGCCTAGCCCTTGCTCCCATGGCTCATCAAGCCATACACTGGCCACCTTGACAGCTCCAAGGAGCATTCAACTACAGGCTCAGCCGGAGCAGAATGCTGGTGTTGTTTACCACTCTGTCCACTCATTTCTCTGAACCATCTGAGACTGAGACCACCCAACTTATTTCACATGAACTATCAGATGGTAACAATTTCCTGTCACCTCTGAACTGAGCTAAACTAAACTAGCCATGCAGAGTCCATAGGCGCTACATCCCCTTATTGGGGTTAATAGGTTATCATGGTAATTATGCGGAAAGTCATGACCTGGTCATGGAGGATAAAGGGTAAAAGTTACAAATTGATAGTAAAGGAGAGGGCCAAAAGTCACAGATGCACTATTTTAATTTTAAAATACTTTTTTTTATAATAAAATTGTGTAAAACTATTTATATCTGCTATCCCAGTACTTCCAGTTCAGTTCTGTAGTAGCACCAGAGCAGTAAGGCAGACAGAATAGACCTGCTGCTGCCATTTCTTCACCACTTTTCTGCTTCAGCCACTGCAGACACTTCAAAAACCAGCAAAGTAAAATCTGTGACATCTTAAAAAAACCAAAACCATAGAGATCATAGAATATGATATACTCACCCGTCTTCCTCAAAATGGCACACCACAAGCTCAAAACAAAATAGCAAATGTGTGCATTTTTCATGTCATTATAAATCAAACAAAATAAAATAGTTGCTAGAGATCCCATTACCCTAAGGCCTCATCTAAACTAGCCTGTTTCTGATTTAAAAAAATTCCAACTGTTGCAAATACCAGTGCATCTCATAAATTATTATGATGGTGGGAGTGCTAGCGAAGACAAAATAACGACAGCCCATCGGCATTTTTCCTTGTATTGTGTAAACATACTTTAAAATGGTGGTGGGTGCTTGAAGCTTTGTCTATTCTAGTGGTCCCACCATTGATACCAATGGTGAAGCTGCACCAATGGGAAATTTTTCAGGGGAAAAAACAAAAACGTAGCAGGGATATGTTAGACGCCCCACCTTCCACTGCCCACATACCTGAGCTCTCAGTGAAACTGGTTTGACTGTTTGTTATTGCATGCCAAAATTCCCAAGTGTCAAAAATTACCATTTTTTTAAAAAATATGGAAACCAAGGAGTCTTAGACTTCCATGACAAAAATGCAGCCTTACCCATTGACAATCCTCTGAGCTATCGTTTTCCTATGAAGGCTTATTTGAGCATTGCCTATAATATAGTTTGGCAATATAAAATGAAGTTCATATTAATTTCTATAATTTTAAAACATGGCTGTCTTTTCTAGCTAAGCTATTCAGTGAGCTGGGGTGGTTCGATTTTGTAGCTCCCACAATGCATGGTTGAATGCTGCACGTACATTGCATATTTAAAGTGATGGCAGTGTATTATTTCCTTATCTTCCAATATCTGCTGACAACAGACCAACATCACTGCTGATCATGAGGAAAAACAATATTTTTTCTGTTTAGTATTTAATCAAAATGTTTAATGTTTCACAGTGAAGTTTTTATATCACCAAGCATAGAATCTACTTCAGCTAAGACAAACTACTCTGACATCTTCGTGTTTGATGTTCCAGAGCCAAAGTACTTGTAATGAATATTTCAGGATTATACCGGTATTTAATAAGAAATATTGAATTAGATACTGAGGGTGAAATCCTGTCTTAAAATGTGTAATTCTAGGAATGAAAACTGCAGTTTGTGGTAAAGACGGAAGGAAATGTGCTACTGGGAAAACATTGCCGTTCTGTCAAAAAGCATGTATGCTAGCTGCCTTCTGGTTTCCATCATCTAGCCAGTAGTCTATGCCACTTTGTGTTAAGGAGATCCTATACTGATGTTGGGAAGCATATGGCCTGCATACACTCGCCTCTTCCCTACCTTCCTGTGCCATCATAATAATACAAGGCAGGCCCTTAAATATTAGATGGCCATCTCTGCAGACATGGAACTCTTGTAAATATATGACTAGAATGAGGGATGCTATTTTGTAGTTTGTACAACATGTTTAGGCTGCTCATTGGGAACAATGGACAAATCAGATTGGGCAGAACAGGTCAGGCATGAAAATGAGACTTTTCCCCCTGCACTTTTATATTTAGAAAAGGAAGAAAAGAGGAGGAGATGGAAGATATATGTAAAAAGAGACACCCAGAAAAAGAGTTATGAAACTTTCCAACATACAAAAGATTTTCTAAAAACATTAAACAGGTAGTTAGCTTATCATGCAAAAAGTACAGAAATTTTTTTACTTGCAGGGTTTTAATTTCATTTTTGCCTGTAAGGGGCAGCAGGTTTAAAACAAACAAAAGGAAGTATTTTTTCACACAATACATAGTCAACCTGTAGAACTCTTTGCCAGAGGATGTTGTGAAGGCCAAGAGTATACTAGAGTTCAAAAAAGAACTAGGTAAGTTCATGGAGGATAGTTCCATCAATGGCTATTAGCCAGGATGGACAGGGATGGCGTCCCTAGCCTCTGTTTGCCAGAAGCTGAGAATGGGCGACAGGGGATGGATCACTTGATGATGACCTGTTCTGTTCATTCCCTCTGCAGCACCTGGCATTGGCCACTGTCGGTAGACAGGATACTGAGCTAGATGGACCTTTGGTCTGACCCACTATGGGCGTTCTTATGATCTATCCTACAAACTTTTTCAAAGGAAGAACTCAACAATTTTAGGGGTAGGAGCTATTGTGCAGGAACACAGCTCCCATTCCTCCACTAAAAGCTAAGAGAAATTATTCTTGGGGGGACCAGTGCTCCCCCAAAGGCCCTCCCTTCCTTTGAAGTGGGGACTCACAAGCCAAAGGAACATGAAGTGGTAGCAGCAGTAGGAGAAAGTGCCTTGCAGCCCCTAATGGGAAGAGGCAGGAAAAATAAAAACATAGATTTAACATAAAATTTCTCTTTAAATGTCTTGATTTTCTAAATTTTATGACTGCATCATATATTACAAATTTTTCTGGGAAAGTACCCCAGCTCCCACTTCTTATTTGTTTTTACATTAAAACAGATTGTCCATCATGGTCAGAATGGAAGTGTGGAAAAGCAGAGATGTGTAGCTGGGTAGAGGTGCACACATACTTTTACACTTTTGTTTTGCTGACTAAAGGTCTGCTTTTGGACATATTTCCTGTCGTCCTTACAGTATTCTCTTTTCCTTACAGTGACTCATCACCACATCATGATGCAGCACTACATTACTCCACAACGTAATGGTATCCACCAAAACTGGTGAGCTCCCTAATTTACCTTGATCTATTTTAACTACTGTTTAGGGGGTAAATTATATTTTGACCTTCTTTTGGCTATTGATCTAATTAATGAAGGGAGTCACCTGAAACAGTAATGAAACAAAGAATGATTCTCACCCTAAAAGTTTGTTTCAATTTTTTCTTTGCTCTTTCCCTCCCACATCCTCAATCCAGGAATTTTTAACCCTCCCGCCTCTCCCCTCTGTTCTCCTCCATCCTTTGTTGCTTCTTTCCCCTTGTGCTTTCTTTCGTCCCCTCCTCTTAATAATATTGTAGTTGCTAGAACAACTTAATGTTCATAAAAGAGAGTAGGAGGAGATTTTCTGGCTCCTGTTCTCCTTCTATTTCCGAAGAGGACCACGTAGCCAAATTTGGTGAATGAGGGATCAGCTCCTCTTCAACCCAGATAATAGCATAGTAGATAATGGAGTATTGGAAGTTTAAGCAGTAATCCTCCATAGCTAGTTTTGCTTAGTAAACAGAGAACTTCTATAATCTTTTGTTATACAGATAATGATTAATAAAACATTTTAAAAGGTTATTTTACATACCGTATAAATTTGAGATTGAAAAGTCTTCAAGGCAGTATCACTGTATTTCTATTTGTTCTCTGAGGTACCTCACACACTTTTGGGCAGTTTTAAATATTGAGATATTTATTTCTAAACCAAAAATGTAATTTGAATCTTAATAAAACACTATTTAAAAAAAAATCTACAAGCCATAAAAATTCAAGTTATACTTTAAAAACAAAAACAGAAAGGAACACCAGAAAATATAGAAATGCAAAGTTAAGGTACCTCAAACAACCTTGAACTTTGCCCTCATATTTGTATCTCTCTGGGCTCCCTGCATTCAAGGATGATACGTGTCTGTAGGTATCACAACCAGTTCACATTTTGAGCTACTGATCTCATGTAAACATAAGGATAATGCATCAAAATATTATTTATTAGTTTGACAAGTGTAGTTTTAATACTATATAACACTTCATAGTACAACAGTAAATATTTTGTAGTATGTTTTTTAAAATAATGGTAATATTGCACATCACTTAATAAGCTCTTTGCCCTTGAATTTTGATGGTCAGGAAGACTGGGGGTTATTGTGAAAATTATGGGGTGTGAAAAGTACAGAAGCTGTATTTTCATTTTTACATTATGCTTTTTAAATATAAGTGCCTTCTTCCAAACAGAAAATATGTAAAGACCTAAATTACATGGGACCAATTACTCATGAGTTTTTTGGTACGTCCATAAATACTATATGAAGAGTAACAAGGGAGAAAAGGTTGGGTTTTATAAAAGCTGTTTGTACTTTCAAAAAGTGAAAGAATATAACATTGAGGGCTTCCAAATTTATTGTCTCTCAATCACTCCCTATCAAAATCATTCAGTTTACAAATAACAATGATGATTTTTCTAACTTTCTTGCACATCATCAGCAGTTAATTTGACCCATCTGATATGTATATTAGTGGTAGTTAAAATAAATTGAGGTGTATACCAGTAACACCACTCTTCTGGGTCAGGTTTACTGGTAATTATATATAAGAAGGAAATAACCCAGCTAGACTTTAGGATCCTAGTGAAAAAAATTTGGTGATAGCAGTTTATGATTAAGTGCCCAGGTGAAAATTGCCTTATAACTACCAGAGATAAACAGGGTTTATGAATTGTCCCCAAGTATGCTGCTAGGTACTTTACAGCATACAAGTCTCTGTCCAGAACAGGAAAAAAAAAAAAAAAGGAAAAAATCCTTTAAAAAAATTGTACACAAAACCAATTTGTTATGGAGCAAATAATAAACAAACAGCTTTTTTTAAAAAACAATCGCTTTTTAGCGTATAGTCTCACCTACACTTGCAGCACAAAGCTCTTGAATGTGTGCCACAATAACTATTTTTCTGCATATAAAAGCCAGGGCCAGCATTAGGGGGTAGAAATCAGGGCAACTGCCTGGGGCCCCCCGCCACAGGGGGCCCCATAAAGCTTAGTTGCTCAGACTTCAGCGTCAGCCTTGGGTGGTGGGGCTTACGGCCCCAGGCTTCAGCCCCATACAGCTGGGATTCGTCTTTCTGCCCTGGGCCCCAGCAAGTCTAATGCCAGCTCCTCTTGGCAGACTCCTTGAAATCTGCTTGTGACCCACGCAGTGGGCCCCAGACTCCTGGTTGAGAACCACTGGTCTAATCTATTTGGTATTTGTTGGAGAAAAAACTGAATGCTTGAAATACATAACAATGAAAATGGCCCAGTTTAATAATTTATAAATATTAATCTGCAGCATTGTGAATTAGGATACCAAAGCCTAAACAAGCTTTTGGACTCCTCCCTCATGATTATCTCATTCACCTACACATGATTTTCAGTAATATTTGAAAAGAACATTAAGGTTGCAAAGTCAAGCATTCAAGCTAAGAAATACCATAATTACATTTGCCTGGGCAACCATAATTCAGCCTCTTTTCACGCATGCATTATAACAGTCTTGCCCAATATCACATAGGAAGACTGTGGCAGAAAGAGAACTCAGCTCTCCAGAATCCCAGTCCAATTGCCTTAACAGCAGGAGACCATTCTTTCTCTTCTTGCAACCCACTGCCTCATTCAGTGTCCATCCTGTGCACTAAATGAGGCAGGGATCCAGTAAAACAAATAGCAGGTAATCATGTAATTAACGACTGTATCATAATGTTACATAAAGAAGGATGAATTACAACTGCTCAGGCAACCTTAGTTCTAGAATTTCCTAACTTTTGAGTGGTTGATTTTGTGACCTTAATGTTCTTTTAATGTAGTTTTTTAAAAATATGTAATATCCCAGTGTTTTTTAAAAAAAAATTAAAAAATACAAACATTCCATCAGGTTGAGCCATACTGACCTGCACAGATCATCAGTAGGGCTGGAACCCAAGAGCATTAGATCCACAGTGCAAAAGTACCATTTGAGTTAAGTAGTAGCAGTAACAAGCTATTATCCTCTATGAGGACCAGCCACATGACATGACACATACTTCGGCTTACACATATATTTGCTAGACAGCAGAGGAATGTTAGTAATCAGGAATCTTGTTTTCTATTTTATTAGCATAATACACCCCTCTTCTAAGACTTTTGCTGAAAGATTCAGGTGAGACACTTAAAATCTGTTAAGAAGCATCACCACGTTGCCTTTGTCCTCAAAAATTCACTTCACAATGTAGTTCAAAATTGCTAAATTTGTTTCTTCAAATATTCATGGACTTGCTCCAGTCTTCTTGGTCTTGTTTAGATTAGAATTGCTGGTTGTGCTGTAACTTGAATTAATTGATTGCCAATTAATACTACCATATATATTTGAGAGACATTTGTTCCTGGTCATGGTTAAAGTCCTGCATGGATACAAAATTTGTATCCACAGCCGATCAGCAATCCGCAAACATAGTCCACGGATATCTGCTGATTTGCAGGGATCTAGTAATGGTTTACCTGAGGTCTCAGTGTAATATACCTAATTAAATCATACTGGTGTAAACCATGCTTTACTTGTGTGTAGCATAACTATGTTAAGGGTTTGCACATTGATGTAGCTCAGCAGTTCTCAACCAGGGGTCCGGGCCCCCATGGGGGGGCCGCGAGCAGGTTTCAGGAGGTCTGCCAAGCAGGGTCGGCATTAGATTTGCTGGAGCCCAGGGCAGAAAGTTCAAGCCCCGCCATGTGGGACAGACGCCCAAGGCCCCAAGCCCCACTACCCAGCACTGAAGCCGAAGCCTGAGCAACTTAGCTTTGCAGGGCCCCCTGTGGCATGGGGACCTGGGAGGCAATTGCCCTGCTTGCCCCCCCAACGCAGGCTCTGGCTTTTAATCTACTGGATATACAGAAAAAGAGTGGCTGTGGCACAGGTGGGCCATGAAGTTTTTATAGCATTTTGGGAGGGCCTCAAAAAGAAAAAGGTTGAGAACCCCTGATGTAGTTAAACTGATGCAAATTAATTGACACAAGTTGCATGAAAGATGTCATGTAATATAAAGTTGTATTATGAAAGGATTTTTCTGTGCGTTTCAGTAAAATATTTAAAAATCATCTGGAGAAACTCTTTTTACTTAGTTTTACCCATTTGTGTTTTAGACTCAAATTCTTTAGAACAGAGATTTCACTTCACTTCATTCTCATGCCCCAATCCTGGAATGGGATCTATGCAGGTAGACCTTTACATCTATATAGAGTCCGAATGAAGCATCCCTAACCCGTTCAGTTTACTGGATCAAGGTCTTGTTCAGTGTATTTTGTCCGCTGTAAAGCACAACAACAGCACTACAGAAACAATTTTGCATGCACACATTTTTTAACACATCACATAATTCAAAAATATGTATAACTTGAAACAATCATGGACCAAAAAAAAAAAAAAAAAGGTAACTAACCTCCATACACCAGCATAGTAATGAGAAGAGCAATTAGGTGGACTCTGAGCCTGGGTTTAACTGCCTCAAATTGAAGTATGGTCAGCTGGAACACAGTGGAGAAGAGCAGCTCTATGCAAAAAGCCTGGGTCTCGGTGGTTTGGATAGGATTACAGCAGCCCTCGGCCAGTGCCTCAGAGTGCACCTTGATGATCCCCATGGACCAGATACGGTGCATGTAAATTCTGGCCAGCACTGCACCAGCAAACTGGGCTCCAATCTTCAGCCCGCCCTGTTTGACTGAGATCCCACCATCCAAGATTTGTTGCAGGGTGCCACAGGGGTTGCATGTGCTGCCAGTCAGAGTCAATCCATGCAGGACAGTAAAAACATAGGTGAGGGTGAGGGCAACGTGTGGCTTGGGCTGCACATTGGCCAGCAGCCGGAGCTCATTGGTGCAGGCACAGATTTGGAAAGTGGCAAACAGCTCCAGGAGAAACGTGCGAGGGTGAAGGCGTCGGGAGTGCATTTGGCGTCGGGTTAGCTTCCGGCACCCTCCTACCAACATCATGGTGCCAACCATCAGCAGAAGCGAGATCCAGGTCTCATCCAGACCCATAGTGAGGCCCAGGCTGAGAGAGGCTAGGACTTATCCCAGCGCAGGGGCAATTGCACTCAGGTCCTGGGCTCACCCCTCTCCAGCCCTGCTGCCTATGAGGGGGGTGACTCTGTTTCTCCACAGCCAGTCAGGGGAGTGTCTCAACTCCCCCCTCTCCTGCCAAGCTCCCCCCACAGCATGTCAGGGTGGTCAAAGCTCCCCCCTCGCCTGCCAAGCTCCCCCCACAGCCGGTCGGGGGGGGGGTGGTGTCACAGCTCCCCCCACAGCCTGTCAGGGGGTGTCTCAACTCCCCCCTCTCCTGCCAAACTCCCCCCACAGCCTGTCAGGGGGGGATCACAGCTCCCCCCTCGCCTGCCAAACTCCTGCCACAGCCTGTCGGGGGGGGGGATCTCAGCTCCCCCCACAGCCTGTCGGGGGGGGTCTCAGCTCCCCCCACAGCCGGTCGCTACCTCTCCTCTCCGCAGTGCCTATGTGGCAAAGCGTCCCGTCCCCTCCCCGCTACGAGGAGCCTCCACCAAACGGCAGCTGGCGGCCCCGCGGCTGGACCCGGGGGAAGCAGCCTTTGCTCCGGGCCAGCGGCCGCCTGGCGGGTTAGAAACAGACCGAGACCGAGCCGGAGCCAACCGGCGCGTGCGCAGACAGCGCGTTCCCTCCGGTGCCTGGCTCCCGAGCTGGCCGCAGCGAGCTCGCGCTGCCGCCTGTGACCGTTGGTCCGGCGAGGTGACGGTCACGCGCTCGCTGAGAGAGCGAGGAAGCCGGGTCCCCTCAGGGGAGGGAGGGGCTTGGTCCGGTGCCTATGGCCTGGGGCGGCGGCAGGGGTCCCGTCTCACTGATCTGACCCCCCACCCAGGCTCCACCACAGGCGCGTGCCCCTAGCACACCGCTATGGGGAGAAGCCTCCTCCCCACTCCACCCGTTATCCATGAAAGCACTACAGAGAAAAAACATTCAAATACCTACAAGAACCTATGTGCATGCTAATAAGCTTACCAGAAATCACCCTAACCTTAACGGGGATTCTGGTATGGGTAGCCCCTCAAACTTCCACCCAAATCAGAGTCCTTGTGGTTATAGGTTCATCACAGCTTCAGCTGAGAATAAGCACACTCAGTCCACTCTTTATACCTTTCAGGGACCTTTGATGTAGAGCTTCCAGAAGCAGGTGATTAGTACACAATGGATCTCTCTCCACATGATGCATCTTTAAAAGTTTGACTTGGGTAGCAAAAATTTGCATTTCCCTCATCGCAAAGTACTTTTTTAGGAAATCCACTTCACGCGTATTGTTCCAAAAAGCCCTTTGACTTTCCTAATACCTTCCAAAGATTGCATCAATCTTGTTATCCTGCTAAAGAAACCCCAGACAACCTCAAAATAGTATATAAGCATTTGCTTATACAGTGAACTCCAAATGTCCTGTTTCTGGTACAGTTTGTATGTACATTCTAGTTCACCAAAGAGTGTCATGTGAGGTCTTAAATGAAAGCTGGGGTCACACTGCTCATTAATACTATTCACAGGTGGCGAGTTCTATAGGCCCTGTGGTGCCTGGGCAGCAGGAATATTCCTGGTGCCCAGGCACCACGGGATCGGCTCCAGCACTGTCCGAGGCTGGGTCTCTCCCTCGGCCTCGGGTGCCCCCGCCCCGCACCTCCCCCGGGCTATTTAAAACAGCCCGGGCCCCCAACTCCCACCAGCAGCACAGTGCAGCTGAGCAGCTTCCTGCCTGCTCACTCCACGTGGCTACTGACCCCTCCCTGCAGCCCAGGGGGTGTCTGTGTCCTGCCCCAAGCACCCCTGCAGCCAATGGGAAGCTGTGGGGGCAGGGCCTGGGGATAGCAGCATATGGAGACTCCCGGCCTACCCTGCCTAGGAGCTCCAGGTAAGCGCTGCACACGCACACACACACCCTCCCAGAGCCTGCACCTCTCCTTTGGCCCCCAAACTCAGTTCCAGAGCCTGCACCCCTCAACCCCTCCTGCACCCCCAGCCCCTGTCCCAGCCTGCATCCAGCACCCAAACTCTGTCCCAGAGTCTGCACTTGTACCCCCTTCCCACACACCCCCTCCTGTCCCCAAACTCCCTCCCAGCGCTTGCACCCCTCACCCCCTCCTACACCACCACCACTTGCCCCAGCCCAGAGCCTACACCCAAACTCCCTCCCAGAGCCTGCACCCCTCACCCCCTCCTGCACCCCCACACCCTGCCGCAGACCGGAGCCTGCACCCAGCACCCAAACTCCATCCCAGAGCCTGCACCCCAGACCCTCTTCCCCACCCAAACTCCCTCCCAAAGCCTTAGGCAGGTGGGGGCTGGAGTTGGGGCGGGTTCTGGGCATCACCAAAAGTTCTACAAACCTGCATCCCCTGATACTAGTGTGAAATGTATGTAGAGATACTATGTAAGGCTTTACATATGCACACTGAAAATATGTTCTTAACTTCTGTATCACAGCAGACGTGGAGAAGAAGGTTTTCTGTCAGACGAGATGTTTATTCACCTTTCTCTCTGTCGGATGTAAGTTAAGCATTGTAAGCTAACGCAATGGATGCCTATTTACATATGAAGTTATCTAAGAGATGTGAAGTCCACAGGGAAGCAGCGCATAGGAAAAGAAACCATGAGGGACAATCAGTGAACTTTGGGGATATAAATAGAAGGCAAACAACACACACCCTTATCCTGCCCGTAGGAGTTAAATAGGCAGTTCCTTTACACTCATCAAAGTGGGATCTCAATCAACCTTGGTTGAAACACTGCGGAGGACCTCGGAGGTGAGATAAACGTCTTTAGACAGGAGGTTAACCAGTTAAGTTTAGTCTCTAGAAAGCATGTTATGATTTTATTTTATATGTAGCCTTTTGTTTCCAATTTCCTTACTTGCTATCACTTGAAAATGAACTTAAGAACAGCCATACTGGGTCAGACCAAAGGTCCATCTAGCCCAGTATCCTGTCTTCCGACAGTGGCCAATGCCAGTGCCCCAGAGGGAATGAACAGAACAGGTAATCATCAAGTGATCCATCCCCATTCCCAGCTTCTGGCAAACAAAGGCTAGGGAACTTATTGTTGTTTTTACTATAAATATATCCCCGTGCTGTGATATTAAGTAAGGTGCTAATCCTCAGTTGAATCCTATAAACTAGTGTATACTGTTCCTCTGGAAATAGCAGGCCTGGTATTTCTGTGAGTGTTCAGTTATTAGGTGCTTAACACTACAGGGGGAATGCTTCAAAGGGATTGGGGTGCACCCATTGTTAACCTATAAGGCAAAGTAAAGGCTGGTATAGTGCAGAGGAGAGTGCTTGGGTGGCTAATAGGCTGGTGATGTCAAGGAGCTGATATCCAGTTAAGCACAAGTAGGACTCCCTCATTCTGTAGGTTGGGGAGCAGGGAGTGTAACAAAATGACTTTCAGTCCTGGGTACCTCTGAGACTGTCACAGGGCCCTGCCTTGATATATATAGAAGGCCCTGTATTGTCTCAGGCCAGCCCTGCAGATAGGCATTGTCCCTCCTTTGGGATAACTTCATGTTTGGTCAATTGAGAAGAAGAATTGTGAGTTCTAAATTACTCAGCATAAATATAACCAGTTACTTTTACACAGGAAGATGGTTTCTTGCCTCCACTCTCACATACAGAATTAGTTCTCACTTGATTGGAGACAGTTCCTCCACTCCCCAAGAGGGAAGAAGTGAAGATCTACCTGTTCCAGGCTGTGAGTGTAGGTGGGTATATGCTGTACACACTGGGCTTACAATTTTTATTTCTGGAATGTGTGGAGAGGAAACATATCTGATGGTGTCATTTTTTTTTTTATCCTTCGGGAAGAATTTTATTATCTCACTGCTAGATCACTCTACAGTATTGACACCTCCTCATCAATTATTGGGAGTGGACTACATCCACCCTGACTAAATTGGCCTTCAACATTGGTTCTCCACTTGTAAGGTAACTCCCTTCTCTTCATGTGCCAACATATATTTATGTCTGTATCTGTAATTTTCATTCCATGCATCTGAAGAAGTGGGTTTTTTTACCCATGAAAGCTTATGCCCAAATAAATCTGTTAGTCTTTAAGGTGCCACTGGACTCCTCATTGTTTCTGTGGATACAGACTAACACGGCTACCCCTCTGACCCTCTGTAGTTGTGATCATAAGGTAGAAAGCACATTGTCCCGGCTTCTGAGTAGTCAGTAAAGATATTGGTTCCAGAGTCTTGTCTATGCTCTGAAACTAAACCACTGCTGTCAGTGGTTATCAGTAATTGTTGTAGCTGAGCTAATACTAAACAGAGTGTAGCTGCAAGGGCAGAAAAGGACAGAGTTCAGAATACCTGGGCATATATACACATAATTTTCCAGAAGATGGCAGCAAAGATTATCTTATGTTTTCTAATCTTTCAAAATTACTTTCTGACTTGCAATTTGTTGAACAAGGCTCATACAGACCAGAGGTTCTCAAACTGTGGTCTGCGAGCTCCATTCAGGTGTAATCCATGGATAGTTCCCTCTAAGGCGTGTGCCTGGGCAGCCACACACGACAGAATGAAGGGCCACTCACCACTCACCTAAGCCGTGCAGGCATGGCTCCGCTAATTAGGTGCCTGGACCCTGGAGAAGATGCACATGTAAGGTGAGGTGGTGGCCTTGGGGGGCATGGGGGTGGGTGAGAAGAGGGGATGAGGGGAATTTGGGATGTGCAGGGCTGTGGTGGCCAGAGAAAGAGGCGACTTTCCCCAGCGCCCGGGCTGTGGCTGCCGGGGAGAGACAGCCCTCCTTCCTAGCCTCAGCTTTGTGGCTGCTGTGGCAGGGGAGAGACACCCCCCATTCCCAGACCCAGCTTGGGGGCTGCCACTGCAGTGGAGAGAGGGCACATCCATCACATTAGAAAGGTAAGACTACTGATATTAAAATAGGAGTTGTGTGTTTTTATTTGTAGAACAAAAACAGTTAATTATTATAAAGGGTTTTTTATTATTTATATATAGCGCTTTTATCCAAAGCGTTTTATAATAGTTAACTAATGGTACAAACAACATTTGGAAAGATCATTAAGTGGTCTGCCAAGACCCTCAGCAATTTTCAAGTGCTCCGTGGAAAAAAAAAGTTTGAGAACCACTGACAGTAAATTTCTTGCAGAGGCAATGCCTACTCTGATGAATATGTTGCCTTTCACCAACAAAAACAAAACCTTACTTTCACCTTAAGGTCAGTGTAATGTTCAGAATAAAGTTGCAAAATCATTTCAGAGTAAACAGAACAAAATCATTTCTCTCACATAGTTGTGCCTTACCACCTGTTCTTTTGTTGATCCCTGCCAGTGCTGAATCAGGGATCAACAATTAGAAGCAAGCATGAACATAAGGGTTCCTCGGAGTTTAAAATATGCTGCTACTTTATTTTGATGCCCTTGTTTGTTTAATATAAAGAGAAAAATAAAATGCAGCACTTCTTATGATCTAAACACATGTGTAGTTACAAGTTAACAATTGCCTCATATAGGATCAAAATTTTAGTGTTCACAATTGTACAAACCTGTTTTTGCATATGTAGCTCATTATACATTCAAATATGCACTATACATCATCCCCTTCCTTAGAAAATATGCCTTCCATTTGTCTTTACTGCAGGAATTATTAATTATTATTATTGTCTAGTGATTAGGCCCCATTATACTAGGCCCTGTACATACTACACATACTAAGAGATAGTGCCTGCCCTGATGATCTTACAGTCTACATCAGGGGTGGCCAAACTTTTTGGCCCGAGGGCCACATCTGGGTGGGGAAATTGCATGCAGGGCCATGAATGTAGGGCAGGGGCAGGGGATTGGAGTGCAGGAGGGAGTGTGGGGTATGGGAGGGGGTGAGGTGTACGAGGGGGCTCAGGGCAAGGGGTTGGGATGCAGGAAGGGTGTGGGGTGTGGTAGGGGGCTCAGAGCAGGGGGTTGGGGTGCAGGAGGGGTTTGGGGTGCGGGCTCTGGCCTGGCACCACTTACCTTGAGCGGTTCCAGGGTGGCAGCGGTGCGCAATGAGGCTAAGGCAGACTCCCTATCTGCCCTGGCCCGACGCCACTCCCGGAAGCAGCTGGCACCACATCCCTGCAGCCCCTGGGGGGTAGGGGGGCAGAGGGCTCTGCGCGCTGCCCTCGCCTACGGGTACCTCTCTTGATGCTCAGAAAGGGCTTCTGAGGACTGTGGAAAGGGATCTGGGGATTGTAGTGGATCACAAGATAATCAGTCAGCAGTGTAACACTGTTGCAAAAAATTAAACATCATTCTGGGATGTATCAGCAAGAGTGTTGTAAGCAAGACAGGAGAAGTAATTCTTCCATTCTATGGGCATGTCTACATTATGAAATTATGTCAACTTAAATTATGTCAGCATACAGCCACTGCAGTAATTGAACTGTTTTTGCATGTCCACACTCCGATCCCTGTGTCAGTGGTGTGTGTCCGCACCAGGAGTGTTTGTACCGACTGTACTGTCACTGTGAAGCATTCTGGGACGGCTTCTGAAAGTGGTTTAGATTGGACATTAAGAAAAACTTCCTAACTGTCGGGGTAGTTAAGCACTGGAATAAGTTGCTTAGGGAGGTTGTGAAATCTCCATCACTGAAAGTTTTTAAAAACAAGTTAGACAAACACCTGTCAGAAATGGTCTAATTATTATGTAGTCCTTCCTTGAGTGCAGGGGACTGGACTAGATGACATATTGAGGTCCCTTCCAAGATGGTAAGACAGACAAATGGCGGGGGGGGGACCAAGGGCCAGCCTTGCTATTTATGGTGTCCTAAGTTGTCATGAAGCACAATTTGGGAATTAGTCACTGAGTTGCCTCCCATTTCTATGGTCCTGTTCTGGGTGAGATTAGCCAGTGAGTTTCCTCACATTCTTGTCAAGTTGCCAGAGAAGGGGAAGACTGGACTGGCTCATATATCTAAAACATGAAATGATATGTGGTTTGCTGACATATGGATCGTCATTCATTCCTTGATTTGCAGCTTGCTTGACATGTCAGCATGGAATTTTCCATTACATGCTCATATGACTACATGAAGAAAGGATCAGGAGTCATAGTTCTCTAAAAGGTCAGCTCAAGGTCACCAGCTTGCAATTTTAATTGTAATATATAAATTCTTTACATAAGCTGGGTATACATAATTGCTTTTTATGACCACAAGATATAGCAGCATTATACAAACCAATCATTTGTTGGGTAATCCTACAGGAGCTTTAATGTACGTTGTTATCTCTGTTGGCAAAGATTACGTATTTTCTAGAGAGATGCTCAAACCACAAAGTTTGTGTGATTTGTGTTTGTAAACAATTTTAATGGGTGCCTAGTGTCTGTGAGTAGTTTTTCTTTTGGACTTGTTTTTATAAATCCAATTACATAAAGTATTGAGGTGTTCATGTAACAATCTGTGGCCACATACATGCAGACACCATGGTCCTCAGTGAGGCTGGGATTTTGGGTTGACAGCACCAAAAACACAGGCCTTTACTACTTGAACTCTTCTAGCTGTGAGAAATTAGCAGGCTCTTTTAGTCTCTGAGCCCAACCACTAGACCAGAGCCAGCTCCAGGCACCAGCCCAGCAAGCAGGTGCTTGGGACGGCCCAGGGGAAGGGGCGGCACGTTGGGCTGTTCCGCAGCAATTTGGAGGCAGGTCCCTCTCGGAGGGAAGCACTTGCTACCGAATTACCGCCGAAGAAGAAAGCAGCGCGGTGGAAGTGCCACTGGAGTGCCGCCAATCGCAATTGCAATCGCGGCTTTTTTTTTTTTTCCCGCCGCTTGGGGCAGCAAAAACCCTGGAGCCGGTCCTGACTAGACTGAGATATGATTGATCACATACGCTCAACCAGCGTAATAATTTAGATCCAGTGTTTTGTTTCTGAGCTCATTGTGTTAATATCTTTGCATGGACAAATATGCGGACTACTAGAATAAGTGACTACCTTAAATAACATTTTTCGAAGAACAAAGATGCAAAACCAAAACCCTGACATAGTTTTTTGTAGTGATGTGATGGGACATTCCTCCCACCCCACTAGCCCTGAAGGGGTTAATATAGGCAAGAGAGGCTAATTATCCACAGGCCTGGAGGAGAGCTAGAGTGCAATGAGGATTAACTGGGGATGAAGGTCACCTAAGCAGAAACAAGTGTGGCTTCTATAAAGCCAGGGAGCTGACAACAGAGAGGACGGCTGAGGAAACCTGTGGTCACACTCCCTGATACAGGGGGAGGGGAGAGGAGAGTAGGAGCCTGTAATAGGCAGTGTAGGAAGTGGTCCAGGGAAGTAGTAAGAGCTGGGAGAATAGACTTGAGCTGCTGGGTCAAGGGTCCCTGGATTGGAACCCGGTGTTGAGGATGGGCCTGGGTTCCCTTACAAGCCATTGTGGGAGTAGCATGCAAGGGGCAGCCTATTTGGGCAGTTTGGAATGGACTTTGATAATACCCTGGAATGGGGGGAACTTCAATGTGACTGGCCTGGATGGCTAAGCTATGAGGAAGCATGAGTGATACTACAAAGTGAGTGGGACCACTGGCTGAGCAACCAGAAGGGGTGTCAGACCACATGGTGAGCCAGTCCCCAGATGGGCCACTAGGAGGCACCAGAGCCATAAGGAAGCTCCTTGTTACAATTGACTTCAAAAAATTAGGTTATACTTTTAAACTGTTTGTAACAATCAGGTCATATAAATGAGCCATTCAACACATACAGTAGCAGAATTATGAGATGAAGGCTATAATCCATGTGACAGTGGTCCTATCTGATTTTCAGCAAGCAGGAATTTAGGGACAGATAATGAAGTAGGATTGGGCACTGGAAACTTGATCAAGTTCTAAGGGGAATCCAGAAAAATCTGGAACTCTTATCACAGCTTAATGCACATTAGAAAACATAATCCCAACTATACATAAATACAAAATGATGGGATCTAAATTAGCCACTACCACTTAAGAAAGAGATCTTGGAGTCACCGTGGATAGTTCTCTGAAAACATCCACTCAAAGTACAATAGCAGTAAAAAAGCTAACAGAATGTTAGGAGCCATTAGGAAAGGACTAGATAAAAGACCAACAACAACAACAACAAAATCCTAATGCCACTATATAAATCCATGGTTCACCCACACCTTGAATCCTACATGCAGTTCTGGTCACCCCATTCCAAAAAAAAGATATATTAGTATTGGAAAAGGTACAGAAAAGGGAACAAAAATGATTAGGGGTATGGAACAGCTTACATCGAAGCAGGATCAAAAAGACTGGGACCGTGGGGGGGCATATCATAGAGGTCTATAAAATCATGAATGATGTGGAGAAAGTGAGTAAGGAAGTGGGATCACCCAGTGAAATTAATAGGTGGCAGGTTTAAAACAATCAAAAGGACGTACTTCACACCATGCAGTCAATGTGTGGAACTTGTTATGGAATGTTGCGAAGGCCAAAAGTATAACTGGGTTCTAAAAAGAATTAGATAAGTTCATGGAGGATTGGTCTATCAATTACTATTAGCGAAAGGTGGTCAGGGATGCAAGCCTATGCTTCGGGTGTCCCTAAACTTCCAGTTGCCAGAAGCTGGGACTGGAAGAGAGGATAGATCACTTGAAATTGCCCTGTTCTGTTCATTCCCTCTGAAGCATCTGGTACTGGCCACTATCTGTAGACAGGATACTGGGCTAGATGGACCCTTGGTCTGACCCAGTATGGCCGTTCTTATGTTCACCAGGCAGAAGAGTAGATAGCCTTTGAGAAGGGAGAGCTCTGCAGCCATTTGTTGTACAGATTAATTGTACATGAAGTTGGGTTTATTTATGGCAAACAACTTTTCCTTTGTTTTTCTGGTGTAACCAATGCATTCTAACCCTCTTCAAGAATAAAACCTAGAGGACAGAGACTTGCTGACCAGTGATTTTTAGTTCTGCCTCTCAGTGACCCACTGCACCAGTTTGCAGTAACATTTCTCTGTTTCATTTTCTTTCAGATTGTATTGCTTACTTTATTAAGCATATTTGTCACTAAAAGTATAACAAAGCATAAAACCAAGAAAAAGGTTCTTTCTTGGGCAAAGAATTGTAGTATATGGAAGTGGAGCTCCCTGAAACCTCTTATTTCACATATTTCACCCAACCATCTCCCTCCCAGTGGTACAGGACTGGATAGAAGTTATATATTGTAATACATATACAAAAAATTATCTGCATGAACACTATAGGTTTTTAAATAATAGAGACTCCTCGGTAGAATCCTGTGAAAATGGGATTTTAAAATAAGATTTTTAATATGTCAAAAATACAATTGATTATTTTTAAATGAATGATTTGAAAGCATGGGTTATTTGAAGAAGGCCAGGTGTTATTTAATTTTGCCATTCATCATGAATCTTGTGATAGTTGATGTTTTTCCTAAAACTCTCCTGGTTGTGGCAAAAACCTTGAAAACATGGTCCAAGTGCATCCGCAAGGCTCAAAAGCCAAAAGGCAAATAAAAAGAACCCAACATTTATTTAAATCTCATGGTTTCTAAGCCAATCTCATAATGTTGGAGGGACTGACTCATGATTTTTGCAAGTTTGGGATTGGCAATATTGGATTAGACATCTACTTGATAGTGCCAATAAGGATTTCAAGACCTTTTGCGAGAGGATAAAATTTGATTTTTCTGGGCAGTGATGAATTGAAATCCTTCTCTTGTTGCATGCTGCAAGCTTAAATGGCACATAATCTTTGTTATAGCTAGGGAATCCATCACCTTATTATCTGTGCACCTATATAAACTTCTATTAAACTGCACTCTACTTTCAAGAAGCTACTGAACGTTCTTCAAGAAGGACAAGGTACTATTTTGCATTCAGCATTGCATCTTATGTAAAATGGAATGAAGCCTCTGCCCTCGGAATTGTAAATTATTATATCCATCTGTGCCTTTATATCTCACTCATCTCCATACCCTGTATGCACCAAGTTCTCAAAGTCACGTCTCATTCTTAAAACTGTAACTAAAAAGTAAAGGAAAAGAGTTTTCCCCCCTCCAATAACAAAGCAACATTCCATAGGTACATTACAGTATATTCAAATATAGGGTATGCAAACTATCACTTACTGCATATCAAGACAGAGATAACTTACTCTATGTACACTTCAGCCACCATAAAGAATGTGTATACTAGACAAGTTAATATGTAGATCTCAAAATCAGTATCACACGAGCATGATTTTCCAAAACCAACTCTCTCTTTATCCATCGAAGGAAGAGGGCTAATTACATGGATCTTAATAAGTTCACTAAAGAATCAAAGATCCTTTTATTTCCACTCTGCAAAGTGTCATTACATTGCTTACTTGTTACTACTCAAATGAGTCAAATAAAAGAAGTAATATTATTAGCCAGTGATGGTGCCCAGCCATCTGGGTATACAGTATAAATGCACAGGTTAGGACTCAATAATCATAATTCAGATGTCTCCACTTAATTGGCATCATGATGTATGGAATGTCCATTTAATTGTTATAATTACCAGGGAACTGATTCTGTGCAATGAATTTTAATTATTCTAAGCAGCTGTTACAACTTTATTTAAATGGCATATCTGGTTAGGGATTGGTCTAACTTGAAACTATTTATCTGAAAGCCTTACCCCTTAACCTATGTCAAAGTTTGGATAAAGTGATACCTATATGTGAAAAACCTCTGCATTTGGTTTTACAAAACCACCTTTGGCTATGCCTTTCTTTAGGTTTGGTGTTAGCTACTGTAGGCTTATTCATGGTATTGAAGAGAGAATTACTAGCATAAACAGCTCAGTGTGCAGTCCTTGGTCCTTTGTTCATTTTTTATGTTACTTCCCATCAATACAATGGCTGTCCAGGAGTCAAACTATTTATATTAAAATGCAGTCCTATTCTGAATGTGACTCTGTAAAAATGACATAAAGGGACTCCATGTTTATTGTCTCTCACCATATCAGTTGTGCTCAGTTTAAAAGTAGAAAAATATTTTTTCAGAGTTCCAAACCTGCAAACTCACCTTGGGATTTAAGAGTCTGGTTGGGTCTCTTCTGTCTCCTGGATCACCATTGGAAATAGAACAGGAGTACTTGTGGCACTTTAGAGACTAACAAATTTATTAGAGCATAAGCTTTCGTGGGCTACTGCTACAGAAGTGGGCAGTAGCCCACGAAAGCTTATGCTCTAATAAATTTGTTAGTCTCTAAGGTCCCACAAGTTCTCCTGTTCTTTTTGCGGATACAGACTAACACTGCTGCTACTCTGAAAACTGGAAATAAAGGTTCCAAAGCCCTCATTCTGTCTTCAGGTATACCTATGCATCCCCATTGCATCCCCATTGTCTTCAAATGATGCTGTCACTAACACCTATGCAATACTGTTGCATTCAGTAGGTTTACACATGTTCAGTTTATATATATATATACACACACACACTCTCTCTCTCCCTACCTACCTACCTACCTACCTACCTACCTACTTACCTTCTTCAGGCACATTTGTAGTAATTCCACAACACAGTGTGCCCCTTCTTTCTGTTTTGTGTTGCCATACCAACTATAACGAGACTAATCAATTAAGGGTGGGCTATTATCAGCTCGGTCACCTGCACATCTACTAATGTGATATATGCCATCATGTGCCAGCAATGCCCCTCTGCCATGTACATTGGCCAAACCGGACAGACTCTACGCAAAAGAATAAATGGCCACAAATCAGACGTCAAGAATTATAACATTCAAAAACCAGTCAGAGAACACTTCAACCTCCCTGGTCACTCAATTACAGACCTCAAAGTCGCAATACTCCAACAAAAAAACGTCAAAAACAAACTCCAATGAGAAACTGCTGAATCGGAATTAATGTGCAAACTGGACACCATTAAATTAGGCTTGAATAAAGACTGGGAGTGGATGGGTCATTACACAAAGTAAAACTATTTCCCCGTGCTAATTTTTTCCCCTACTGTTACTCACACCTTCTTGTCAACTGTTGGAAATGGGCCATCCTGATTATCACTACAAAAGCTTTTTTTTCTCCTGCTGATAATAGCCCACCTTAATTGATTAATCTTGTTATAGTTGGTATGGCAACACCCATTTTTTCATGTTCTCTGTGTGTGTATATATATCTTCCTACTGTATTTTCCACTGCATGAATCCGATGAAGTTGGTTTTAGCCCACGAAAGCTTATGCCCAAATAAATTTGTTAGTCTCTAGGGTAAATTGACTAGTTTCAAGTTAGCAGTGTCCATTTAAGGCAATAGTCTCCAAAATATTCCATCCAACAATCACTTACTACCAGCCACAGTTCTGTGGTTCAACAGAAAATCATAGTCATGTATTTATTTCTTTGCTTATGAGTTTCTGACTGGCAGATAGTGATGAATAATATTGTCAAACAAAATGCAATATTTTCTTAAGATTGAAATAGTACAAAAATTTGACCTCAGTTGTTTTGACTGCAAATTAGATTTCTCTATATTTCTGTAATGTGCTGTGAAACAAACACTACTGTTACTGGAATTTAAAGATGCTCAAGTTATTTAATGGACTGTAAAGCTCTGGGTGCTAGGGTGACATGGAAGCTGCCTAGGGGACTCTGATGTATTAAGCAGCATTGATTCCTTTTAATATATCCACTTGGACAGCTGCATATCTATCAGGGCTCTGAAACCTGTCAAGGGAGGAGAGTCTCAGAGCTCGGTCTCCAGCCAGGAACGTCTACACTGCTATTTTTATACCTGTCATGTGAGCCCACGTCAGTTGACCCGGGCTCTGAAACTCACTGGCGCAGGGTTTCATTTTGGTTTTTTTTGCAGTGTAGATGTATAGAATCCAGCACTCCTGTTTTCCACTTTCTCTAGCTTCTAGCCCCACTGTCAAAACCTTGCAGAGCCCACTCCGCACAGATCAGATGTGCTGCTGCCATGGACAAAGGAGATGAAGACAAGGCTAAGGACATAGAATCACAGTTATAGAATTGTAGGACTGGAAGGGACCCTGATAGGTCATCTAGTCCAGTCCCCTGCACTCATGGCAGGACTAAATATTATCTAGACCATCCCTGACAGGTATTTGTCTCTAACCTACTCTTAAATGTCTACACTAAGAAGCTTACAGTGGCACAGCTGTAATGAGCCACTGTAAGATCACTTGTGTAGCTCTCTTCCGCCGACATAATATAACCTCCTGAGCGAGTGGCGGTAGCTATGTTGGTGGGAGAGCGTCTCCTGCTGACATAGCACACGAGCGCTTATGCCAGCGAAGCTTATGTCTCTCACGGGTGTGACCCCTGACCAACGTAAGTTTTGCCGACATAAGGGGTAGTGTAGGCAAGTCCTAATAAGTAGTATTCCACCTATTATTTGGTCATAGGGAGCTGTGCCCATGTAGGGTTCCCTTTGCCCAAGTTAGCAGAGCAAATCCCCTGGCTCCGTAGAAGTAGCTACTATCGCTTCTCGGCTCTCTGAGCTATGGCGCAAATATAGCTGAGGTCTAATGGCTAGTTCAAACCTTAGCATTGGCTCTGTGATGGTGGCACATTATTGCCAAGTACCCTTTTGAGCCTGTTATCAGACACTATATTCAGTTAACAGATAAAAAGAGTTTGTCAGGCCAGTAACTGCTTTGTGGAAAAT
Organism: Chrysemys picta bellii; assembly: GCF_011386835.1. Taxonomy (NCBI): domain Eukaryota; kingdom Metazoa; phylum Chordata; order Testudines; family Emydidae; genus Chrysemys; species Chrysemys picta. Next base: position 338,727,697 of record NC_088791.1, read on the forward strand.
AATTAGGTTAGACTCTGTGTTTTCCCTCTCAATTGCTATGGTAATGATAACACATTTGCTGCTTTTTAAGGCCATAAACAGCAGCAGCAGTTCAGAAAGTAAATGGGAGCCCTGGTTTTCTTTGTGAATATGTGAGGTTTCATAATCATGTGGTGCAAGATTTTGGGAGAGGGAGGAAGACAACACATCAGAAGGGATCCAACTAGCCAGTGTTATCAAAGAGTTACTGACCAAAGATGAAGAAAAATAAATTAGGTGAATGATCCTGCCTTGCGCACTCCTGTGGTTATGTCTATTTGTGACAATAATTCAAGGGAAAGAGGATTGTAGAGTGAGGAAGGAAGAAAATGACTCAGATTTATTCCTTATTTTACCTACAGCTTCTGTGTTTGCTCTGTACAATTAGTTCTATGAGGACCTTCCTAAAGAGATTACTTTGTAAGGCCATCTTTATGCCTCACCCACAGGGTCTCCAACAATTGTGCTTTGTTCCGCCTCTCTAGCCTGCAAAACTGTGACTGATTCTGATGCAGCGAACTGCTGTGAAGCCAGTACAAAGTGGAGTTACTCCCTTTCAACTTCAGACAGTCAGATCAGTGTGGGTGAGTGGACTCCTATGGCATGGTTTCAATCAGCAGAGTTGCTGCTGCAAGTGCAGAGAGACGCCTGCTGCTTGTTTATCAACATATTTGTCAAATTGCTTTTGAAGTTTAATAAGATTAATGCTTAATTAACATGATTGAGTTTCTTTCACTTTATCTCTTGAACTTACACTGTGGTTTCTTTCTGTTTGGGGTGGGGCATAGGTATGGATAAAATAAGACTGTCACCCAATTCTGAATATTCAGCTAATTGGTTTTGACTTCCAGCTGTTGGCTGGGATGGGCGCTGGAATTGCTGAAATTCTGTGAAAAAGCTGTTTCCATTACACTGATGGCCAGAAGTATCAGAAGTTACATGAAAAAAACATGTTCTTGTGAGACTAACTGACCAATTATTATTCTTATTTCATACTCGATTGTTTTTTTGTTGTTCATTCATTCAGCCTGGTGCTATTTTTCTAGCATAAGAAGAGCATAATACTGTGTTCCTCTATAGTGCTTTCCAGGCAGGGATCCCATCATAGCCTCAGGAAGGAGTGCGGTCTGGTGACTAGAGTATTAGGTTGGGATTCAAGAAAGCTGGATTCTAATCTTAGCTGTGCCACGAACCTACTGGGTGATCTTGGGTAAGTCATGTTACTTCTATGCCTCTGTTTCCCCTTCCATTCCTTTTCTTGTCTGTTTAGGATGTAAACTTTTTGGAACAGAGATTGCTGCTCCCTATATGTTTGCCCAGTGTCTACTACAATAGGGCCCCAAACTCAATTGGGACCTCTAGGCCCTGTTGTAATACAAAGAATTATTAATAATAATATCAACCATTTTACAAATATTAAAAAAATAAGCTTCACAACACTTTTGTGAGATACAGTAGGAGAGTATTATTTTACAGATGCGTAAAGTCACGAATAGAAAATGCTTTTCAGGGACACCCAGGGTTCTGAGGCACCTCACTACCACTTGCCCTTAGAGTGAGAGAACCTGTCTGTGCCTGCTGTGGGTCAACTCCACAACTCCAGCAGTGGCAGGCAACACAAGCACTCCCCTCAACGCCTTGACCCATCGGCTCCAGGAGAAGTTGGCGCCTATGGTTTTTAGGCCTGTTGCTGTGTAGAGCCCACTGACACCAAATCCCTGCTTGGCTCCTACTCCTTGTCCCTATGCCTGGTACCATGCCCTGACCCCTGCTTCTGACTTCATCTTTGACCTTTAGTATGGCTTCCAGCTCGGGCCTGACCCATAGTGTGGCTTTGGGCTCTCACTCTGGCTCTGATCTTTGGTGTGACTCCTGAGAGCGACCCTGACATCACCTCTGGTTCTGACCACTAGGTCAGACTGCCCTGTTTTGGGCCCTGCCACAGTGCTTTACAGCCAGGCTGGCTGTGGCCCTTCTTTCATGAGATATGCACATTGTCAGTTTGCCAGGTGAAGGATCCAATGTGTCGCTCTTAAGAGCATAAGATGTGTCTATACGGAAAATTAACTATTATCCATACGTACATTTCACAATGATTATGATGACCAGTGAGCTACTGGCTCTCAGTAGAGACTTCACATGCCATGCTTTGGTGAACTATAATGCAAATATTTAACCCAGAGGATCCCTTTAAAACCCTATGCACACCCTGTGTCCTTCATCAGTTGGCACCAAGGGATCCCTGGGTCACAGAAGGGTTAAGTGATTTGTCCAAGATCACAAAGGAAAGCTGTGGCTTACTACCCAGAAATGTGGAGTAGTGTTAGATCCCCTGACTCTCCAGCCTATGTCTTAAACACAAGATCAAGGCAAAGCAAACGATTATAAAATTGGTCTTGAATGTCCCATCACTGCAAATACTTGTCACTGCAAAATAAATGTCACTGCAAATACTTCCTTGCCCCTCTTTGTTATTTATAAACAGAATATTATAAATTTGGATATAAATATAAGTTGGAATATAAAATTGGAAGCTGGTGTTGGAGGATGTCATGCTATATGAGCAGCATGGGGAGGTATGGAGAGTAAGCTCTGCTCTGAGATGACTTCTTTCCCCTCCAGATGTTGCCATTTGAGTGTTTGGGGTCTTAAGAGTGAGTCTTGGGATAGTTGTAAGTTTTGGAGACTCTAGACCCAATCCTACTCTGATTGAATAAATAGGAGTTTTGCAGGTTTCAGTGGGGGTGAGAGATGGACCTCTGTTACCATTAAACAATGGAAAGATGGTCTCCTATTACTGTTCTTCAGTTTTATTTTAGGAAAATTAACTAAATATATATTTAAAAAAATTCCCTACTGGGTGAGTGGGAGGCTGACTGACTTTGAATAAACTGCAACTTCCAGTCACATCTGGAGGGTTCTGCTTCCCCCATGTGGGGTAGTATCATACAGCCTTTCTTCTTAGCCAGGCAGCCCTGTGACTCCAGAACATGAAGTTGCAGACCACTCTCTGGCTACTGGTAGAATGGGAATTTGGCCATTCCCTCACATTCTCAGGAATACTGGGTTCAGCCTATTATCATTTTGATCATAAAATGTCCCCTACAATATTGGCTACCAGACAAACATGGGTCAGTTTGTCTACAAAATTTAAATTCCATCCGTTCTCACATATTGATGCTATACTTTGGGGCAAGTCATTGTTGAAAATCTACAAGAAACCATTAATATGGAGACAGTGGATTGATAAAAATGTAATTGGGTCTATCAACTGATCTCAGAGGACCAGGTCCTGCCATTCCAAGCACTGTAACAACAATACAACCTACCTGGTCCAGCTGTATGGCATTACATGCAGGTTAAGCATCTCTTGAAAGACATATTTGATCCTGATATGCTTGGAGCATCAGAGACTCCAGAATTGCTTAAACAGAGAAAGATCCATAGGTTCACACAATGAGCTGTTCTGATTTCCTGGCCTAAAAGACTCTCCCTAACTTAGATTGACTGTGCCAGGCTTGGAATAAAGATCCAAAGGCCAAATCATACTTGGAGTTGCAGCTAGCAAGAGATGTTCAGAGTAACAAGAAGGATTTCTTCAGGTATGTTAGCAACAAGAAGAAGATCAAGGAAAGTGTGGCCCCTTACTGAATGAGGGAGGCAACCTAGTGACAGAGGATGTGGAAAAAGCTAATGTACTCAATGCTTTTTTTGCCTCTGTCTTCACGAACTTGCCCAGACTGCGACACTGGGCAGCACAGCATGGAGAGGAGGTGACCAGCCCTCTGTGGATGAAGAAGTGGTTCAGGACTATTTAGAAAAGCTGGATGAGCACAAATCCATGGGGCTGGATGCGCTGCATCCGAGGGTGCTAAAGGAATTAGCGGATGTGATTGCAGAGCCATTGGCCATTATCTTTGAAAACTCATGGCGATCGGGGTGGTCCCGGATGACTGGAAAAAGGCTAATGTAGTACCCATCTTTAAAAAAGGGAAGAAGGAGGATCCGGGGAACTACAGGCCACTCAGCCTCACCTCAGTCTTTGGAAAAATCATGGAGCAGGTCCTCAAGGAATCAATTATGAAGCACTTAGAGGAGAGGAAAGTGATCAGGAACAGTCAGCATGGATTCACCAAGGGCAAGTCATGCCTGACGAACCTAATTGCCTTCTATGACGAGATAACTGGCTCTATGGATGAGCGGAAAGCAGTGGACTCGTTATTCCTTGACTTTAGCAAAGCTTTTGATACGGTCTCCCACAATATTCTTGCTGGCAAGTTAAAGAAGTATGGGCTGGATGAATGGACTGTAAGGTGGATAGAGAGCTGGCTAGATCGTTGGGCTCAATGGGTAGTGATCAATGACTCCATGTCTAGTTGGCAGCTGGTATCAAGCAGAGTGCCCCAAGGGTCGGTCCTGGGCCGGTTTTGTTCAATATCTTCATTAATGATCTGGAGGATGGCGTGGATTGCACCCTCACCAAGTTTTCAGATGACACTAAACTGGGAGGAATGGTAGATACACTGGAGGGTTGGGATAGGATACAGAGGAACCTAGACAAATTAGAGGATTGGGCCAAAAGAAATCTGATGAGGTTCAACAAGGACAAGTGCAGAGTCCTGCACTTAGGATGGAAGAATCCCATGCACAGCTACAGACTAGGGACCGAATAGCTAGGCAGCAGTTCTGCAGAAAGGGATCTAGTGGTTACAGTGGACGAGAAGCTGGATATAAGTCAACAGTGTGCCCTTGTTGCCAAGAAGCCTGGCATTTTGGGCTGTATAAGTAGGGGCATTGCCAGCAGATCGGGGGACGTGATCATTCCCCTCTATTCGGCATTAGTGAGGCCTCGTCTGGAGTATTGCGTCCAGTTTTGGGCCCCACGCTATAAGAAGGATGTGGAAAAATTGGAAAGAGTCCAGCGGAGGGCAACAAAAATGATTAGGGGTCTGGAGCACATGACTTATGAGGCGAGGCTGGGAGAACTGGGATTGTTTAGTCTGCAGAAGAGAAGAATGAGGGGGGATTTGATAGCTGCTTTCAACTATCTGAAAGGGGGTTCCAAAGAGGATGGATCTAAACTGTTCTCAGTGGTAGCAGATGACAGAACAAGGAGTAATGGTCTCAAGTTGCAGTGGGGGAGGTTTAGGTTGGATATTAGGAAAAACTTTTTCACTAGGAGGGTGGTGAAGTACTGGAATGGGTTATCTAGGGAGGTGGTGGAATATCCTTCCTTAGAGGTTTTTAAGGCCCGGCTTGACAAAGCCCTGTCTGGGATGATTTAGTTGGGAATTGGTCCTGCTTTGAGCAGGGGGTTGGACTAGATGACCTCCTGAGGTCCCTTCCAACCCTGATATTCTATGATTCTATGATTCTTTCTGTGTATATAAGATGACCATCTGTATCATTGTTGTTACCATTGTTATGCAGTTGCAACAAATCTTATACAAGTGTATCATGTAAGGTGTCAATGGAAAAGTTATAGTCTGTCAAGTATGATTGTCCTGGTTAAATCCATGTAGCATCACTATATCTGAAGTTAGGAATATTGGCTATGTATTTGTATCTAAAATGTTTGTTCTTGGGGTGACACCCACAAGGTAGTCCAGCCCATTCTGAATGGGCTATTCAAGCTTGATGGGCCATTAAGAAGAATCAACTCTCCATATAGCTCTTCGTTAGAATGCTGCAGATATAGGGATGACAAGTGCCCAGTTTTCAACCGAAAAGTCCCATTGTTGAAAATCTACAAGATTTTTGACCGGCCACCAAAAATCCAGTTACTGCCTGCACGGGTTCTGGAACGGAGGGGTGCTGTGCAGGTGGCAGTTGAGTCCCAGTTGAGGGAGAAAGGGGGGGGAGTGAGTGAGCGGTTGGTGGGAGTGATCAACTGACCACAGGGAGGAGGGGAGTGAGGGGAGGAGGGAGCAAGTGAGTGGCCGGGGGAGGAGGGGAGTGAGCGACAGAGAGGGACCTGTAGTGTCTGGTTTTAAGAAATTGAAAGTTGGCAACCCTAGACTGAACACCTTCCAATCTTTTGGAAGTTACTAGAGAGACTTTTGCAAGCCAGCAGTCTATTCCATTATTGTTATGATCCTGATCTATGAACATTGAAAATCACTTGTATGTATGATTCTTTAACCATTCAAAAACTCTCCACTTTTTCTTTTCTTTTCTTTTCTTTTCTTTTCTTTTCTTTTCTTTTCTTTTCTTTTCTTTTCTTAATAAATCTTTAGTTAGTTTACTAAGGATTGGCTGACAGCGTGATATTTGGATAAGATCTGAAATACATATTGACCAGGGATTGGTAGATTGAGAACCACACATACGGTGAATTGGGTTTTCAGTAAACTCTCACTATATTAGTCTGGATTGGAATCAAGGGCTGGAATGCCTAAGGGGGACTATGTTTGGCTTCTTGTTAACCAATGTAGAGCTACAAAAGTTCTTTTGTTACTGATCTGGTAAACCTAATTATAATATAAACCAACAGTTTTGGGGATTGTCCACCTGTTTCTTGCAGTCTGCCCTGAGTGTGGCATTCTCATGTGGTCCACCCCATGCACCCAGTCACTCTTTGCAAAACTCTACTATTGATCTGTGATTAAGAGTTATTCAGCAAAAAGTTATATTTTGTTCACACTGGTTCCCACATTGCATGGGTCTTCCCCCAGTAGACTGCTGCTGAAGATGCTGGTTCACATATTCTGGGATTGTCTCAGGTTACAGTTCTTTTGGCTAGAAGCAGGCAGGAAGATTAATATAATAATAGATACTTTCTTCGAAGTTACTTGCTAGAACTGTGTTTTGGGATATATCCCATCATCTTGGAAACTCTCCACCTCTCAGAAAGCCCCGTTCTCTAGAGCAGCGCTTGCAGCCAAATGACATCTATTGCTTAGAGGGAAGAGCAGCCTGCCTCTAGGTATAGAAGCTTGGCACAGCGAGTTGATTGCCCTGGCAGCTCAGCAGCAGGTAACATTCAGGAGAAGAGGAACTTCAGACAAATTTGAAAAGATTTGGTCTGACTTTTTAGAAATCTTGGATTCATTCCTAGTGGATGGAAGCTGAGCGATCATTCTCCTTTCCACCTCCCTTTCCGTTCTTTACTTTTTGTTTGTTTGTTCTGTCCTTACTTTTTGGGGAAGAATCAGTAAAATATAACGAATAAAAAACAAAGTAATGATATGATGGGGTCAGATTCAATCAGTACTGGGTGGCACATCATATTAGCATGTTACCAGTGGTACCATTATTTTCTGCAGAATGTAAGCTTCGGTTGTTGTGTGTGTGTGTGTTTGTTTGTTTGTTAAAAGAAACATCTAACCCTTATGGTTGCAAAGAAAACTTTCTGAATGTGACTCAGAGGTATTTTTTCAGTCTGTCAAAAGAAAACTGAGAGGTGTGAACTGCTCCCTTTCTTCTGAGTGGGTTTTGTTGCTGAAGCCTTAAAGATGACAAAGTAAGTGTCAAGATCAACTATTTCACTGCTGATCATTTTAGGTTGGAAATAGGGGAGGAGTTTAAGCAGAGTACTAACACCATTTCCTCCCCACTGGTTATGCTACCCCCAAACAATGGAAACTTGTGTAGGACTTTAGGAAATCCACAATGGGGAGAAAATGACAGTAGCAACAAATAGCTAAACTACTTATACAATCAAGTCTCTCTTACTGCCTTTATGTGGCAGCATGCTTTGCTATGCATTAATAGCAAAACTACACACAGTGCAGGAAAGGTTGCAAGGAAAGGATATGAAACAAAGCAGTGCACTGTTAGTGAGGTCATCCAAGCTGGCAGAGGGCTGACAGCTCTGAAGTTTTTCTGATCATGATCAGAAATCCATCAAAAGATTGATTTAATACCTGCCATTCTCTTCTCCCCCCCCCCCTCCCCCAAATGGCAACTTTGAAGAAGCCCAGGAAACAGACTTGGAGGAAAAGCAAAAGTCAAATTATCTATTTTTATCAGGATTCACCAGACTGCTCTGATGTGGAATTGGCCCCTTACAGTTGGTCCCAGTACCAGGGAGAGAACAAGGAGGTCTGCATAGGAAACACTGAAGCGCCAACACAAAAACAGTTTGAAAAGAAATGCAGAAAGGCATAAATATCCATGCAGAGCAGTTGACTTGTGTTCATAAAGCAGTACATTATATTAACTGTCTGGTATGGAGGACTTCCAAGAGAGGATTTCAAAGGTGGAGTGCCTGTTTGGATGCAGTAAAGACAGAATCTACATCCCAAACTCAAATAATGAAAAATCAAAGATTGCTACTGTCCAGGAAAAAGTGGAAGACCTGAAGGATAGAACAAAAAGATTTCAGAGTAGCAGCCATATTAGTCTGTATCCGCAAAAAGAAGAACAGGAGTACTTGTGGCACCTTAGAGACTAACAAATTTATTAGAATATGCATCCGAAGAAGTGGGCTGTAGTCCACGAAAGCTTATGCTCTAATAAATTTGTTAGTCTCTAAGGTGCCACAAGTATTCCTGTTCTTCTTTTAACAAAAAGATTGAATCTGATTAGTTTGTCTCCCTGAAGTAGAGGAAGGAGGAGATATGCTTTCTTTTATAAATAACTCCATCGAGGAACTCTCTGTGATACAGGATTTTGAGATAGAAAGAGCTAATTGCCGCCCATTTCCATTCTGTTATACTGATGAACCACCAAGAACAGGGCTAATCACGTACTTAATATTCTAAGACAAAGAAAAGGCCTTGCTAGACTCAGTCATTTCCATGAATCAAATGAAACTTTTCAAAGTAATCTAGAGCAGTGGTTCTCAACCTTTTTCTTTCCGAGTCTCCCCTAGCTCAGTGGTTTGAGCATTGGCCTGCTAACCCCAGGGTGGTGAGTTCAATCCTTGAGGGGGCCACTTAGGGATCTGGGGTAAAATCAAAATTAGTCCTGCTAGTGAAGGCAGGGGGCTGGATTCAATGACCTTTCAAGGTCCCTTCCAGTTCTAGGAGATGGGATATCTCCATTAATTCAATTCAATTCAATTCAATATGCTATTAAAAACTCCAGGGCCCAGCAGGGGATGCGGGACTCGGGGCTCCGGTCCAGGGGTGGGACCCTTGGGCATAGGCGTAGTTTGACTTCTGTTTTGGGGGGGCAAGGACCAGCAGGGTCCAGGGAGAGAGTACCACCTCCACCCCTGACTCACCTCAGCAGGCCACCCACCTGTCTGGGGCTATGTGCCGGTGGCTGCTCCCCCATGGCTGTGCTGGCCCTGGAGCCGGGTCCCCACCTGGGCAGCTCTGACTGGCTGCGTCTGCCCAGCAGCAGATGGGGGAATGCCACGGCTTCCCACTCCATGGAACCACCAGCCAGAGGAGCAGCTGCCCCTCACTACCTGTCTCTGACTACCCGCCTAGGATCTGGCCAAAGGGTGGGGGCTGAGGGAGAGGAGGAGCTGGGGTGTGTGTGTGGAGCTGCCCCCAGGACTGCTCCACTCTGGGTAAGGCACTGCAGTTTGGGGGGGCAACACCCTCATGCCCCCTCAACTCTGCCTATGGGCTCAGGGATTCTGCCTGTGTTGGGGCTTCAGCCCCGCCTCTCCTGGTTTCAGTGGTGGGGAGCTCAGGGTTTCAGCTCCCTGCTTTTCTGACTTTGGGGTTGGAGGGGAGCTCAGGGTTTCAGCCCTGTGCTGCTCCCGGCTTCAGGGGGAGAAAGAGAAGGGGAGCTTGGGGTTTCAGCCTTGTGCTGCCCCTGGCTTCAGCCCCGCAGGGGGGGTGCCAGGGATGGGACTTCAGCCCCACATCAATCCTCACTTCAGTCCCACGGGAGTGCGCCAGGGATGGAGCTTCAGCCCCATGCCGCTCCCAGTTTCAGGCACATGGGGGGCACCAGGGTTCGGGACTTCATCCCCGCACTGCTCCCGTTTTCAGCCCACAGGAGAGCGCTGGGGCTTGGGGTTTCAGTGGTGGGGCCCTGCGGCCCCTCTGAAAGGGCTCGCAGACCTACAGGGCCCATGGACCCCTGATTGAGAACTGCTGATTTAGAGATACTGTCATTGAATATTATTAGTCACATCAGAGCCACATTTGTGAAGCACTGTATAAACACATATGAATATACGGTCCCTTAAGAGCCTACAACAATCTAAAATTTAATCTAAATATCTAATGCATGAATCTAAAAAATCATAGGAAACTTCCCCTGCAATGTGACACACATCTAATTTGCAGGTACCATGCCTGTGGTAGAAAGGGGAGAGACTCCTGGGCCTGTTGAATCCTTGGTCCCTGCTGAGAACTGCCCCAAAAGATACCGGTTGTGGTAGAGGTGGTACTGGTTTTGGCACTTGTGTAATAGGGCCTGGATGGGTTATTAGCCACCTATTAGTTTTACTTATTATAAGTAGGGCTAGTGGCACCATCTATTCCTAAGGTTGCCTGAATGCTTTTGGAAAACTTCAGCCAAAATCAGAGGGGTAGCCGTGTTAGTCTGTATCCACAAAAACAACAAGGAGTCTGGTGGCACCTTAAAAACTAACAGATTTATTTGGGCATAAGCTTTCATGGGTAAAAAACCCCACTTCTTCAGCTGATATCCACCCTGACTGAATTGGCCTTGTTAACACCCGTTCTCCACTTGTAAGGTAACTCCCTTCTCTTCATGTGTCAGTATAGTTATTCCTGCATCTGTAATTTTCACTCCCTGCATCTGAAGAAGTGGGTTTTTTACCCACAAAAGCTTATGCTCAAATAAATCTGTTAGGCTTTAAGGTGCCACCGGACTCCTCGTTGTGTTTTTCAGCCAAAATGGCTCAGCCATTTCCAAGAATGAGACTAGGGGAAAATGTTTTCCAATGTTAAAAAAATATATAATGGCAACCTTCTATTTGAAAAAGCTCTAGAGCCTCCATGATTTGGAGCAGGAACTTTTTGGGTAGGGGATGGCTTTTGTGTGAAGGCTGTGCCTTCACCAAATCTGGCCAAGTTATCAGCCTCTGAAAAATCTCAGTTCACATGTACTCAGTAAAGACTTCTTAGATCTTAGCAGCTAAAATAAGCTATTGGAGTGTGTGTGTTTCGGGGGCGGGGGTAAGGAAGACTGAAATTGGATGAGAAGCTGGTGGGAACATTGAGACTGGCCTGGCAAGGAAACTGGGACTGCGAACCAGTGGGGTGAGGAGGAATGAGTTTGGAAAGGGGAGTGGAGACAGACCTGATGAGGATCCATAGTGTGGTGGGAGAAATGGGACTGTCTGGGTGAGGCAGGGACAATGAGATTGGCCAAGAATCACAGGGGGACTGGAAGCCAGAGGGGTGGGCAACATGGATGGGATGGGAGTGACTGGAGGCCAGGAGGGAGGGGAGACATATCTGTGGAGTGGTAGGTGGAGAACTGGGACAGGCTGGGCAAGGAATCTGTGGACAAGGAGGCACTGAGTGGGCAGAGGACTAGGACTGGACAGGCAAGGAAACTGGGAACGGTGTGGAGACTTGGACTGAACCTAGGGAGTCTGGGATGGGGAGTCTAGGGGTGTGAGAATAGGATTTGCTGGGCAAGGAGACTGGGATGGGATGAGAAGCCAGAGTGCAAACTGGGACTAGCTAGGTGAAGAGAATGGGACTGGGATGAAGAGCCATGGGTGGGGAAGAGACAGAACTGGAACAGGGATGGGTTGGAGGGAAAGGGGTTACATGTGAGAAGAATCTGTTCCACCAAATCCCTGCCTCATTCAGTGCATATGATGGACCTGCTCTGGGGATAATCAGCATTGTATAGTGAAGCGTTCAGACACAACAGTGATGAAAATCAGAGAAATGCCCATGATAAATGTAATAATCTTGTCTTCAGAGTAGGGTTTCAATAGTGAGGAGTAATTAAAGCATGGGCCCATACATTGAACAACGAGGAGAAAATTGCACATTTAGTGAGCACTGCCCATCATGTGCCCTGATTGATGGAGGGGTTCGCTGGATAACATGATACATGATCATGTAATTAAGGACTGTATCATAATCCATACACACAAGGCAGCTGAATTAAGGTTCCACAGGCAACCTGACTTTTGGCATTTCCCAGCTTTTGAGTGCTTGACTTTGCAATCTTAATAATGTTCTTTCAACATAGTTTTTGTGTAATTTTTTTGTGTTGCAATCCGCCAAGTGGCACTGTAGTTATATCACTGAAGGGCCATCGGAAGCTAAAACTTTTCAGTTGCCCCTGATCTGGACTTGATTTGAACCAGTAAATAGGGTGAGTTAAATGAATGTCCTCTGGAAACATAATATTTAATGAGTTGCTCCTCAAGTCATAATGAAAATAGTCTTTTGTTGTATTCCCCTGTATTTGTCTTGTCTATTTAGACTGTAAGCGTTTCAGGATAGGGACTGTCAGGATATGCCTACACTGTAATTAAACACCTGCACTTGGCCGGGGCCAACTGGCTCGGGCTTGTGAGAATCAGGCTGCGGGGCTGTTTCACTGCAGTGTAGTGTTCCGGGCTCGGATTGGAGCCCGGGCTCTGGAACCCTCCTACTTCAAAAGGTCCTCGAGCCCAGAAGTCTACACTGCAGTGAAACTGCCCTGCAGCCCGAGCTCCGTGAGCCCCAATCGGCTGCCAGTGTAGACATAACCTCAGTGTCTAGCACACTGAGACCTCATTCTTGTTTTATCACAGGGCATTGCCATAATAAACATGATTAATAGTTTTCAGAGTAGCAGCCGTGTTAGTCTGTATCCGCAAAAAGGACAGGAGTACTTGTGGCACCTTAGAGACTAACAAATTTATTAGAGCATAAGCTTTCGTGAGCTACTGCCCACTTCTTCGGATGCATATGATTAATAGTAATAATGTAAAACATAACATATGTAACCCAGCCCTGAGGTGTGACTGCAGCCTTCTCCCTTTTCTCCTCAGGGTTATGGGTGCTGTGTTCACCTATAAGGGTGCCTGGTGCCCCCACTCAAGGAAACCCCTCCTAGTGTAGAGAACACAGATGGCTTGTAACTTGGGAAATATTTAACACAGTTTGTTACAGAGGAGTGTCAGTCAGAGCACGCACAAAAATAGCTATCACAATTCCCAGAGTAATAAAACAGTAATGGGGCTTTATTAGGTATGGGGAATTCAGGATAGGTGACAATGGAAAGAGGGATCAGGATAATAAAAGACAAAAAACAATAATACACAAACTCTATTCCTACCAAATATACAGCCAGGACAAACCACCTTGTGTCCCCTCCTAGCACCTGCCCAGGCAAATAGTGAATTTAAGCTCAGTGTCTGATGCTTGTTGCAGTTCTGAAGTTGGGTGGCAATCTTAAAACAGAATAGCAAAATAAATAAACAATGGTGTTCTTACAAAGTATCCACACCAAGGATGGTAAGATCAACCTTGTGGCTCTCTGGTCTGAATTCCAATGTGTGTTTAGGCTGGCTGTTGGTAGCCTGACCATGACTCTCCTCAGCATCCTTAGGTCTCTGTTGGGATGACACCGTTCAATTCCCCAGAAATCCCCAAAATACTCAAAAGTCTTCTCTTGGGTAGGAATGTGGAGGGTAGAAGGGTCCTCTCTGACTGTGGTGCTTCTCTCTCTGCTATGCTCAACACAGCCAAAAACTGAAAGTAAAACCAAACCCTTTGTCTCTGAATTCTGGTTTATGATTGGTTCTAGTAATGTTGCTTGCCCATTCTATCTCTGCCCTGGACCATAGGCAGTCTGAGAAATAGAGTCCTGAACTTCTGCCAGTATTGCTGCTGTAGTCCAGGGGTGAATCTCCTAGATGCTCCGTGTGGTATTTTAGGAGCAGCCCCTGCAAAGGGGTTACACATATTTAATATAGTATTTGACAGAACTGTCCAACTGTATGTCATAGGCCTTATACTGCTAATAGATCATGGAGATTCTCCTTTTGTTCATGTGGTAGGAATCTATGCTTTTGAAGAATTCTCACCATGAAGTTGTGTGACCATGATGTGCAGTACAGTGTCAACGGTGATATTCCTGGATGGCCGTGCATTTGTTACAATATCCATAAAACTGATCTGTCCTCCTAATATGCAAAACATACAAAATAATCTTGTCTCAAAGTACTTCAGTGACTGTCATTCATCTCAACGGCCTTCCTGAGGAGAACAGTCGAGCTGTCTTGTTCATCATCCCATGGTCCCCTCTGAATTAACAGGGAAAATAAGGCCTTCTCAGTTCAGGAAGCTTGTCTGTGGAGCTCCCTCCCTGTGGAGGTCTGCCAGAGACCCTTTGTACTGTCTTCAAGTCTTGGTGTGCAGCTGTTCTAGTCGGCTCAGCACATCTTTGACAGTTTTGGCTTCTCTTTTTCACCAGCTCTTTCTCTTTTGGATTATTTTCCTTTTTGCTTTGTTTGTCTATTATAGTGAGTGGTTTTCCTGGGTTGCTGTGTCTGTAGTGGCTTAATTTTCTACAGTGTCCTTAGTGCCTGGATAAAAAAATGAATTATATACAAATAAATAAAACAGTGGGCCAAATTTATCTTGGTGTGATTCTATTGAAGGCAATGGAGTTATGCCTTAAATGATTTTGGTCTGATATGTGTGGCAAAGGTGTGACTGACAGGAGAGTTTGGCCAGTATGCAAGCATGGGGGTGAATCAGGGCCGGCTCTAGGCACCAGCAAAACAAGCTGGTGCTTGGGGTGGCACATTTTTAGGGGCGGCATTCTGGCTCGGGCCATGCCACCCCTAGAAATGTGCCCCAGCCGCCCTAACTCACCTCTGCTGCTGCCGCTCGCGCGCCGCTGCTCGCCCTCCCTCCCAGGCTCTCAAACCTGGGAGGGAGGGGGAGACCCCGAGTGGCCGCGGCGCACGTGCAGCTTCTCCCTCTCCCTCCCTCCCTCTTAGGCTTGAGAGCCTGGGGCGAGGAGGCAGGGCTGGGGATTTGGGGAAGGGGCGGAGTTGAGGCGGGGCCGGGGGTGGGGTAAGAATAAAACGGGGGCGGGGGCGGCCAAAATTGTTTTTGCTTGGGGCGGCAAAAATCCTAGAGCTGGCCCTGGGGTGAATATTAGCTGCACGAATTAAACTTTTTGTTCTAACTGAAGAAACAGTCACCTCACACTATCTGACAAACTTAAGTTTCCTCAGTTATCCACTTATGCTATGCATATTGCTGCTCATCACACTTCAAATGATGACTTACATATGGAAAGGCAGAAGTGCTGCTGTTGTTATTGCTAATGACTTTTTTCTGCCTTGAGAGGTGACACCACAGCAAACAAAAATAGTGGGCAAAGCCAGCAAAAATGTTCCTTTGCAATCAAAGTGTAAGTAACGCTTTAATTACTTTGACTCAGTGCTGAGTAACACTCCTTTGGGATCATATTGTGAGCAAAGAGTATTAGTTGAAACAAAACTTGAACAAATGTAGATATATCAAATTTATTGATGCATTTTTGACCACTATGCAGAAGGGCTGACAAACTGCAGCCTTACTACTTTGTCCGGTGACGCTGGGTCATCTCATGTGCTTGGTACGGTTGGACTAGGTCCATACTTGAATGGAAAATCTCCAAGGAAAAGAAATATGTAGGTGATTCAAAAAAGATGTTGGTGATTCAGTAGCTGGCACTCTTCCCTTTCAGTCAGTTCTGAATCAGTACTCCAGTCCTGACATGGGCTACTGTGCTGCTGGCGGTGGTCTTCTCTGAATGAAATGTAAAACTAAGGCTCTCGCCAAAATGTGGTCTCTCCCGCCGGCATAATTAAACCATCCTCAACAACCAACAGTAGCCTGCACTCCCGCCGACATAGCGCTGTCCACACTGTTGCTTCTGTCAGTGTAACATATGTTGGTCAGAGGAGTGTTTTTTTCACCCCCCTGATCGACAAAAGTTAGGCCTGGTCCACACTAACCCCCCACTTTGGACTAAGGTACGCAAATTCAGCTACGTTAATAACGTAGCTGAATTCGAAGTACCTTAGTCCGAACTTACCGCGGGTCCAGACGCGGCAGGCAGGCTCCCCCGTCGATGCCGCGTACTCCTCTCGCCGAGCTGGAGTACCGGCGTCGACGGCGAGCACTTCCGGATCGATCCCAGAAGATCGATTGCCTGCTGCCGAACCAGGAAGTAAGTGTAGACGTACCCTTAGTGTAGACCAGTGGTTCTCAACCTGCGGCCCGTGGGCCACTTGCGACCCAATCAGCACAGAGCTGCGGCCCACGTGACATCCCTAAGGCCATAGAGGTAGTATTGGATGAAGCCCATATAACACATTGTGGGCTACATATGCGGCTCACAATGGCAAATAGGTTGAAAAGCACTGGTGTAGACATAGCCTTAAGATCCCCTGGGCACTTTTGTTCTGGCCAAATTCAAACAAATAATTGCCTTCTAAATTCAATCAAACATAGTTACATTCTTCCTCTCTGAATTCCATCTGCAGTTTTAACCGGATAAGGTATTTGTCATATCCTAAACAGCTGTGTAGTGTTTCAGTAGATTGTTAAACAGTTGCTTCATTTCAGTATTGGATGGAATGACTCTGTGTATTCCTTACCTATGTCACATGGATATTGTAAAGCTTTATTAATTCAAATGTATAAAGTGCTTTGAGATCCTCAGATGGAATGTGCTGTAGAAGTGCAAAGAATTATTAATTATTATTATTTATTATTGCAGCTATTGCAAAGTAAATCCAGATTTCATTGATCTGTGCTGGAGGTTGTCTGCAGGGCCAGGAATGAACCAGGCTGATCAGAGAGGGGAGTCTATATCTATTTTTTTTTTAATCTGTTTTCTCTATCTAATCTAAAGCAGCTGTCACTGTGGTTTCTAGATGCATGTGGGAAGGTGCTGGAAGAAGTGGGGTAAAGTGGGCCAAGAAACTGACTTCACTGGAGTGAAGGGGTGGCCACCCACCTTGGGATAGAGAAAAATAGGGCAGGCAGACTGGCAGGATCAGGATGGAGAGGAGGGAGGTGGGCAGTTTGGAAAGGGAGGAATATTTTGTCAGCAATCCTACAAAGTTTGTCAGACAAAATAGCCAAGTAATGAATAATGTACATCCATTGTCTTCTGTGTAGCTATGAGTGCCTGACCAAAGAGGAGATTTCAACCTAGGAGGGTGGGATTGGGTAGAGGAGCACTGTCTAGTCCCCAGTACACAAAAGGTTAACTCCAGCTTCCCTTAAAAGGATGAGCTATAAAAAAGTCTGATGGGGAGCAGAATGAGGAGAGTGCATGTGGGAAGGCAGAGATTCCTACCCAGTTTCTGAGAGCTGGGAATGTTTTTTTGCTTAAGTTACCTTGTTTGGTTTGTGTTTATAAAGATTTTTTCCTACTCAATAGACCAGGGATCGACAACCTTTGGCCCACGGCCCGCCAGGGTAAGCCCCTTGGCGGGCTGGGCCGGTTTGTTTACCTGCCGCCAGAGGTGAAAGTAAGCTCGGGTGGTGATTTAAAGGGCCCGGTTCTCCTGCCGCTGCAGGGAGCCCCGGGCCCTTTAAGTCCCCACCGGAGCTCCGGCAGCCAGGCTCGGGCAGGGATTTAAAGGGCCCGGAGCTTCGGCCGCTGCGGGGATCCCTGGGCCCTTTAAAGCGCCGCCGGAGCTCCGGCAGCCGGGCTCCCACGGTGATTTAAAGGGTCTGGAGCTCTGCGGCGGCCGGAACGCTGGGCCCTTTAATTCTCCCCTGAGCCCCGGGGCTTCCAGCCGCCTCTGCAGCTGGTAGCTCCGGGGTGATTTAAAGGCCCTGGGGCTCCCAGCCACAGCTGGAGCCCCAGGGCCTTTAAATCTTGAAAGGCCCTGCCTCTTCCAGCTGAGGCCACGCCTCTTCCGATTGAGGCCACCCCCCCCGCTCAGGACTCCGGCATACTGGTAAATCCTTTAAGTTACTCTCACCCCTGCTTGCCGCGTCCAAAGGTTCAGCCGATCGCGGCTCCCACTGGCCGTGGTTCGCTGCTTCAGGCCAATGGGGGCTGCGGGAAGCGGTGGCCAGTACAACCCTCGGCCTGCGCTGCTTCCCACAGCCCCCATTGGCCTGGACCAGCGAACTGCGGCCAGTGGGAGCCATGATCGGCCAAACCTGCGGACGCAGCAGGTAAACAAACTGGCCCGACCCGCCAGGGGGCTTACCCTGGTGGGTCGCAGGCCAAAGATTGCCGATCCCTGCAACAGACCTTACTGCCTGTTGCTGTGTTATTTTCTGCTCAGTCACCACAGCATTTTACAGAGTCTTGGGAGGGGAAAAAAAAGAGTTAAGCTTAAAAGATCATAGTCACTGACAATCTCTGATCTGAAGCTTCCTTGCTATAAAATCCTGCTTAATTCTCCCGCACATTTCCCCACAAGTTTACTCTTCTGTTTCTAGAAGAACCTCTTCTGCTGCTGAAGACTCATCTCCTATAGTAGAAAAGGGCACTGGGGAAATCTTATTTAACCTAATAAAAGCTTTGATGTTAATACATCACAAGTGAAATATTTTATCTCCTTGAACCTGAATGTCCATTGCCCTGCACCTTGTGTAATTATTGATATTAGGGGTAAAATGCTACCATTCTGATCTGGTAGCATCTTACACTCTGTTTGTTCTGGTGTAAATGAATGTACAAGGTGCAGGCCAAAGAATATTCCGGTAGGATTTCCAACTTTCTAATCTCACAAAATCGAACACCCTTGCTCCACCCCGACCCTGTCCTGCCCCTTCTCTGAGGCCCCACCCCCTGCTCACTTCATCCCCCTCCCTCCGTCACTCACTCTCCCCCACCCTCACTCACTTTTACTGGGCTGGGACAGGGGGTTTGGGTGTGGGAGGGGGTGAGGGCTCTGGGCTGGAGCTGGGGATGAGGGGTTTGGGATGCAGGAGGGGGCTCAGGGCTGAGGTAGGGGGTTGGGGTGCAGGAGAGGGTGTGGGGTGCGGGGTTCCCAGCCAATGGGAGCTCCGGAGCCAGTGCTAGGGGCTGGGGCAGCGCAAGGAGCCCCCATGGCCTCTCCTGCGCCTAGGGTCTGCAGGGACATGCCAACCGCTTCTGGGGAGAGGCGCGCGGAGCCAGGGCAGGCGGGGAGCCTGCCTTAGCCCTGCTGCGCCACCGACCGGACTTTTAGTGGCCTGGTCAGTGGTGCTGACCGGAGCCACCAGGGTCCCTTTTCGACTTTTCGGGCATTCTGGTTGATAACTCAGGCCATCTTTGTTTATTTTACCTCCTCCACTATCTCCAGAGGCTATTCCTCCTGCCTGTTTCTTACCCTCGTGGTAATACATTTTCAGTCTTCAATCCTAAACTTTCCAATATAAAGGAACAACAACAACATATGTTTGCACACCATTCCTTAGGGTAGATATTGAAACACAAGAATTCTTTCTCTTTAATACTAATGGGCAGTTAGGAATTGTCTATGTTTATTAGATGTCAATTAAAAGGTTACAAACTATTATTATTTATCTGCATTACAGTACTGCATGTAGGCCAGGGCCCCATCATGCTTGGTATTGTTAAAAACATATGAGAAAGACACACTCTCTGTGATCTGGCCTACATACTTGATTTAGCACATCTATAATCTCTGACTGCTCATTCACCAAGCTTTTTAGTTACTGTAACACCTAGGCCAGATCAGTCTGTGTTGAATTTGACACACTTTTTTCTCATCAATTTATTGTCGTTTGAATTGTGGTAGGACCTCAAATTGTAAATTAAGGATTGTGGCCCTTCTGTGTCAGACATCACACATAACAAAAAGATGGTCCACGCTCTAAAAGAGCTTACAAGTTTGAAGGTATATGATGAGAGACAACAGGTGGATACAACAAACAGACATGGGACGCACAAAGTAACAACGACGATTCTCATCAGAATAAGAAGCAGCAGTCATGGTACCAACTGCCTAACCATTGTAGAGTGCTTTGAAGGTATCATGACAGAGCGGGGTTTTAATGAGAGGAGGATAAAATAGTGTTTGTGGATTTTGGGAAACTCTTTCTATGCATAAAGGGCAGCACTGGAGAAAATGCAAAGGTGTTTGAAGAAAAATTGGGCAGGTCAATGATAAATACACGAATCACTGGCAGAACTTATTCCCCAACTGCTGTGGATGTCATGGAGAGAGTTAACTTTAGGCCTCAACTTTTAAATTCCATCAACCTATTCTATAGCCCTCTCAGTAGGATGGTCTCCCTGCCTGGAATATTTTCTGAACACTTCCCTCTCCCACCTGGAATGTGTCTGGACTATCCCCCCTCATCCCTTCCTCCTGCTCTGTCAAGCAATTATAATCCCTGCTTCAACACAACATAAATGCATAGAAGATTGAGTGAGAAATTGTACAAGATTTGGGGTCTCTCATACAATAAACTTTTGACTGAATTAGGACATGCAAGCTACATGCACTCAGTGAGACAGTGGCCCTAACTTTTAAATTATTCCTCACACTCCCCGCTTTCTCCCTTAGGCTAGGTCTACATAGCATCTAGAAGGGTGCTTCCCAGCATAGGTAGACAGACACATGCTAGCTCTGCTTGAATTAGCCTGCTAAAAATAGCAGCGTGGCTGTGGCAGTATGGGTGGTGGCACGGACTCCGTCCCCCCCAACCCCCAGGGAACATACTTGGACTGTTAGCTCTAGCCACCACCCATGCTGTCATGGCCACATTGCTATTTTTAGCAGGTTAATTCAAGCAGAGCTAGCATGTGTCTGTCTACCTGCGCTGGGAAGCACCCTTCTAGCTGTTTGATTTGAGCAAGTACACATATAACTTAATTAGAATCCAGAGGCTAATAATATACTTGTATTGTTCTTTTCCTCCTTTCTGCAATTGAGACTACTTGACAATAATGAAAGAAAATTCTATTTGCATGCCTTAATATTCTGGTTGTCTGGCTTCCCCATTCACAGTTAGCGGATCCCATGGTGAGATTTACGTCCTGTCTGATTCTTTGAATGAATCAATTTTACAATTGTAAGGATTATAACTGTATTGTCTGTGGATTGCAAGCTGGACTTTGTAGGAGACAAATACAATGTATTTAGAAAACAAACCAAGAAGTGTTCTAGTCTTCCTTGTAACAGGTCTGCTTTAGCTGTTATATAACTGGCTTCCTTCTAGTTTGCAAACATCATGGTTAATATTAGCCTGGCAATGCAGGAGCGCCTACTTCACGTTTCATAAACAGAATGAATATTGTAGGATTTTGTGATATTGCTCCTTTGCCAATATCAAGCAAATTTAGGCATGGCAAACCTTGTACACTCATGTTGAAACTTAGTAAGTCCTGAAACAGCATTTTAAAACAGAAGCGCTCATAGCCAGATGCTCTCTGCTTTGGGATCAGCTGAGAATTGAGTTTGATGTAGATACCTTGCAATTGGATACCCATGAGAATAGAAGAGCTGAACTGAGGAATGTTAAGCAACTCATTGTTTTTTACCCTGTGAAGTGTAAAGCACTGAAAGCTTCATTGTTTCGTAACCACTTCGAGGGGAAGAAGAGTTACTTTAATACAGTCCTCTTACGTACAATGTACATTTTCATTTATTTATTTCATTTTATTAAATGTGCTTATCCAGAGCTCTGGACATACATGCAAGAAACAATACATACAAATTTCACAGTGGAGCATTGTCCACCTTAAAACCACAGCTGCGCAAGCCCACTCTAAGCGGGTAGCTTCCTCACAGTTTCAAATGCAGTCCATTTCAGTCAATAGGGTGGGTCATCCCCTTCCTGGGGTTTGGCTTTATTCACAAAAGAAAGGAAACAATGCACCTTAAGCCTCCCGCCCCCCAGATTGGCTGCTCCTTGAGAACTTCCCAGTTCACGACCCTTTCTCTGAACAGAGCCACTCCTACTTCCCTTATGTCTGGATGGGACAGTGAGCTACCTGAAACTGTGAGTGAACAGAAAAACACACTTGACGTTTTCTAGCAGGACCATAGTCTGCTAGCAGGTAAAGATTTCAGATAAATGCTGCCAACCTGATGCACTCCCCCAAAAATAAACACGTTCCCCCCATAAATCACTTCACACTTCCACTCACCCTTCTGGAGGATTGTAGTAGGACATTGTACTCTGCAGCAGTCTACCAAGTTATATTTGCTGAAAATGTGACTCTTTCAAAGATGTTAGCAAGAGAGGGTGCAATCTACAGTAGGGTTACCATATTTCCACAAGCAAAAAAGAGGACATGGGGGGGGAGGAGCCCCGCTCTAGCCCCGCCCCTGCCCCACCCCCATCCACTCCCTCCCACTTCCCACCCCCTGATTGCCCCCCTCAGAATCCCCAAACCCCCCCCCCCGCTCCTTGTCCCTGACTGCCCCCTCCTGGGACCTCTGCCACTAACTGCCCCCTAGGACCCCACCGCTTATCTAAGCCGCCCTGCTTCTTGTCCCCTGACTGCCCCCTCCTGAGAACGCCCTACGACCCTACCTGTCCCCTGACTGCCCCGACCCTTATCCACACCCCCACCCCATATTCACACCCCCGCCCCCAGACAGACCCCCAGGGACTCCCATGCCCTATCCAACTGCTCCCCGCCCCCGACAGGACCCCCAGGACCCCAGACCCATCTAACCCCCCCTGCTCCCTGTCCCTGACTGTCCCAACCCCTCTCCACACCCCTGCCCCCCTGACAGCCCCCCCCAAACTCCCAACCCATCCAACCCCCGCTCCCTGTCCCCTGACCAGGGCCAGCTTTAAAGAGCCCAGGAATCGGGCTGCACTCTGGCCGGGGTTGCGGAGCTTGGGGCCGGGCCGGAGGTGCTCGGCCGGCGCTGCTGGGGCCCGAGCCGGGCTGGGGGTGCTGGGGCCCGAGCTGGGCCGGAGCTGCTGGGGCAGCCGGGCGCCGCTCGGCCCAGGCCGGAGGGAGCCGCTCGGCCAGGACCGCGCCTCCCCGGAGCTCTCCTCCTCGCGCCCCCCCCCCCCCCCCGCCCCAGCTTACCTGCTGCTGCCTCCTGCTTGCCCCTGCTTCTTTTCAGATTTCCCGCGAAGCTCTGATTCGCAGGAAGCAGGGGCGGGGGAGGAGCAGGTGGGCGGAGCGTTCAGGGGAGTGGAGGAGGGGGAAGACAGCTGTGGGCCGGACAGCGTGGTAAGGCTGCAGGGGATGGGGGGAGCCGGGAAGGGGCTTTGGGTGCCCAGCGGGGCTTGGCTGCCGCTTTTCTATCTATAAATAGCCGACCGGGGGGAAATCCCGGACATTTTTAGATTTTTAAAAATCCCCCCGGACGGCTATTTATAGACCGAAAAGCCGGACATGTCCGGGGAAATCCGGACATATGGTAGTCCTAATCTACAGGTCTGAGCCCAGGACTGGGAGCCAGGAGCCTCTGAGTTCAAATTCCAGCGTTGCCACTGTTTTGTTATGTGACTTAACCTCTTACCTCATTTTCCCCACCTGTAAGATGAGGGTAACAATACTTACTCACAGGATGCTTTAAGGATTAATTAGTGAATGTTTGTAAAGTGAATTATGGGCAAGAATTGGATGTCTCTATATATCCCAGAAAAGAGGGAAACAAGAAGACAGCCAGCCCTGGCACTTATATGAGAAAGCCATAAATTCTGGATTGCAGAACACATGGCCCAACCAACATCCGAGCCAGCAGAGAGATTATCATTAGTGTCAGAATAAGTACTTCTGGAATTTGGACTGAAAAGAAGGCCTAGGTTGAAGAGACTCAACAACTAGTACAACATACCACACAAATGACTCCAGAAGCAACCTTGGAATGATCTTGAATTGTATAGTCACCAGATTTCAGAGCAGCTTCACCCCAAAATCCCAGAGGATCTAAAAGGTAATATACTAGATTTGAGAGAAGTCCAGAGCAGGAGTCCAGCCTGTGACATCATTTTATCTTGTGGACCTTGCAAGTACATAACAGGAAGTAGTCTAGAGACAGACATGGAGACAGACTGAGTTTAGGGGTTCTCTAGTTGACACTGAATCCAGTTTCATCCATCAGGTTTATGAAATAGTTAAATAAAAGTATTTCACTAAAATCTGAGATGTCCTGCTTCCCCAAGAATATTACACTGCTCATCAGCAGTTCCGAGAGAGCTGAGGGGAAGTACATCATATTAAAGGAAATCTTTAGCATCTGGTCTAAAACAATTTGCATCTCCAAAGTGGTTTTGAACCCAACGTGGCCCATTCTGTAACAATCAGACTAGAGGTGATATAATTATTTGCATACCACTGTCCTCTGCTAGATTGTAATAGAGCTGTTCGTTTATTACAGTTCTCTCTGCTGGATAAACTATTGAAGTTGCTACTTTATCAGCCACAGATGAGGACCCCCACTTCCTTTTTATTTATTTATTTATTTTTTTAAGGAGACAAGGGTATTGAATTTGGATCCTCTTGGAGTTAATGACATCATATGGAGCAGCTATAAACACACAGTGTTACTATAGAAGAGCTGTACATGCATTTGATGGATGAATTTTACTGCACTGATATAAAAAATAGGCTTCATGAAACGCAAATGTAATCTTAAATTATCAGCAATAATCTTTTTTATTATTATTTATACTGAGATCCACCCAAAAAGAGTTAGGTGGGTTCAAATATATAGGAAAGAGACATTATGATTTTATATGTTTACAGCTTCTTTAAAGTGCATGATATATGTGAAACATTCGCACAACACTCACAAAGAATGGGTGTCTGTTTCACTGCTTGGTTGCCACTCATATAATGCAGCAAGACAGAATCACAAAGGCATGGAAAAGGACGCATTTGATCATCCAGTCAATTCCTTTGCCAGAGCAGAATTGTTCCCTACATTTTATTTTCCAAGGCTTTGTTCAGTCCAGTTCTAAATGACTCAAGCTACAGATTGGTTCATGTGGTGACATTTTGGCAGGGTATGAAATAAAATCTGGCAGAGATGCAATGACTAAAGGCCTGATCCTGTCCACACTGAAATCAGTGGCAAAACTCCCATTGACTTCAACTGGAGCAGGATTGAATAGGCACATAAGTAAGGCAAAAGAGGAAAAAAACTAATTCTATTATGCTGTTATAGTCTCTTTCACTCTCTGCCCTATATTTACAATATCCCTCCTCACGGGCAAGATTTTCCACATACAAATTAGCTTCTTTGTTAGTGCTCAACGGATAAAATAGCCCTGGATTAACAGTCTCTCCTGATGTCTCACTCAGGCTGTCTGTTGTAGTGCTTAGCTCTCTTCACACTGATAATGGGAATGGGAACTCTCCAGAAGCATACTTTAAGAAATCAATAAAGAGAGGAAAAGCTGATTGATATTTTCTAATTTTCTTTAATTGGAGGAAAGCCTATTAAACTTGGCCAGTCTATAATGAAAGACAGGTTTACTGTGGTTCAGTGTATAAACTTCACCCTTCACGACTTTCACTCAAAGTTGACTCTTCCTTTGTTATTCTATGGCTACCACGTCTTCTGCTCATATGTATTGGGCAAATTATTCTATCATTTAGACCTATGTAAATCTGGATTAAATGTAAATTTAAATGGCATGAAACTGGATGATTTATCTGTGAGCAGGATTTGGCCCACTGAGCTCTGATTACCTGTTAATCAGCTTCCATTATAATTCTTCAAAGGCTGAAAGGAAAGAATTAACTACATCACTGGGCTAAAAAATGGATAGAATAAATTGAATAGAAAATGATTCATGGACATGAAAACAGCTTCTAGATGTATTTTATAAAACCATACTGGGTTGGTGGTGAATATTGGCCCTATAGGCCAAATTCTGGCCCTGGAAGAAAAGCCTAAATCAAACGGCTTTGCCTGTGGGAAATAGAGAGTTGCTGCTTGGAGCAGTCCATTAATTAGATTTTGCAGAACCTTAGTCTCTGGGTCCCATTTTATCTGAATTCTCTAAACTGGGGGCAAAGGGTCAGAAAAATAGTTCTGATTTTGATGCTAGTCTCCTTCCAGCATCCAGAAAAGTATCTGAAAAGATGTCTGAGAAAGATGTACCAAATTAAATAATAGGACAAGGTTATTTGCTCATAGTGACAATGGGGTAAGAGACAATACTCCCCCCTCCCCCCAATTCTGAAATTTCCGTTAAAAATGCATGTTAAATATGAAAAGAGGCATTTGAAACACAAATAGTGAAATGTACTATTATTACAGTTGCTGCCACTGACAGCATATTGTGCACTGTACATATTCTGTGGCTTTTGCAGGTACGAATGTTACACACTGGTGGACTCGTGGGTGAGATCTTTGCATGCCATTGCCATTCTGCTGATTCTACAGTATGTCTTACCTTCCCCAATATTATCTTGTCATTAACCAATGTTTTTCTATAGCCGTTCAAAGGCTCAATGCATTGGGGAGCATGGGAGAGTTGTCTTTCCTTCTTCCCCCCACAACTTTTTCTCCCCCTCAGTGATATCCCCTTCCAACTGCCTCTTGGTACCTATTCCTGTTCCCTGGCTGCCTGTAATGCTGCCATGATGTATGTATTTTGCTATGCTCAGCTGCCATCGTGATTTGCAGCCAAAACAGGGTTGGGGGCATTCTTGGATGATGGGGTTGTTCTTAGGCAATGTGTGGAATGAGGCAAGGATAAGTGTGGAAGTTGGCAGGGAGGGGAGTTCCTTGGATATTGTGTGAAAAGGGGCAGATATGGAGGTGAGGGGGAGGAGTAGGAGGAGCATTTGAGATGGTGACCTTGGCTGGGGAGAGGATAGAGAAGGGTGGATTTTAGCCGGGCAGAATCACGACTTCCGAGACAGAGAGGCACAGATGAGATTAATGGGGCTGGGAGACTGAAGGAGAAAATTTTGACTGCGATTTTTGTAACATGCCCTATGTGCACTCATTAGTTGAATTATGTGTTCAGTTAAAGACATAAATAGCATAATTAAAATGAAGGATAAAACTCTGGGTTTTTTGCATATCACTGATATTTGAGTGTGGGTCGATCTGCCATGCCAATCATTCATCGCCATAGAGCCTTACAAATGGTAGGATTAAAATTTAAAGGGCCAAATCCTCAGCTGATGTAAATCAGCATAGCTCCAGTGGCTGATCCAGTGTATTCAAATCCCACTTTAAAAATTCAAATGTATTTTAATTTGTTTTCCACCTCAGGTTAACTATGAATATTCATAACTTTTTCAAGAAGCAAAAAACTTCGGATGACTAATAAACATCACAGATTCTATGCTAAAAATTTGGAGCAATGCAGCTCAGCAGAAACTGAGACTGTACAGCCAACGAAAGCACCAACCTTCAGCTCAGAAGGAGCAGCACGCCTTGGGATGGTGATCTGTGTGATCAGACTCACCTACTAGCTGATGAAACGAAGGATGACGTCATTGCTAACCTATGGACCCCATTTGCATTTTATGACTTCCAGAGTTGCACAGTAAGCAGGGCCGGCTCTAGGATTTTTGCCGCCCCAAGCAAAAACAATTTTGGCCGCCCCCACCCTGTTTTATTCTTACCCCACCCCCAGCCCCGCCTCAACTCCGCCCCTTCCCCAAATCCCCAGCCCTGCCTCCTCCCCCCAGGCTCTCAAGCCTAGGAGGGAGGGAGGGAGAGGGAGAAGCTGCGCGTGCGCCGCGGCCACTCGGGGTCTCCCCCTCCCTCCCAGGCTCTCAAACCTGGGAGGGAGGGGGAGCAGCGGCGCACGAATCAGCTGTTTCGCGCGCCGCGGCCGCTCGGGATCTCCCCCTCCCTCCCAGGTTTGAGAGCCTGGGAGGGAGGGCGAGCAGCGGCGCGCGAGCGGCAGCAGCGGAGGTGAGTCAGGGCGGCCGGGGCACATTTTTAGGGGCGACACGGCCCGAGCCAGAATGCCGCCCCTAAAAATGTGCCGCCCCAAGCACCAGCTTGTTTTGCTGGTGCCTAGAGCCGGCCCTGACAATAAGTCCAAGATCATGAAATCATTTATGGCTTACCCAGTATTTACCTTATTCCTCCATCAAAGGAAATATTCGCTGGTATTGAAATATTTTCCGGACAAAATTATCTGGGGTGTAAAAAGTGCATTAATTGCCAGAAGTTTCACCAAATACCAGGTCTTCAATGAAGCAGTGGGAGATCATGTAAAATCAGAATGGCATGAAGATTTCTATGAGCAGCCAACTTCTTGGATATCCTGAGCAAGAAGAACGGAACCTTTAAGGAGCAACCGAAGACTCTCAAAGCTTATCAAGGGAGATTGTACCTGGTTGTTTGTACCATCCTGCTTTGTGCCACACAAGTCATTATTCTCCATGATAAGTCTAGCAATGTGGAGATGAAAGTATTAGGCAGCATTTGGAAACTTCTACAATACAACCCAGAAATGAACTGATTGAAATATGTGGTTAAATTCAGATAAATGATATTATAGGGTCAGGGAACACATGAGGACGGTTTTCAATTTTAATTGATGAACATGCAGACACGGCTGGGATTGGGAGTGAGCTTTGTTGAACTGAAGCATGGAAAGGCCTGTATTCAAGAGGCATGCTTGGGGTTTGTCCCAATATTTGAACTGAGTGTATAAGCCATAGCTAATACAATTTTAGCAAGTGCTTCTGAGTTTGGGCTTGAGCTCTTCAAATCAGTTGGCCTAGGTTATGATGGTTGCTCTGGGATGATAGAAAAAGAGGTAGATCTTACAGTTAGGTGGAAATACTCCAAAACCAATGATTGTGCACTTTTGATATATTTAGGACCTGGTTCACCCCTCATTTGCAACAGTTACACCAGTGCAACACCATTTTTACCTCAGTGTAAGTGAGAGGAGAATTAGTCCCACAGTTCTTTATTAGTCTATCCCTTCAGTCCTTTAATTACCTTGTTTCTCTTTTCTGAACTCCCTCTAATCAGTGTACACCTTTCTGGTAAGGAGGTAACCAGAACCATCCCAAGAGTTGTCTCACCAGAGTTGTACAGAGAGGGACTATTACCTGTATATTCTCTATCATGCTTTTGCTTATGTAGCTAGGAATACATTGAACATCTTGCATCACAAATTCACATCTAGGGCTTGATTCTCTACTGCCTTGCACCTTATGTGGTCATTTACATCTGGGCAAGATGGTTTTAAAATGTTACCATTCTGATTTGGCAGTGTTTTACACTCACTTTGCATGGGTGTGAAAATGACTACACAAGAAGGAAGTCATTGGTGAATCAGGCCCCGAGGCTCTGATTCCATCACAACCCACACATAATTACTCTGGATTTACAATGCTTTAAGTGAAAGAAGATTCAGAGCCATAACTTGCTGTTCACTATCACCCAGTGTTATGTCTTCTTAGTGAGCTTTTCAGGACGGGTATTGTGTCTTCATATAGATGTGAAATGTGGGGCTTGTCTACACAGAGTTTTCGTACCATGTTAACTATATTGTTTTAGAATCAAATATAGTGAAAGCAGTACAAACCCCTAGTAGGGGTGCAGCTATTCCCCTAAACTTGACTGAAGAGTGAGGCCATGTCTACAGTACTGTACTGACATAGTGCCTTAGCTATTTGTCCATCGGTGTAGGAACACCCCCTTCTGGAGAGACAGTAGCTAGGTTGATGGAAGCTAGACATAGACCAGGTTAAGGTTCAGACACTTTATAATTAGTTTTGTGTTCTTCACACGTGGTAGTTCCGTAGGACATTCATAAACTCTGGTCTATTGCTCATAGTATGAGACCAATAGGGTTACAGTTGCCAATGTAGACTAGGATAAATAATGGCTGTTATCACCCAAAGCAAGACCATTAGGGACTGATTATTTAGGCCTTGGCTACACTTGCGAGTTACAGCGCTGTAAAGCTGCCCCCAGCGCTGTAACTCACTCCCCGTCCACACTGGCAAGGCATTTGCAGCGCGGTATCTCCATGGTTGCAGCGCTGCATGTACTCCACCTCTCCGAGAGGAATAGCGAGTATTGCGCGGCCGCTGCAGCGCTGCGGCGCCAGTGTGGCCGCCCAATGCGCTGTGAATGACCTCCAGAATTATTCGGCAGTATCCCACAATGCCTGTTCTAGCCACTCTGGTCATCAGTTCAAACTCTACTGCCCTGGCCTCAGGTAACCAACCATGTGACCCACCCTTTACATTCCCCAGGAATTTTAAAAATCCCCTTCCTGTTTGCTCAGCCCGGTGTGGTGTGGAGTGCTATCAGCGAATCTTTCCAGGTGACCATGCCTCCACGCGCCAAGCGAGCCCCAGCATGGAGCAATGGCGAGTTGCTGGACCTCATCAGTGTTTGGGGAGAGGAAGCTGTACAGTCCCAGCTGCGCTCCAGCCGTAGGAATTACGATACCTTCGGGAAGGTATCAAAGGACATGATGGAAAGGGGCCATGACCGGGACGCCCTGCAGTGCAGGATTAAAGTGAAGGAGCTGCGGAGTGCCTACCGCAAAGCCCATGACGCAAACGGCCACTCGGGTGCTCCCCCCGCGACCTGCCGATTCTACAAAGAGCTGGATGCGATACTTGGGGTTAACCTCACCTCCACTCCGAGCACCACCATGCACACTTCAGAGCCAGTGGGGGGAGGGGGGAGGAGGAAGAAGAGGAGGAGGAGGAGGAAAACGGGAGTGATGGTAGTGGGCCGGATGGAGACACCCCGGAATCCCTGGAGCCATGCAGCTAGGAGCTCTTCTCGAGCCAGGAGGAAGGTAGCCAGTCGCAGCGGCCGATACTTGGTGGAGGACAAACAGAAGAGCAGGTTCCTGGTAAGCGGGTTTTTTTTTCGGGAAGGAATTTTTTCGGTGCGGGCTCTTTGGGAGAGGAGGGTTAGGTATGCATGCCTAGATGCGGAATAGTGCATTGATGTGGTTTATCAAATCGCGGTAATCGGCCTCGATAATCTCCTCGAATGTCTCATCCAGAATGTGTGCAATGCGCTTGCGCAGGTTTATCAGGAGAGCCACCGTGGTCCTTGTCCCAGCCAGGCTAACGTGTCCGCGCCACTGTGCCACGAGGGGCGAGGGGACCATTGCTGCACACAGGCAAGCTGCATATGGGCCAGGGCGGAAGCAGCATTGCAGTAGAAGACCCTCCCTTGCTTCCCAGGTCACTCTCAGCAGCGAGATATCGTCCAGGACGAACTCCTGTGGAAAATGTTGGGACAGTGTTCAGTGTAGGTGCCCCCTGAAGCTGTTGGCTCTCCCCAAGGCACAGAAACCCAGAGGACAGTGCAGCCCTGAAACAATCAGTCCCCCTTACTCACCATTTTGAGGCTCCCGTGGGATATGTGTGCTCTGTTTCGGACGGGAAAATTATGCTATTGTGTTGACCCTGTGTGTTTTCTACTCCTTAAGTGCGGGGGGAATCATTACTTTGTCTGGTATAAACAATGCTGCCTCTGTTAAATGTTGCATTTTGCCTATACAGCTGCATCAACCTTGAGACCTCAGCCGTCCCTCTTATCGCCTGCTCAGAGACTGCAAAGACTCAGGAAGAGACCGCGAAAAAGCAAAGAAGACATGCTGCAAGAAGTGATGCGGCAATCTATTAAAGAGAATGAGAAAGCACAGGACTGGAGGGAGAGAGAAAGCAGGATCCGCCAGGAAAATGCAGTGCACTGGCGGCAAAGCACCACGCACCGGCAGCAAAGCACTGATTGGCTCATAAGCATCCTGGAGCGCCAAGCAGACACTATCCAGGAGCTGGTAGCCATGCAGAAAGAGGAGCAGTACCGCAAATGCAAATGCCACCCCCCCTACAGCCCTTGTCCCAAAACTATTTCCATTGTGCCCCACTGTCACCTCCAACCCACTTTCCCCAACTTCCATGTTCTTCATGCCACCCACTGCCTCCAACACCAGTATCTTCACCACCCAGCCCTGAAAACCACGACCCTTACCCTCTGCACTCAACCCCCATCACCATGCAGTATAGCTATCCTGAAGTACAGCACTCACTGCAGAGCACACCAGACAGGACATACGCGAATCTGTGATTGTACCGTTCCCCACTCCACCCCCTTGTTTCTTTTCAATAAATAAATTTTTTCTCTTTTCAATAAATGGATTTTTTGGCTTTGAAAACATTCTTTATTATTGCATAAAGTAAAAGACTCCTTAGCCCAGGAAATAAACAGGCACTGCAAGTCTGCTTGTCTGCTTAGCAAACACTGATTCCTAAAGATTGGAACTACTGCACTTCACTCCCGTGCAGGGCACCAGATATCACTTCTGGTTTTCAGCCTCAAATTGCTCCCTCAAGGCATCCCTAATCCTTGCAGCCCTGTGCTGGGCCCCTGTAATAGCCCTGCTCTCTGGCTCTGCAAATTCAGCCTCCAGGTGTTGAATCTCAGAAGTCCATGCCTGAGTGAAGCTTTCACCCTTCTCTTCACAAATATTATGGAGCGCACAGCACGTGGATATAACCGCAGGGATGCTGTTTTGGCCAAGTCCAGCTTCCCATACAGAGATCACCAGCGGGCCTTTAAATGGCCAAATGCACACTCCAGTCATTCGGCACCGGCTTAGCCTGTAGTTGAACTGTTCCTTGCTGCTGTCAAGGCTCCTTGTGTAGGGTTTCATGAGCCACGGCATTAACGGGTAAGCGGGATCTCCAAGGATCATAATGGGCATTTCAACTTCCCCTACCGTGATCTTCCACTCTGGGAAAAAAGTCCCGGCCTGCATCTTCCTGAACAGCCAAGTGTTCCGAAAGATGCGTGCGTCATGCACCTTTCCGGGCCAGCCTGTGTTAATGTCAATGAAATGCCCACGGTGATCCACAAGCGCCTGGAGAACCATAGAGAAATACCCCTTCCGATTAACGTACTCGGATCCTAGGTGGGGTGGTGCCAAAATAGGAATGTGCGTCCCATCTATCGCCCCTCCACAGTTAGGAAACCCCATTTGTGCAAAGCCATCCACTATTTCCTGCATGTTACCCAGAGTCACGGTTCTTCTGAGTAGGATGTGATTAATGGCCTTGCAAACTTGCATCAACACGATTCCAACGGTCGACTTTCCCACTCCAAACTGGTTTGTGACCGACTGGTAGCTGTCTGGAGTTGCCAGTTTCCAGATTGCCATAGCCACCCACTTCTCCACTGGCAGGGCAGCTCTCAATCTCGTGTCCTTGTGCCGCAGGGTGGGATCAAGCTCCTCTCACAGTCCCATGAAAGTGGCTTTTCTCATCCGAAAGTTCTGCAGCCACTGCTTGTCATCCCAGACTTCCATGATGATGTGATCCCACCAATCGGTGCTTGTTTCCCGAGCCCAAAAGCGGCGTTCCACGGTGCTGAGCATGTCCGTGAATGCCACAAGCAATTTCATGTCGTACACGTTACGCGGCTCGATAGCATCGTCGGACTCCTCACTCTCACTGTCACTTTGGATCTTAAGGAATAGTTCGACAGCCAAACGTGATGTGCTGGCGAGATAAGTCAGCATACACCTCAGCAGTTCGGGCTCCATTTCCCGCAGACAGATCGCGCTGCACAGAAACCGTTGAAAGATGGCGCCAAAGGTGGATGGAAACAAAGGGATTTCTGGGATGCGAAGCGATGCATCACCGGGCATTGGGACAGGACCCAGAATCCCCCGCACCCATGCCCCCTTCCCATAACCCACGGCGCCAGAATGGGAAGAGGTGCTCTGTGGGATAGCTGCCCATAATGCACCGCTCCCAATAGCGCTGCAATTGCCGCAAATGTGGCCACGACAGTGCGCTGGGCAGCTGTCAGTGTGGACAGACTGCAGCGCTTTCCCTACTCAGCTGCACGAAGAAAGGGTTTAATTCACAGCGCTGTACATCTGCAAGTGTAGATGTCTAAGGGTATGTCTACACTGGAAACTTCAAAGCGCTGCCTCAGGAACGCTCCCACGGCAGCGCTTTGAAGTGTGAGTGCAGTCGCTCTCCCAGCGCTCCTGGTAATCCACCTCCACGAGGGGATTAGCGCCGAGTGCTGGGAGCCTGTCTACGCTAGCGCTTTAAAGCGCTCAGACTTGCTGCGCTCAGGGGGGTGATTTTTCAAACCCCTGAGCCAGCAAGTTAGAGCGCTATAAAATGTAAGTGTAGACAAGCCCTTAGATGGTCATGATGAGCCCTAGACTCCCCCTTAGAACTGACCACAACCATCTAACATGTTTTGAAAGGTTGCTAAGTGGTGTTTAAAATCCTGTTAGCTGCTACCTATTTTCCTAGTCTAGGCAGGGCCCCAGGCTGCGGGCCAACATTCTCTGCTGTTGGTCTAAAAAAGAGGAAATTTAGGTTCTCAAGTGATTACTCAAAAATCAATTGATTAACAGAGATGGTCTTTGAGGTTGGGGCCTGGTGCTCAATTCCTGCCCACAGAACACAAGGGACCCTTTTGAGGTAACTGAGGAAAAGAACTTTTTGGAATGAAGCCATATGAATTCGTTCTCAGTACCAAGGAAAATCACAGTCCTTTCCCAAAGACTCTCAGTGCATCTGCTCTGCCTATTAAGTTCAGAACACAAATAAAAAAACCCATTGTTTGGCTTTCAATCAGTCACCTCTCAAGCAAGACTTATCTTTTACGATGAGAGGTCCATTTGCCACTGCCACTTTGTGGACAGACATTCCTGAACATCTCTTCCTGTCTTTGGTTGTGGAGCAGGTCTTAGATGCCCAGCAATAGGTTGGGATGAAGGATCGATAAAGTTTGGCTGGATTCAGGAAACGGGGTACCCAGTGGTGGAGCTAATAAAGAGGCAAGAATGGCGACTGCCCCTCACCCTGCCCGCAGCAGCCTTCAGGTGTATGTGTGGTCCTTTTTCAAGCATATTATGCAGTTGACAAAAGGAGGTGTAAAATTTTCACACAGGGATGGAGAGCAAGGGGGAACTGCTGCTTCTAGGTGAGTATGGGGCAGGCTCACTCTCCAGCCTACCACCAATGACCTATTGACCCCCGCTTGCAAAACCTGGCTCTGCCACAAGGAACCCCTTTGGGGTCCCAATTTATGGCACCATCTGTCCTAATCTCCTAATAATAATGGAGCAAAAATATGCTCTATTCCTTTGGGGACATTTTAGAATATCTCTTAAAGGCGGTCTGCAAAGGTGGGAAAAAGCCTTTGTGCCCCCTTTTTGCTTCCTTAGCTCTAATCTACACACAGAAATTGCACAGATTTAGCTAAATTGGTTTCTAAACTGATTTAAGACTTGGTTTTTTACACACAGTTTTTTAAACCATTTTAACTGTATTGTTTTAGTAAGAGACATAGGTCATATCTACACTACAGCACTACAGCTGTGCTGCCATGGACTGGAAAGGTTTTTTCTGTTGCTGTAGGTAATCCAAATCTCCAAGCGGCAGTCACTAGGCCAACAGAAGAATTCTTCTTTCAGCCTCGCTGCATCTACACTAGGGGTTAGGTCAGCATAGCTATGAAAATATTCACACCCCTGAGCGCCATAGCTGTGTCAACCAAACCTAACCTAACTGTGACAACTAGTTAAAGCAATATAACCCCTAGCTGAGATGGAGTTAATTTCCTAAACTATATTGGTGTAAGCGCCTTTATATGGTATAACTCAGGATTTCTCAAACTTCATTGCATCGTGATCCACTTCTAACAACAAAAATTACTACATGACCCCAGGCAAGGGGACTGAAGCCTAAGCCCGGCCAAACCCAAAGTCTGAGTCCTGCAGGTTGGGGGGGACGAAGCCGAAGCTTGAGGGCTTCAGCCTTGGGCAGGGGGCTGTAACCTGAGCCCCGCTGCCCAGGTCTGAAGCCCTCAAGCTTTGCTTCAGCCCTGGGTGGTGGGGTTCTGACTTCGGCTTCAGCCCCGGGCCCCAGCAAGTCTAACGCCAGCCCTGGCAACCCCATTAAAACACAGTTGTGATCCACTTTGGGGTCCCAACCCACAGTTTGAGAACTGCTGGTATAACTACCTCCAGACTGGGGGATGATTAAAGTGATACAAAAACTATGTGTAGACCAGGTCTAGTTAAACTTGTGCAACTCCCTTGTTGGACACATTTAAATTGGTTTAGGAATGGTTCGTGTTGAATTAGTTTAATTTGATACATATATTGTCCCACTAGGAGGGGGTGCTTCAGTGTGTTCAGGACTGATTATCTGCTTCAGGTCCTCCACTATAGGAGTGAGGAGTAATCAAGGGGACTATGTGTTCTGATTCATCACTGAATTAGGATGCAGACGCTAACAATATTTACAGGGTGCCGTTCCATACTATCCCCCTGCAATGAGTCATTCCCCACCCATTCCCCTTTTCTGGGGAGTGTGAAATGCTTTGGCTGCTCCCTTCCATTTCAGTCTTTCAGGTCCTGGGTGTAAAATGCCACGTCCACTCCTTACCAGTCACTGCCCACCAGGGCCGGCTCCAGGCACCAGCCCCAGGTGCTTGGGGCGGCCAAGGGAGAGGGGCGGCACCTGTGGCAATTCGGGGGTGGCAGGCCCCTCACTCCCTCTAGGAGCAAAGGACCTGCCGCTGAACTGCTGCTGCCAATCGTGGCTTTTTTTTTTTTTTGCTTGGGGTGGCAGAAATGCTGGAGCCGGCCCTGCTGCCCACACAACTGGGAGAGTTGATGTTGCTTCTCTGTGCTGGAAGTGAAGGGGGATCATTGTTCCTTGCCTAGCTCTGGTTGCAAGTATGTGTGTAAGAGGGAGACAGTAATGGTGTTACCACACCGGTCTATCAACCCTGCAAGGGATGGATGTAGCCAGACCTGCCATGAAGAAGGGAATCCTGGGCAGCAGCTCATACAGGGAGAACAGAAAAGCTTTAGAAAAAATCAGCTTGTGTCACAAATTTTGATAAAATCAATAATTTGAATAAAAATTTGCCATGACTTGGTTTCAAAATGGTTTTTTTTTTAATTACCAGGACTCATCTATATTTCCCCCCAAAATATTTGTATTTTCCCCTCAGGCATAAGAAGTTATTCTATTGCATGTGGCCTCAGCACAGGACTAGAAGACAAGAAATCTTGAGTTCTAATCTCGGCTCTGACCTTTACCTCCTCTGTGGCTTTGGGCAAGGCAGTCAGGGTGTGTCTACACTGAGCTTTTTCATCAGATCTCTCACTGTTGCAATAGCATCATGCAGCTGCACTGATGCTAATGACAGTGGGATTCCTAGTATGGGCCTGCTGTTGCTCTTTCTACCACCATGACAACAGATGGCCAGCTGGTGTTTTAAGACCACTGCTTATCATGCTAAATAGTGTTGTCCTGTTGTTTTTTTGTTCCCCTTGTCTGTCCTATCCACCACTTGTCTCTTATCTCTTACTTAGGGCTTATTCACATGAGAAAGTTGCACTGGTTTAACTAAAGCTGTGATTTTAAACTTGTGCAAAAGGCAGTGGAGATGCTTTTGTTTTGGTTTAAACCAGCTTTCTTGTAATTTAACTTAAATCAGTTAGGAACAGATTTAAGCTAAACCAAAAAAAAAAGAGGGTCCACCTAGGAAGTTGCACCAGTTTAAAAACACATTTAGGAAAAAGTCACACAACTTCTGAGATTAGACAAGGGCTCAGATTGTTAAGGTCTTTGGGACAAGAACCATCTTTTGGTTGTGTTTGTACATTGCTGAGCACAATGGAGCCCTGGCCCTACCACAACACAAATAACATGCGAGAAAAGGGTGAGTGGGGTAATATCTTTCATTGGACCAACTTCTGTTGGTAAAAGAGACAAGCTTTTGAGTTTACACGGAGCCCCTAGTGGTAGTGAAACCATGGGAGATTTTATGCTCTCAGAGATTCCTGAAATGGAAATCCATCAACTTCATGAAAAAAACTCGTATAGTATGCATCTGAAGAAGTGGGCTGTAGCCCACAAAAGCTTATGCTCAAATAAATTTGTTAGTCTCTAAGGTGCCACAAGTACTCCTGTTCTTTTTTTAGAGATTCCTGTGTAGCCCCAATACCATCAGCGGGTGTAACTGATCACAATTCAGCTGATGATGCACAAGAAGGAGCAGAATCCAGTTGGCTCTCTGAGTCCCTTAGCCTGTGGGACTAGCAGGAGTAAAACAAAAGGAGGAGGCATTTTCCTAGTAAAGTAGCAAAGGTCACTCTGAACAGACCTAGGGAGCAGGTTTCCAAACTAAGAAGGTGTGGTTATATAGTTTCCGGAACAGAACAAATCTCTCCTGTTTCCCACACTATAAAAGGGGGATGGGAGGTAATTCTTTCCATATTTACCTCCAAGTGCCTATGCCGGGTGGGGAGATCGATTAGTTTAATGTCTGTAAAGGGCTCGGAAGGTGAGAAGTGCTGATTCTCCTAAAACTCTCCCGAGCACATCCTGGGCTGGTGGCTTGGCAAACTGCGGAAGATG
Source organism: Chrysemys picta bellii (assembly GCF_011386835.1). NCBI lineage: Eukaryota > Metazoa > Chordata > Testudines > Emydidae > Chrysemys > Chrysemys picta. The sequence continues at coordinate 338,765,875 of NC_088791.1, forward strand.
CTGCCGCGCAGGGAGTTTGGCTAGGGGGGATGCCTGGGCTCGTGATGTCGGCTCGCAGCCCCCTAATCCCAGCCGCCTCTACCTCATTCCCAAATGACATCACCCTGCAAGCCTTCTGTGTGCTTCACACTCACATGTCCCTCTCCCACTCCTTCCCTCCCAATCCCCATCAACCCACCTCGCAGGGGGGAGGGGAGAGGGGGTTTGCCGGACGCCCCAGCAGCCAATGGGAGAGGAACCCAGCCGTGGGCGGGGAAGAGCCGATGGGAGGGGGCCCGGGTGCTGCAGCCTGGGCTAGGTATTGCTGACAATAGGGGAAGCAGGAGCGGCGTGCGGGAGGAGGAGCAGTGGGCGGGCGCGCCTGCTGGCTGCCTTGCTCAGAGAGAGCCGCGCCGCGCCGCGGGGAGTGCGGGGCAGGGAGAAAGAGGAAGCGAAAGCGGCCGCCGGGCGAGAGACAGGGACCAGCTCTGCCGCGACCCGGTGAGTCCCGGGGGTGCCCCCCGCCCGGCGCACTTGCGGGGCACTTCGGATCTTCGCGTCACCCGGGGTTCCCCGGGCAGGGGGCGTTCGGAGAGCGACTCTCATTCATTCCCACGCTGGTCCCCGGAGTCCCTGGTGTGGACAAGTTTCTCACCAGGGCGCAGCGCAGACGGAGTCCCTTCAAGTTTCCCTGGGCGGGGGTGGGTGACTCGGGCGAGCCGGGCTCCGAGCAGCGCTGGGGGGCTAAGCCGCATGGCTGGGGTTGGGGAGACCCATTCAGCCAAGGGAGAGGGGCCGAGTGCTTCCAGCCTGCCCTCTCCTGCACATGACGCTCATTCATTTAACAAAGGGAGCTGCCTTCGTTCCTAGCCCCCCTTAGCTTGCGCCAGCGTGAACCGAAGGGATAGTGTGTGTGTGTGTGTGTGTGTGTTGGGGGCGCGGGGATTGGGATCTAAACTGGAGCAGCTTTTCCTGGCTCTGTTGGGGTTCATTGACTAGAGAGAACTGGGGGTGGGGGTTCCCCCCTTGCTTTCTCATAGCTAGTAGTAAAGAGACCTGGGCATGGGCGCTTGGATGTTGTGGTAAGGGGGAGACCCGAAGAGGCAGTGGCGGGGTTCAGCATTGGGCTTTTTTGTCTAGTGAACTGAAACAACGGGGGTGCCTGGGGCTGGCAGGCGCTTCAGCACTGAATTGATGGGGTATGCAAGGAGCAGAGAAAATAAAGCTCGTGTCACGATTCGGAGCGCAGTTCTGGCTTTTGAGGCGGTGAGCGAACTGAGAGCTGGGGGGAGGGGAGGTTGTGTGAGGTTTGGGGTGAATACAGAGAATTGGGGACCCGGAATCCTGAGGAGGGGGTTGCATGTCCAGCGAGCGAGTTGTATGTCTAGTGACACAAATGGGATGGGTTTGGGGAATGGAGATGCCCCCCCATCCCGCTGTGTGTGCCCAGTGAACAGAGCCAATAGGTGGTGGGGGCAGGAGGTTGGTATCGCTTCTTGCAGTGGGTGTGGGTGTTAATGCAGAGTGCAGCTCTTCTGGGGTTTTTATTTTTGGTGCTTGGAGAGAACTCGGGCAGCAGAACTGAACTTTTTGAATGTGATGAACAGAGAATTCAGGGAGCGTGGGTGTGTCTCAGTGGGTGGTTTTCTTCAAGGCAGTTCCTGGGGAGCGAGGGGAGCACCGCAGGAGGGTTCTGCTGGAGGAATGACTTTATCTCATTCTGTAACTCTGTAAATGCTGCCATGTGAAATTGCCCAGATTCAGAAAGCCTCCTATTCCTATGTGATGTCCACTGTGATTCTGGCTACTTTCCTCTTCCAGAGGCTTTAACAATCACAGCGCTATGTGAGCTGTCTGGATGTCACAGAACATTTGCGGGCACTGTCAATTACTCAGTCCTTATTCATCCCCAACCTCCAGTAAGAGTTTCTTCTGGGGAGAAAGATGAGTAGAAACTGAATAAAAGGCTTCAGGATTTGGCTTGATATTTGGGAAACATCATCTGCTCTAAGCTGTGCAAATGATGTTTAGATGCTATGATTATTATGTACACTTTAATATGTGGTAATAATGGTGAGAACTGCATTGTTAAACTGTTGAGTCTTAGCCAAGTTTTAAAAGCAAAAAAGTGTGGGTGTTGTGACTCGGCAGGGTTTCTTAGAGTGAGGCATGTTTCTAAAAGATTTTCAGCAAGTCAAGGAACAGAAGGAAGAAAGTCTGTTCTTTCCATTGGGAATTAGAGAGTAATCCCAGTACACGACTTAACCTCTGGGTACAGTGATTGCATCCCCCCCCACCCATATTTTGGGAGCTGCTTGATGAGTTACGCCTTATCCTACAAGGGCCTGAGTGCTCTCAATCTTCAGAGACTTCAGGAGAAGTTGAGGATGCTTGTCACTTGTCCGGCTCAGGGCAGGTCTACACTAGAAGTGCTACATTGGTGCAGCTGCACTGTTGTATGTTCTATGACAGCGCTTTGGTCACTGTAACTTGCATTGCTGTGTGTGTGTCTTTTTCACTCCCCTGAGCGACGTAGGTAAGACCGACTTACCCAGTAGTGTAGACCTGCCCTCAGAAAGAGGCTTTGGTGCAATCCTTATAGGTGTCCACTGAGCAGTTGAGGTTCCTTTATGCCCCCCACCCCCTTAATGCAGATTGCTCCTACAAGCAGGTGTAATCTGTATAGAGAGAGGACAGCCAGAATACAGGAAGATGTTATTGCTGCTATTCCAGTATTTGCTTGAGTTTATTTGAAGATTGATTACGGTACTTTTTCTTTTGTACCTTGAGCCAGAATTTGGCCTTGTATATGTACAACACTATAGAAATGCTGAAAGTAATGGGTGGAGGGTGACAGCCAGGTGGATAGTTGTCAGACCTGAACTCTGCAGGGAGACTAGATTTTTTCCAAATGTGATGCTAAAGCTACTAAGGTACCCCTCCTATATATGGTATTGAAATAAAAGTTAAACCTGAGGAAGAAACCACTCTTGTAGAATAAGAACATTAGTGCGCTGACCATCATGTATCTCTGCTCAGTGACTGTTATGGGTGAGACTAGGTGGATGAGATGATATCCTTTATTGGACAAACTTCTGTTGGTGAGAGAGAGAAGATTTGGAGCTTACACAGAGTTGCTTTTCAGATCTTCTTCCCAGATGAGGAAGAATTGTGTGTGTGGGGAAAATATCAATGGAAATATTTGAATTTTCTAATACCTCAAAGATGTCAAGCCTGGTTTCTCCTCCACCCTCCCAATAATTAGTTAATTACAAAAGATGAATATAAGTTTTCTTTGTATCAGTTTGCTGGCAACAGTTTTAAATTCAGTGCTAACTTTCTCACCAAATAAGGTCAGAACTGCAAACATCCATCTACCTCACTAGTACTAGCTATTTGGGGTTTATTTTTGTTAATGATGATTTTTCTGATCAGCAAGATGTTATGCCAGACACTGTGGTATTTGCATGGAGGAAATCACTGGTCCTATGTTTTGCTCTCTCTCTAGACACTTATGTGGCATTCATAAGTGTAGTATCTGAGTGCCAATCGGGGATATTGCAGATTATGTATTCCTCATGCCACCTTATCTTAAACCAAACTTTGCACCCTCGATAATCTGTATGTTATTCCCTGATAACCAGAAACTTCTATGCTCAAACTCTGTTCACTATTTTTTTTAACATCATCTTAATAAAATTTTTAAATCTGAGTGCCTTCCTTGCTGACTTAGAGCCTGCCCTTCTACCCTCATCAAAGCCAATTGCAATATTCCTATTGACTTGAGAGGGAGCAGGCTTGAGTTCTAAATCTTGTTTACTGAGACATGCTTTCTGATTTTCCCCTTTTTGGTGCAGCTGTCCTGCAAGGCTTTTCTTTTGAAAGGGTAACTTTTAAAAATCACCAGTGCAAAGTATGAGGATGGGATCCCTGCCTCAAAGAGCTTATAGTCTAAACAGACAGTGTACATGAAGCACAGGGGAAGGGAAAGCAACAGCAAGCCCAGTGACAAAGTACTCTGTTCACATAGGAATTGCAAGTTCCTTTATCTAATGCTTATTTGGGATGGGGAGAGGTAGGGTTTAGAGGCCTTTTGAGTTCAAGTATGTTTTCAGGAGGGTGTGACGGGATCCCTGGGGTGCAACCTGGAACTGGGGTACTGCTGAGCCCTCTGATCCACCAGCCTGCACTCCCTCTCACTGTTGTCTGGCAGGTACTGCACTTACACAGCCATCCACAGGCAGGGACACACCCAACCTAGGGTAGGTCTATACTTACCTCCGGGTCCGGCGGTAAGCAATCGATCTTCTGGGATCGATTTATTGCGTCTTGTCTAGACGCGATAAATCGATCCCGGATCAATCCCGGAAGTGCTCGCCGTCGACGCTGGTACTCCAGCTCGGCAAGAGGAGTACGCGGCATCGACGGGGGAGCCTGCCTGCTGCACCTGGACCCGCGGTAAGTTCGAACTAAGGTACTTCAAATTCAGCTACATTATTAATGTAGCTGAATTTGCGTACCTTAGTTCGAAGTGGGGGGTTAGTGTGGACCAGGCCCTAGTTACATGAATGCTTCTCCCAGCTACTCATGAACCAACAATAGAGAGGCTCCAGCCAATTCCCTCCAGCTCCCCAGCCTTACCCCTTCTTGCCCTGGTCAGAAGCCTCACCAGTGTAAGATTATTACCCAGTCTGTCCCTCCCTCAATGTGGAGAGGACACTCACTAGCCTTTGTAACTGAGCTGAGATTTCCCAAGCACTTCAAGCAATTTTGAAGTTTTAAGTAAAGTATAAAACAGATTTATTAGCTACAGATAGATTTTAAGTGGTAGGCATAAAAGATCAGAGAAAGTTACCAAAGAAAATAAAAGATAAATGTACAATCTAAATCTTAAACCTTATTACACTAGGCAGTATTTAGATCAGCATTTTTCTCAGCCCACTGGATGTTACAGTTCTCAATGCACAGGCTTCTCCTTAAGCCTGGACCAGTCTTCTCAGATCACCTTCCTCTTCTCCGCATTGCTGTTGCTTCTAGCATAGGTGTGGGGGAGGAGAAAGGTAAAGACCTGCTGTTACTGTTCCCTATTTTATATCCTTAGTCCATGTGCCTAGACGACACTTGCCCAGACTTGCCCTGGTAGGCTTTGCTGAGTCACTGGGTTGAGCAATCAACCTGGTGTAGTCTTGTGCAGCTGAGTCATAGAGTTGAGCAGTCCCCATTGTGTGGTGCTTGGGCACCCCTCATTGAATTGTAAATCTCTGGATTACAACTCCCCTGCTAATTAACGATCGTTGAACACCCTTCTGGGTGGAGGTCCTTTGTATGTCACTAGTAAATTTACAGCATATTTCAGTAACACCGTACAGCAACTTTTATAACTTTATACACACTAATGCTATACATATTTGGACAGAACAATGGGTTTCAGCAGGTCATAACCTTTCATATGGTATCTTACATGGCATGCTTTGTATGAAATACGATGATGTACGAATGATGAGTATGGGGTTTACAGGGTGCCATTTTGAAGTACAGTGTGTCACAGAGGGATTGAAGGAGAGGATGGAGGCATGGTGGAGGCATCCTGCTCAATTACAGTGCTTCAGGTCATCATCCAGACTTCAGAAGGAGTATGTGAACTGGAGAACCACACATCTGGTTTCTGTTATTAAAGCTAAAACAGGGGCTCTTTTGACCTCTTGCATCTGAGCTGGGGTGCAGGTTAAACAATAACTTTTTCCCAATACAGTTTCTTTGGACGCTCTGTGCTCATTGTACCTGCTTTAGTCCACTTCAACACTGATGTATCTTCACTGAAATCAATGGTGTTACATCAGTGGAAGAGGTGCAACAAAGCAGGGCTCTCAAATGATAAAATTAATCGTGATTAATCACGAGATAAAACAAATTTAATCCCACTGTTAACAATAGAATACCAATTTAAATGTATTATAAATCTTTTTGGATGTTTTTCTACATTTTCAAATATATTGATTGGAGTCTGCATTGTAAGTGAAAAGTGTAGAGTGCTCACTTTATATTATTTTTGATTACAGATATTTGCATTGTAGAAAAGATAAACAAATGATGGTGCAATCTACACGTCAAAGCATGAAGGGGCACATGAATGTTTAGCATATCTAGCACGTAAATGCCTTGCAGTGCTGGCTACAACAGTGCCATGCAAACATCTGTTCTCACTTTCAGGTGACATTGTAAATAAGAAGTGGGCAGCATAATCTCCCGTAAATGTAAACAAACTTGTTTGTCTTAGCGATTGGTTGAACAAGAAGTAGGACTTGTAGGCTCTTGTAGGCTTTTGTTTTTGAGTACAATTATGTAAAAAAATAATAATTCTACATTTGTAAATTGGACTTTCACGATAAAGGGACTGCACTACAGACAGTACTTCGATGAGATGAACTGAAAAAATACTATTTTTGTTTTTTACAGTGCAAATATTTGTAATAAAAATTAAGTGAGCACTGTATACTTTGTACTCTGTGTTGTAATTGAAATCAATATACATGATATAACGCAGTCCTCGGGAGCCAAAAAAATCTTACCGCGTTATAGGTGAAACCGCGTTATATCGAACTTGCTTTGATCCACCAGAGTGCACAGCCCCGCCCCCCCGGAGCGCTGCTTTACTGCGTTATATCCGAAATCGTGTTTTGTTGGGTCACGTTATATTGAGGTAGAGGTGTATTTGAAAATGTAGAAAACATCCAAAATATTTATAATAAATTTCAATTGGTATTCGATTATTATTTAACAGTGTGATAATTGCAATTAATCTCAGTTTTTAATTTTTTGATAGTTAATTTGGTTTGAGTTAATCGCTTGAGTTAACTGACAGCCCTAATATAGTGAATAAGGTGCTTTATTTGATTTTATTTTTTTAAGAGATTTAGCACAACACTCTTTTTCTGTTCCCAATGTTGTGTATCTTTCTTCGACACAGCAACAAACAGACCATGTCAAAGGCTGCAACAGCATAGCATGTGTACTGTTTTACTCCTGCATTTGAAATTATTTATGACAGTAGCACCCAGAGACCCTCACTGACAGTAGGACTCCACTGTGCTTGGCGCTGCACATAATATATAGTGCATGCCTTGAAGAGCTTATACTCTAAACCAGGGGTGGGCAAAGTTTTTGGCCCGAGGGCCACATCGGGGTTGCGAAACGGTATGGAGGGCCGGGTATGGAGGGCTGTTCCTCCCCAAACAGCCTGGACCCTGCCCCGTCCCATTTCCCATCCCCTGACTGCCACCCTCAGAACTCCCTCCCAGGCCAGGAGCTTAGGGGCCGGGTAGGATGGGCCCACGGGCCGTACTTTGCCCACCTCTGCTCTAAACAAATGAAAGAGGATGGGAGAAAGGAAGTACTATTGTTACCTCAGTTCTTCATCTCTAAAATTGGAAGTGGTTTGTCTAAGCTGTTGCAGAGCTGGGAATTGAACCTAGATCTTCTGTGTCCCAGTCCAGTGCCTTCAGCACATCCATCAACCCTGATTGTGTTGATGAAATGTCAACTGTGCAATCACTGACTTTAAAAACAGAAATACCAAAGGTCAGAACAAAGAGTTCCAGCTTTGGTGTGGTTATAACTCCTTCTACTGACGTGTTTTCTGTCATGGTGGCAGTGATGGACTTTGGATTATTATTATTATTATTTTGAACTCTAGATTGGTAGAAAGAACAATCTTCTTGATGCAATAAAACTAAAGTTTTATGGTTGTTAAAATACCTGATAGCTCAAATGACACAAGCGTTTCATACCCCTATCTAGCATGACTTCTCTTTTACTTTCTGATGGATTATGGGTTATGTTTTATTCATGAAGTGGGGGATGGGGAAGAGAAATCATTTTCATTCAGATAGTGGGGCTTTCAAATAGTGGTGTTTGTTACAATGTGTTCTTCTGTTTGCATATAGAAAGCGTTGTGGCTTGTGAAATACATATGCCTCATCAGATCTCTTTTTTTGAAACCGTTTATGCTAAATATGGTTCCAGATTTTCATAATTCTCATTTTATATATATGTATGTGCCCACACATGCACATACATTGCTAATTTTAAGGCCAGCAGAGATCACTATGATCATCTCTCGCCTGTGTTAGGCAGGAGGTCACACTAGAATTTTTACCCAGTGATTTTTGCTGGAGAGGGAATTAATGTTCACTCATATAGTAGGGAAAACTATTCAGCCCAGCAACTTGTGAATGAATTAGAGCATGTCTTTTAGAAATATATCCAATCTCAATTTAAAGACTTCATGTGATGTTGGATTTACCTTTTGCCTTTTTTAACTGTTTCAAGAATTTGTCTTATTTGGGGAAACCCCTATTTGGATCTGGAACTAAAAAGCTCAGGTCCATCTTTAGTTCATACCAGTTCAGGATGAAGGAAAAAATAAATTTTTCTTTAAGCTGGTATCCTAATCTTTAAGGATTCTTTTCCTGCTATGAATTTGTTTACGAAGGCTAGGCACCAAATGATCTGTACTCTATTACACCAAGATAACCCATCAGAAGTCAATGCAGTTGCATGGGTATAACGAGAGAGAACTTGGGTTATGATATGAGTTTTTAACAATTTGACAAGTATCTAGCTTTGTGTCTGTGATAGGGATTTCAAGTGCAATTCTCAGCTCGATACAAGGTACAACTCAAAATGAGTTGTCACGTATGTGAAGGCATAATTGGGTTCTCAGACCCATGAGGTCAGGGGGGAAAAAATATAACAAGGCCCAGTGGATGGTGTCCTGATGATATCCCTTCATTACACTAGTTCATTTAACCGGCCTCCTGAGCTTGTATTTCTGTGACCCTTCACATTCAAAGGTAAAACTAACAGTCAGGTAACAGCTTGTCAATAAGGGGCATATAAACTAAAGAGAATTAAAGGCAAACTGACACATCAGGCTTTGAAATGTGATAGTGATTAGTTTATTAAAATTTATAAGACACTAAATTATAAAACTCCATTACATTGAGCATCTTTTCTGGAAAGAAAGTAATTTGCATATAGTAACCTGAAAGTAATGCAAATAAATAGTGTGGGTGAAATGCTCATTTCCTTCAGAAACTACAGAACATATTAAATCTTGATGGAGCCTAGATTTCCTACTGTGTAACACGTTCTTCTTAATGGACCAGTGACACCAAGCGGGTTAACACTGGCAGCATTTACTAGCCAAGAGGCATTCAGTGAGATGGTGCCAAATATGAGTGTTCTATTACTGGACCAATGATATTGTAGTTAAAGGTCACCAGCAAAAGGGAGGTGGGGGAGAAATAGGCTTGTCTGCTTTGCTGCTTCATAAAGCGTTCCCGGAAGCGTTTTATTATATATAATATATAATACACAGCTTGGAGGATTTTTTTTGTTTTGTTTTTGTTGTTTTTAACACTGTAGAGTCAGGTCTTGTCTACCCTTGAAGAATTATGGGTGACTGGAGAAATGGTAGGGTTATGATATTATGGGCACTGCAGAGGAACAACCTGGTTAGAGAGGGGAAGAGATTTTTATTTAAATGTTTAAAACTTTGTCACTTCTGGCTTGGTTGATATTTAGTTAACTAAAACACTTGGGAGAGAAACTTTCTTTAAGGATTTGACAACCCTGCCTTTTCAACTAAAGTCATACAGGAACCTTTGAAAAAAATGTCTTTAGGCACACTTTAATGAAGGGAGAGAAAAAAGCAGTCCTCTTCTGCTTTGGAGGGCATCTTCAACAGGGAAATGTTGCCTGTGAAGACCGCTGGTCTTGCTGTATGATGCTCTATCTTGGTCCAAGCAGTATTGGTGACCTGATGGACCTTAGTGGTTAAAAAAGATTGAGTGCTGGATTTTCAACTATCTATACTAATTCCTATATTTTATGGAGTTAAGTAACACCCTTAATGTTACAGGGTTTTTTGAACATGATTTGGATTCCTAAACTCTGGAAGCCTGTTTCTAAAAAATAGAAATTGTCCTAGGAATAGCCAGCTTCCATCTGAAAAAAAATTGTAAGATGCAAAATGAAAATGATATATTGGATGGATCACTATGTCTTCGGTGATTATCTTATAGTGAATGACTATCACCAGTGAACAATTGTTTCCTTTCACAAATGTTTGTATGAATTTTATTGCCAGACTCCCCAGGAGACTTTAAATTATTTGTTTCACCACAGAAGTCCATTGATGCTTTCCTTACCCTATCCTGCCACCGTGCATCAATGCTGACCTCTAGGAGTAAGAAAGTAGTTCAGTTGCTCTGTTTAGGGCTCCTGAATCATAGTCACTGAATCACACACGCTCCCAGATGGGAACAGTTTTTATTCTATACCGGAACTTAACTTGCAGGGGTAACCTAGATATAAATGCCGATGACACGCTGACTTACAAGCAAAGGCAGTGGTGTGCAAACTGGGGTGTGTGAAGCAACTTTGGCCTTTCGCCCTTTTAAAAAACAAACACACAAATATCCCTTTTTACAGCAGACTGACTAGTACCCCATTGCTATCCTGACTTCTGTGCTGCTGCTGGTGGCAGCGCTGCCTACAGAGCTGGGTGGCTGGAGAGTGGCTGCTGCTGCCCAGGGTGTTCATGTTTGCGGCGCAGCAGGACTATTTTTTTAATCCTGCTCCTGTCCCACCCCACAATATCCACTCCCACCTGTTCCCACATTGTTTATTGAATTTTTATCCCACTCCCACTATGATGGCAGCGGGTCCTGTGGGATCCCAGTGCCGCTGCAGGGGGACTTATACATTTAGTAATAAAAACAATTTTTTCATTCCTTCTGCCAACTTGCAAAAAATTTCCAGTTTGAGATTACACGTAGTGGGGCAGGGGCACGTGACAAATTCAGTGAATGGTAAAGGGGGCGTGTCTGTAAAAGTTTGTGCACCACTGACCCCTAAGGCATCTGCTCTTCCTTACGAGTACTTTTATTAGGGTCTCTATGGTGTTGCTAACTCTTGCGATCTATATCCTGAGTGTCATGATATTTGGTAGTTTTTCTTAGTCCTGCCTCCTGGAGGCATTCAATTTGCTGAGTGTCTTGGCATTGGCTTAAAAAACAAAGTACGGTAAGTTTCTCGCCCTAATGACTATAGAGAAAAGCTCAGAAATTGGCCCAGGTGCACTCCAAAGATGTGAAAACCAGTAAGCAAGTACTAAGAACATAAAATGAGATTTAAAAAAATATATATTACTTTTGAGAACCCAACTCATTGTTTTTGTTGAATGTTTGGAGTTGGTAATACTGCCTTTGTAAAGTACAGTATAATGAAGTTGCAGTAACAACACTGCTTAGTCTGCAAAAGCTCCATATATCCACTGAAATGTCCATTAGGCATCCTTGGGGAGAGGGGGAGAGATGTAAAACTGTTCGGAGGTGAGAAGAAGTGCTGCAGGACAATAAATGAGCATGTCGGATTGCTGTTGCATTGACCTAATAAAACCACTTAAATATTTCATTTCTGGTTTAAATACATTCTCAATCTACTGCACCAGCCCACACATCTTTCTAATAAAGGGATTAATAAAAACCTGCGATTCCTTTAAATATCTGTACTTTGCTATTTTAATCCATCACTTGTATATTTCTGACTCCCTTTCTTAGCAATTTAATGAATTTCACCTCTTTGTAAAGTATTCCTCCCTATGCCATCAATCCAGTGCCAAAAGACATCGAGAGTAGGAACATAATTGCTCCTTTAGGACCTGTCCTAATCCCCTGCTGATGTTCCCAAACAAGATTTTTAAGAGATTTTTAAGCACAAAATTAAGCTGACCCTGTATCTTCATTTGTAGAAGTATGTATATAGTCTGTGAGGCTGGTTTCTCCCTTAAATCTAGAAGCAGTGTACTCACCTCTTCTTGTCAACTGTTGGGAATGAGCCGCATCCACCTTGATTGAATTGGCCTCATTAGCACTGACCCCCCACTCGGTAAGGCAACCCCCATCTTTTCATGTGCTGTATATTTATACCTGCCTACTGTATTATCACTCCATGCATCTGATGAAGTGGGTTATAGCCCACGAAAGCTTATGCCCAAATAAATTTGTTAGTCTCTAAGGTGCCACAAGGACTCCTTGTTGTTTTTAATGAAAGCCCTGACACTAATCACTTTAAATGTAATTTGCCAAGGAAAAATGTTAGGTTTGTCACTTTTTTTATGTAAGCACTCTTGTACTGTCTGCTTCCTTCCCTCCCACCCCAAGTTTGTTTTTGTGCTTGCTTTCTACATTAAATATTTGTTTTGTCTGCCTTATTTTTCTGAAAGACTGTAGACAAATAGAGAACCAATACATGAGTGATACTGAAGACATCAGTCAAGCAAGCACACACACACACACACACACTTCAACACCCTGACTCCCTTTAAGTCCAAAGCTTATAGTTCACATTTGGGATTGTCCAAGCAGTCTACCAGCAAAACTAAGGAAGGCCACACTTGATATTTCTAAATGCAAAAAAAGCAGACTTGTTTTTCCATGCTGAAGAAAACATACGCCCCTCCACCCCCAACTATTCACGCCTCCTCTATACATGTGAAAAGCCAAACATGACACAAAACCAGTTTTGTTTCCTTTGTAGGTCACCTTTATGTAGTTAAAAATAAATCAGCTCTGTGGTATGTAAGAACAGCAATAAGTTTTTCAAGTTGTGTGTCCCTGTGGGTGCTCTGCTTCAGGTGCACTGTGGCCCCATGTGTCTTCGATCAAAGGCATTTGGAAGCAGTGCCTGTTTGGCTTGCAGAGGCACCTTGCACATGCTTGTGCTGCACACAGAGGCTATATAGGGTTGTGTGGGCAGACTGCCCTCAGTTCCTTCTCCGTAACCTTGGTCTTAGCATTCAGAGTGCTCAATTCAATTGTCAGGCTTGCCTGGGCTAGCCTTTAGTTAAGTGAGGTTAGTGTTTAGTTATATTTGTTTTCTAAAGAGGATTGCAATCTCTTGTTCTCTCTATTTCCCCCACTCCTCCTGGGAGGTTCTCTCTCTGTTGAGGGGTTGTGCCAGGATCACTTGGGTTCACATGTTGTCTTACTTGCCAGGAGGCTAACCTGGTCCGCAGGGGTTAGTCCTGGTGCATTTATTGCCTGGGGGACACGCACGTCCCTCAGAGGTGACCTTAAGAGCTGGGCCAGGAAGAACCAGGAGATTAGGTTGGAACTCCTTATGATGGAGCAACCTCTGCGCCTGACCTCAGACCCAGCTCAGGGAACCCGCCCCCATACAATAGTCTCCGAGCGACCATAGTGCCTTGTCTACCTTGATGCTACGTTCACCTAGACCTTTAAGGGAAAAGTCAGAAGGTGCTGGGAAAGTCTCTGAGAAAAGAAATTCTAGTTCTCCTCAGAAAGAGCCTACTTCAAAGAGATCTTAAGTCTCTGCAAAAATCAGTCTGTCCAAGCCCTCAAGTTCTGGTCTGGATACCATTAAGACTCCAGGGTCCTCCTGTACCGATCACACTCCTAAGACTCGGAGTTCCTCTAGGAGCCACGACCCTCAGCATGCTTCGGTACCTAAGTCCGCGTCGGTACCATAAAAAGTGACGGGGGCAGCAGAGAGAAGCAGCCTGCTTCTAGCAAGTTGGTACTGATGGGCCTCCTGTTACTTTTTCTGGTAGCCCAAATTGTGATTTCCCTCAGTTACCACAGAAGTCCAAGCAACTGCTTCAGCCCATGATAGCTTAGAAACAGTCAACATTGTTGGTACCATTGACCTGCTACTGCAAGGGACCTACTTCAGTACTGTTAATTCATCTGGTACTGCAGGAATTTAGATATTGGAAAGACCTATTTTTGTTGAATGAACCAAAAAAGTCTCCCCTCTTGATGGGTACCAAGCGCCTTGGTAGCAAGATCCACAGGGTCACTGGAATTACAGGTCTCTCTGGTACCACCTGATTCCCTACGGTTCTCTGGCAGAGCTCCCCTGTTGGATGATGAGAAGCAACTTTCCTCGGTCTCTCACAACTTGGTGCAAGACCCTCCTACTTACGAACCCTTTCCCTGGCACCTACAAGGAGAGGGTTGACTCACAGGTAGGAGACAGATCTGAGTCCCCATCACTGGTATGAGCAGCCATGAATTCCACTCCGTATTCCTTATGGTCCCACTTAGTGGTCGTATTGGGACCCTTGGGGGGGCTGCTACTGGCAGCAGTTTTCAAGAGCCCCTAGCCTCTCTCATCGGGACTGCCTGTCTCCTACCTCATCTGTTCCTCCTTAACTACCTGAGCAGCTGGAGGAAACCTTTGAAGAGCAACAGGCTGTAGCAGACAAGGAGGCCGCCCAAAAGACTAATATTCCTCTTCTTCCCCAGAGAAGGCCACAATGCCTTCCCCACCCTCTCTGGCCAATGACTTCAAATGGTTTCAGGACCTCACGAAATGGGTGGCAGATTCTTTGCAGATACCCCCCTGAAGAAGTCAGAGAGTCACAACAGAAACTATTGCACACTTGGCAGACAGCACTGTCTCCTCGAGTGGCCTTGCCCATTAACAAGACCCTTCTGCCAAGACCATCAGGCAGACCTCAGCCACAGTACCATCTTTGTGCTGACAAAAAAGTATTCTGTTCCAGCCCAACCAAGTATTATGTCTGAATTTCCCCCCCCCACCACATACCTAACTCCTTTAACGTTGAAGCTGTAAATGAACGTGAAAGATAGCCGCATGCTAAATTGACCCCATATGACCTCTTTGGCCATAAGAGCTATTCATCTGTGACCCTGCAGTTTAGAATAGCAAATTATCAAATTCATAGGGCAAAATACAATCACACCGCCTGTTTCAAGTCTCACTCACATGTTTATTGAACACCTTCCAGCAGAACATCGCAAACAGTTCCAGGCCATCCTAGCCCAAAGGTTATAAGTAGAACATTTTTATAAGCTGCTCTGGCTGCCGCTGATGCTACAGCTCACTCCATCCAGGGCCGGCTCTGGCTTTTTGGCCGCCCCAAGCAAAAAAACAACAACAAAAAAACGGGGCGGCCAAAACGGCAAAGTGCCCCTCCCAAAAAAACCTGCGGCGCGGCGGGAGCGCGGGTGCAGGGGGACCGGCTGGGGGGGGAGGGAGCGGGTGGGAGAGAGAGAGAAGGGGGCGGCCAGGGCTACAGCAGGGGCGCTGCCACGCGGCCCCTCCCGCTGCGCCGCCTCCTGCCGCCTGCCGCGAGGGCTCCACTCCGGTCGGCAGGGAGGGAAGGAAGAGGACTGCCCTGCAGGACACTCTGGTTCTCTGCGCCGCCGCCCCCTACAGGGCGGCCGGAGCGGAACAAGAACAAAAACAAACAAAAAAACCAAAAACGGCCGTGCCGCCCTAGGGTTGGGCAGAATGCCGCCTCGTTCAATCTGCCGCCCCAAGCACCAGCTTGCTCAGCTGGTGCCTGGAGCCGGCCCTGACTCCATCTCCCCAGCAGTTGTCATGTGTTGGGCATCTTGGTTCCAGTTGTCTGGGATCCTTAGGGACATCCAAAATATAGTTGAGGATCTTCCTCTTGATGTTTTGAAACTCTTTGCTGAGACCACCAATGAGTCATTTTACACTTTGAAATACTCCAGAGCCACCTTGCAATCTTCTGGGATTTATACACCTGCAAGTAAATGGAAATATAATAAATCCCAAATATCCCAGAGATCCTGCCCTGTCCAGTTTTCTGGTTTCGAAAGACCTTCGTAGCCATGTGGGAAGAAACGAGGGTTTCAGAGAGAGACCACGTACTACATCTTGTTCAACCATTCAACCTTCCTCATCAGAATTTTGATGGTCTGGTTGAGAGACTGAATCAGCCCTGGTTTTTGTATGTTCAGCTGCAACAGTTGACCTCCCTCCCTTTTGGGCCTCTCCCCACCACTTTCAGCTGGCGTGGGAGCAGATTACATGAGACAAATGGGTCTTGGCGGTTATAACATCGGGTACTCTTTTATCTAAACCAGTGTGATTGTATTGAAGTGTTTGGAAAACTCCATCTGAGATAACAGGATTTCTGCATATCACTTTCTATTAATCAAATGATGAACTTTCTGTGTGCTTGTATAATTCAGAAGGAGAAAGCTGGGCAGTAGAAGATGCACATTTCTGGGGGCAAGTCTGGGACTGGGAATTTGCTGGTGTTTCTTCGCAGTGTAAATCAAGAGTGGCTGGCCATAGACTCATACAGTGTAGCTGGGAGTAATTTACATGCTGGAAGCTGGGTGTGAGCAGACCAGGAGTGGATGTTCTCACAGCAAAGCAGTGTAAAAGGCACCCCAGGTTGGAGAATTGAGCAGACACAGCTGTTCAACAGTCCAGATTGTACCCTGAGTAATATATCACAGTGTGTTCAGTCTTTGGGAGGAACATTGTAGCGTAGCCGATTACACCGTTAGGTAGACGTAAGCTACCTGACGTGAATCTAAATCTGTAGTGTAGACCAGGCCAGAGTCCTGCCTTGAATGCAGGGGACTGGACTAGATAACCTATTGAGGTCCCTTCCAGTCCTACACTTCTAGTTTCTATGATTGATCAAGCACTTAGGCCTTGTCTACACTGGCAAGTTTCTGTGCAGTAAAGCAGCTTTGAGCAGTGTAACTCCCGAGGTGTACACACTGCCAAGCCACTTAGTGCGCAGAAACTGTGCAGTTGCAGCGCTGTAAAAAAACCACCCTGACGAGAGGTGTACAGCTTTCTGCGCTGGGCTATAGCGCTGCAGTGCCAGTGTAGACACCCTGCTCGATTACAGCACTGCGGTTGGCCTCCGGGAGGTGTCTCACAATACCTGTTCTCGCCTTTCTGGTCACCAGTTTGAACTCTCCTGCCCTGCCCTCAGGTGACCAACTATGAGCCCTACCCCTTAAATTCCTTGGGAATTTTAAAAGCCCCCTTCCTGTTTGCTCGGTGCCGAATGCAGTGGTCTCAGCGCATCTTTCCAGGTCACCATGCCTGCTCCACGCACCAGCGATCCCCCGCTTGGAGCAATGCTAAGCTGCTGGACCTCATCAGCGTTTAGGGAGAGGAGGCCATCCAGTCCCAGTTGATACTTACGGACAGATTTCATGATGCATGACAGAAAGGGGCCATGATTGGGACACGCTGCAGTGCGGGGTCAAAGTGAAGGAGCTGCGTCCATGACCTGCCAGTTCTACAAAGAACTGGATGCGATACTCGGTGGCGACCCCACCTCCACTGCGAAGGCCACTGTGGATACTTCATTGGCTCGCATGCCAGTCGAGAGTGGACCGAGCCAGGAGGAGGAAATCTTGGATGAGGAGAGGGAGGGGGACCCAGGGGCAGAGGACGACTCGGAGGTCAGAGATGCATGCAGCCAGGAGCTCTTCTCTACCCCGGAGGAGGCTAGCCAGTCACAGCTGTTGGAGCTTGGCGAAGCGCAAACAGGAGAGGAGGCCCCTGGTAAGTGGCTTTGATTTTGGGAATCGCTGAAGCGAGTTGTTGGGGGCAGGAGGGTTGCAGAAAGCAGCCTTGTGTCTATATGATGCGTGTACCACCACATGGCTAGTCTGAGCAGCAGAACCAGGGTGTTGATTGACTCCCTCACCTCACGGGAATCTGCCTCAGAGATCTCCAGGAAACTCTCACGGAGATACTGGGCAATCCGCTGCCGCAGGTTCTTTGGCAGAACTGCTTTGTTTCTTGCCCCATTAAGGGTAACTTTCCCGTGCCACTCTGTGTCACGGGGAGGGAACCATTGCTGCACACAGGCGAGCTGCATAAGGGCCAGGGTGAAAGGCACAGTCTTGGAGAAGACCCTTTCTTGATTCCCTGCTCACCCTCAGCAGCGAGATATCTTTCATAATGAATACAGCCTGTGGAAAATGTGGGGACAATAATGATTATAAGCTCCCTTCCCCCTCACCGCACAGAGTGCTGGCTCTCCCCAAGAACCACATGCCCAGTGTACAGTATGGTCCCGGAACACTGATTTCCCCTGCCCCTGCGGTTACTCACCATTTTGGGGGTCTTGTGGCTCATGTGTGCTTGCCTGGGCTCAGCCAGTTAGAGACAGGTATGTGAATAGTGGCTGTGTTTTAATCACTGAATCAGTGGTCTGTGTGTTGCAAACAATACTGCTTCTGTAAAATGTTGCATTTTGGCTTCACAGATATGACCTTGGGACCCAGCCTCCCTCTTTTGTTATCGCTGGCTGAACAGCTGTGCAGAATTAGAGAGCGGCTACAAAGAACTAAGGAGGACTTTCTGCGTGATGTTATGATGCACTCCACGGCCAAAAAACGAGAACTGAAGGAGTGGCAGGACAGTGAGAAGAGGGCCTGAAAGGAGAATGCGGCGCACCAGAAAGAAGCCACGGAGCGGCTCTTAAATGTTATGGAGCGCCAAGCAGACACGCTCCAGGCGATTCTAGCACTGCAAACTGAGCAGCTCCGTGCCCGCCTTCCCCTGCAGCCGCTGTCGCAAAACTCTTTCCCCATACTCCCCCCAGACACCGCCAACACACACTTATCAACCTCCTGGCTCCAGTCTGTACCTGCGGCATTCCGCTCCTCCCCGTCACAGTACAGCACTGTGGACTCTCAGTACCCTCTGCACTCAACACCCGTCCCTCTGCAGTTTAGCCCTGCTGAAGTACAATATCCGCTGCATTGTACTCCAAAGGAGAAGGTTGGATATTTTACCTGGACATACACAAATCTTTAACTGTTCTGGGACCCCACCTCCTCCTGGAACCCTCCCTTCCCCCACCCCCCTCAGTGCTGATGTGTTTTTTTGTTTGTCTCTCTCCTCTGGTTGTTGTTTTTTAATAAAATAATTGTTTTGGTTTGAAAGCAATCTTTATTCCATTAACTGAAAGCAAACCGAGCCCTGGCAAAGCAACGGACAATTTTCTTGAACCTTCATAGTGCATCGTCTGCACCAATCACAATCACCTCTTAGCATTACAAGCACTGCACTTCTGAGCATAGCAACAAATATTAGTGTCTTTCAGCTTCAAATTGCTGCCTCAAATCATCCCTGATCCTTATGTCCCTGCGCTGTGCCCCTCTAATAGCCCTGGTCTCTGGCTGTTCGAATTAAGCCTCCAGGCCTTGAGCCTCAGTAGTCCAGCCCTGAGTGAAACTTTCACCCTTCCCTTCACAAATATTATGGAGCGTACAGCACGCGGCTATAAGCATAGGAATATTGTAATCGGCCAGGTCCAGCCTCCCATAGAGGCATCGCCAGTGGGCCTTTAAACAGCCCAAAGCACACTCAACAGTCATTCTGCACTTGCTCAGCCTGTTGTTGGAACTGCTCCTTGCTGCTGTCAAGGTGCACCGTGTATGGCTTCATAAGCCACGGCATTAAGGGGTAGGCAGGGTCTCCCAGGATCACAATGGGTATTTCAACTTCCCCTATGGTGATCTTCTGGTTCGGGAAGAAAGTCCCTGCTTGCAGCTTCCTGAACAGGTCAATGTTCCAAAAGATGCATGTGTCATGCACCTTTCCGGACCAGCCTGCATTAATGTCCGTGAAATGCCCACGGTGATCACAAGCATCTGGAGAACCATTGAGAAATACCCCTTCCAATTAATGTACTCGGTGGCTAGGTGTTCTGGTGCCAGAATTGCATGCCATCTATCACCCCTCTGCAGTTAGGGAAGCCTATTTGTGCAAAGCCATCCACAATGTCATGCACATTGCCCAGAGTCATGGTCTTTCGGAGCAGGATGCGATTAATGGCCCTGCACACTTCTGTCAACACAAGTCCAATGGTCGACTTTGCCACTCCGAACTGGTTAGCGACCGATCGGTAGCAGTCTGGAGTAGGCAGCTTCCACAGGGCAATCACCATGCGCTTCTCCAATGGCAGGGCAGCTCTCATTCTCGTGTCCTTGTGCCGCAGGGCTGGGGCGATCTCATCACACAGTCCCATGAATGTGGCTTTCCTTATCCGAAAGTTCTACAGCCACTGCTCGTCATCCCAGATGTGCATGACGAAGTGATCCCACCACTCAGTGCTTGTTTCCCGAGCCCAAAAATAGCGTTCCACTGTGGTCAGCACCTCCGTAAATGTCACAAAGAATCTTGGGTTGTAGCTACTATGCGTGGTGAGATCAATGTCGAACTGCTCTTGCCTTTGTAGTTTACGGAATAACTCCACTGCCATTCATGACGTGTTGGTCAGAGCGACCAGCATACTGGTCAGCAGTTTGGGATCCATTCCTGCAGCCCGAAAGAGGCAGGGCGCGCAGTACACAAACTGTTGAAAGATGGTGCCAAATACGGATGGAAGGACAGGGATTGCTGGGATGTGAAGCAATGCATCATGGGGCATTGGGACAGGACCCAGGATGCCCCATGACCCCTTCCACCTTCCCACAATTCTTAGCGGCAGAAGAGAAAGAGGTGCTCTGTGGGATAGCTGCCCAGAGTGCACCGCTCCGAATACCGCTGCAACTGCGGCAAGTGTGAACATGCTATTGCGCGGGCAGCTGACAGTGTGAACACACAACAGCGGTTTCCCTTCAGTTCTCTCTGAGTGGCGTTGTAACTGCCAGTGCTGTAACTCTGCCAGTGTAGACGTACCCTTAGAGTCTGAGCCAAATGCTATTAAAGTAAATGAGAAAAAAGGGTTTTAAGAACTGCTATACAAGATCAAACCAGTGGCCCATCTAGTATTATTCTGTCTCTGACAGTGACCAGTATCAGATACTCTAGAGAGTGGTTCAAGATGCCAACTGTGTAATAGCCTATTCATAAGGAAAGATTCTTCCTAACCTCAGACAGTTAGTAATGGGCTTATGTCTTAGAGCATGATGACTTCCACTGGATATAAATGTGTAAGGGGTCTAACAGCAGATGTTCTCATATATCCATATAAATGCCCAGTCACTTCTTAAATCCTACTAATCTCTTGGCTTCAGTATTCAAGGGCCTGATCTAGTTTATTTGCCTGAGACACACACTTTCATAAAACAACTTCTTCTTACCTACATTTTTTCAAGTAGCATTTGCATTATTCTGTAGCGAAGGTAATATTAGAATGTTGGGGTTTTTAGGCCAGAGACATAATGTGTTTTGGCCCTAGAAAGGTGTGTTCCTTGTGTGAGCTCCAGTCTCTGTACTGAAATTCAAAATATGCTAAACTTGGGATTGCAGAATGGAGAAATTCTGTAGCTGACCTTGACTTTTTCATGTGAGCAAAATGGGCAGATGAAAAGTGGTCTTCCTGTGAATCTGGCATGTGATTAGAGGTCTTTAGCAGCTCTAGCTGTGTGTATGCATATCTGCAGCTGCTGTCCTTCTGGTCTGTTTGACGCAAACATAATATTAATGTACATTTTAATTTGAAAGAACCCTTAGGACATTGTGCAGACAGTGAAGACCTTATAGTGTCAGCCTCTCCCATTCAATGGGGAACAGTCTCAAGTTAGATTTTTTTGGAAAGTCAGTGTCTGAATATTATGCTGCAGATTACATTGTAAAAGCAATAGAAGCCCATAGTGGTTTTGGTCAGCAGAGAAATAGCTTAAAGCATTTGTTTTTACAATTGTAAAAAATGTACTAGTTGGGTAACACACACATTTAAGGATAAAGACTAGACTTCTAAATCTGACTTCCTGTGCTTTAGAGAGACAAGGTGGGTGAGGTAATAATTTTTTATTGGACCAACTTCTGTTGGTGAGAGAGAGGAGCTACACAGAGCTCTTCTTCAGGTCTGGGAAAGGTACTCGAGTGTCACAGTTAAATGCGAGGGGGAACAGATTGTTTAGTCTAAGGCCTTGTCTACACTACGAGAGTAGTTCGATTTTACTTGCATCGAATTTTTGTAATCGATATTGCAAAGTCGAACGTGTGTGTCCACACTAAGGACAGTAATTCGACTTTGTGCGTCCACACTAACGGTGATAGCGTCGACATTCGAAGCGGTGCACTGTGGTCAGCTATCCCACAGTTCCCGCAGTCCCCTCTGCCCATTGGAATTCTGGGTGTAGCCGGCAATGCCTTCTGGGTAACAAAATGAGTCGAGGGTGCTTTTGGGAAACTGTCGTCATCCGTCCATCACTCCCGCCCTCCCTCCCTGAAAGCGCCGGCGGGAAAACAGTTCGCGCGCTTTTCCAGTCATTGACAGCGCGGACGCCACTGTACTCCGAGCATGGAGCCCGCTGCGACCATCGCTGCAGTTGTGGCCGCTCTCAACGTCTCGCAGCTTATCATAAAGGTTTCCCTGAGGCAGATGCAGAAAAGTCAGGCAAGGAGGCTACGGCACCGCGGTGATGTCCTGAAGTCTGAGAGTAGCACAGACCTGTCAGAAAGCAGGCGACCCAGCGCCGAGGACATCACAGTGGCAATGGGTCATGTTGATGCCGTGGAACGGCGATTCTGGGCACGGGAGACAAGCACTGAGTGGTGGGACCGCATAGTGCTGCAGGTCTGGGATGAATCCCAGTGGCTGCGAAACTTTCGCATGCGGAAGGGAACTTTCCTGGAACTTTGTGAGTTGCTGTCCCCTGCCCTGAAGCGCAGTGACACCCGGTTGCGAGCTGCACTGAGTGTACAGAAGCGAGTGGCCATAGCCCTGTGGAAGCTTGCAACGCCAGACAGCTACCGGTCAGTCGCGAACCAGTTTGGGGTGGGCAAATCTACCGTGGGGGTTGTTGTGATGCAAGTAGCGAAGGCAATCGTTGATGTACTGCTGCCAAAGGTAGTGACCCTGGGAAACGTGGAGGCGATCATAGATGGCTTCGCAGCGATGGGATTCCCAAACTGCGGTGGGGCCATAGATGGAACTCACATCCCTATCCTGGCACCGGACCACCAGGCCACCCAGTACATTAACCGAAAGGGATACTTTTCCATGGTGCTGCAAGCACTGGTGGACCACAGGGGACGTTTTACCAACATCTACGTGGGATGGCCGGGCAAGGTTCATGACGCTCGTGTTTTCAGGAACTCTGGTCTGTTTAGACGGCTGCAACAAGGTATTTACTTCCCGGACCACAAAATAACTGTTGGGGATGTGGAGATGCCTATAGTCATCCTCGGGGACCCAGCCTACCCGCTAATGCCCTGGCTCATGAAGCCCTATACTGGCGCCCTGGACACTGAAAAAGAACTCTTCAACTACCGGCTGAGCAAGTGCAGAATGGTGGTGGAGTGTGCTTTTGGCCGTCTCAAGGGGAGATGGAGAAGCTTACTGACTCGCTGTGATCTCAGCGAAACCAATATCCCCATTGTTATAGCAGCTTGCTGTGTGCTCCACAATCTCTGTGAGAGCAAGGGGGAGACCTTTATGGCGGGGTGGGAGGTTGAGGAAAATAGCCTGGCTGGTGATTACTCACAGCCAGACAGCCGGGCGATTAGAAGAGACCAGCGGGAAGCGCTGTGCATCCGGGAGGCTTTGAAAGCAAAGTTCCTGAGTGAGCAGGGTAACCTGTGATTTTATAGTTTGTGTACTGAGAAGCTAAACCTGCCCCCGTTTCTTTACCCAGGTAATGTTGACTATCCTATCCAGTTACATACCCCCTTCACCCCCCCTCCAACACACGTGTCGAAATAAAAATAGTTCTACTTTGTTAAAGCACACCGTTTTCTTTAATACTGTTTTAGCGGGAATTTTTTAAAACTGGGACGCAGACTGTGGTGCGGGGCGGGTCTAGTGTTGTGATGCGAATGCAGCTTCTAAACTCAAGGATTGACAGGCTCCGCTGCGGTGGGATGCTTGTTTCAACGGAGCCTGTCACCCCTCCTGATCGGGACTGTGTGTATGGGAGGTCTATTTGACTTTGTGGCAGGGGGAGGACGGTTACAGATCCCATGCTGTGTGGCTCTGTGATCCTGTCTAAGGACCGGCGCTTAAGATCTGTAACTGCCCTCCCCCGCCACAAAGTCACAGAGCAACCCACCCCCCCCCAACATTACATCAAAACAACCTCCCAGACTAACCGGGGCAACTAGTCACTGCATCACTGCACTGTGTATGTGCCCTGCTGCTGTGCCTGCCCCCGACTATGTACCCTGCCAAAGGAGACTGTCCTGTCCAATTTCCAACCCCCTTTCCCCTCCTCCTCCAAAAGAACATGATTGAAACAGTAGTTAACAGAAACGAATTTTTTATTATCAACTACACATGGCATTGGGAGGTGAAACTTGGACGTGGGCTTGTGTCAGGCGGGAAGGAAAGAACTTTTCAAATTTTGGGAAATGAGAGCCTTCTGCTACTAGAGCTCTCTGCAGGGGTGGAGTGAGAGTTAGCAGGGACTCTGCCGCCTCTCCTTCTTTGCACTTTGGGTGAGGTGGGTATGGGACTTGGTGGCGGGGGAGGGCGGTTAGAGATGGACTGCAGCGGGGCTCTGTCCTCCTGCCTCCGTTCCTGCAGAACATCCACAAGGCGCCGGAGCGTGTCCGTTTGCTCCCTCAGTAGTCCAAGCAGCGTTTGAGTCGCCTGCTGGTCTTCCTGCCGCCACCTCTCCTCCCGATCCATGTTGGCTTGGTGCATTCGGGTCAAGTTCTCCCGCCACTGGGTCTGCTGTGCTGCCTGGGCTTGGGAAGAGGCCATAAGCTCAGAGAACATGTCCTCCCGTGTCCTCTTCTTCCTACGCCTAATCCGCGCTAGCCTCTGGGAGTGTGATTCCAGGCTAGGTTGTGAGACAGTCGCAGACGGGGCTGTGGAAATGGGAAAAAGGGAGTGAATTCCTCTGAAAGATAAATGTAGTTGTGAACAAAGAACATAGTCTTTCTCTGTGAACAAGACCATGCACAGCACCTTTCACATGCGCACTCAGCACAAGGTCGAATTCTCGGCCTTCGCATTCTGTGCCTGGGGTCTTGAACAGCACATTTGAGAAGCGAGGCAGCACAACGGAATTTCTGTTGCAGGCAGACATGGTAAGCCGTACACTTGTGGCAGTTTAAAACTTTTATATTACCACTGGCCTCATTTCACATTTAAATCAATGTCAGTCCCTGCTGCCAGCAATCCGGCAAGCGGGAACTCTGCCCCTGTCCCACCCCCTCGCGGCTGTCCCCGGGAATGATCCCTTTCGGCTGCCCCTCTCCCGCCTCCACCGCGTGGCTGCAAACCAGCGGTGACAGTTCTGTAAAGGAACGGGAAAGCAGTCCCAACACTAACATTCCCCTACCTAATTAAAAGCAGGTCACCATGGCCGACATCACCCTGATGAGGATCTCCGAGAGCGACAAAGAGAGAATGCTCCGGGAAAGCCTCCAAAGACCAGGGCCGTATGCCGCCCTGCTGTGCAGAGCAATGATCCCCGAGTACCTGATAATCTCGTGGCGCGGCAACGTGTCGTACTTCGGAGGACCCAATAAGGCCGCTCTCCCCAAGAACCTCATGCAACGGCTTTCAAGTTACCTCCAGGAGAGCTTCATCGAGATGTCCCAGGAGGATTACTGCTCTATCCCCGCACATATAGACCGCATTTTACTGTAGCTGCAGTAGCAGGGAATACACAGTAGAGCGGCTTGTGCAGGACAATCACTGAAAACCGGACATTGCTAGATTTCTTTTCAAAACTTGCACTGCCCCTTACTAAACCGTTAAGCGCCTAGGGCACACTAATCATGAACAACCCATTCTTTTAATTGTTAATATTCCTGTTTTGTTAAAAATAAATGTTTAGATGTTTACAACACTTACTGGCTGATCCTTCACCAGATTCTGTGTCCGGGGTAATGGCTGGGGACGCTTCGTAGGGGATCTCTGTAAGGGTGATGAAGAGATCCTGGCTGTCGGGGAAATCAGCGTTGTGAGAGCTGCCAACTGCCTCGCCCTCCTCATCTCCTTCCTCATCTTCCCCGTCCCCTAACATGTCTGAGGAACCGGCCGTGGACAGTATCCCATCCTCAGAGTCCACGGTCACTGGTGGGGTAGTGGTGGCGGCAGCACCGAGGATGGAATGCAGTGCCTCGTAGAAACGGGATGTCTGGGGATGGGATCCGGAGCGTCCGTTTGCCTCTTTGGTCTTCTGGTAGCCTTGTCTCAGCTCCTTGATTTTCACGCGGCACTGCGTTGCATCCCGGCTGTATCCTCTCTCTGCCATGTCTTTAGAGATCTTCTCGTAGATCTTTGCATTCCTTCTTTTGGATCGCAGCTCGGAAAGCACGGACTCATCGCCCCACACAGCGATGAGATCCAAGACTTCACGATCAGTCCATGCTGGGGCTCTCTTTCTATTCCCAGACTGCACGGCCATCACTGCTGGAGAGCTCTGCATCGTTGCCAGTGCTGCTGTGCTCGCCACGATGTCCAGACAGGAAATGAGATTCAAACTGGCCAGACAGGAAAAGGAATTCAAATTCAAATTTTCCCGGGGCTTTTCCTGTGTGGCTGGTCAGAGCATCCGAGCTCGCACTGCTGTCCAGAGCGTCAACAGAGTGGTGCACTGTGGGATAGCTCCCGGAGCTATTAGCGTCGATTTCCATCCACACCTAGCCTAATTCGACATGGCCATGTCGAATTTAGCGCTACTCCCCTCGTCGGGGAGGAGTACAGAAGTCGAATTAAAGAGACCTCTATGTCGAACTAAATAGCATCGCAGTGTGGACGGGTGCAGGGTTAATTCGATTTAACGGCGCTAACTTCGACATAAACGCCTAGTGTAGACCAGGCCTAAGTAGTTACCACATATTGTAAGGGACCATTTCAAGGTAGAGTGGCCTGTTAACACTTCTGCAGTCATAGGACAAAATGAGGGGGATTAGTGGGTTACAGATTGTTATAATAAGCCATCAATCCAGTGTCTCTGTTCAATCCATGATTTTTTATTGTCTAGCGGAGTTATGAATTTAAGCTCCCAGGCTCGTCTTCTGAAAGTGTTGTGCAGGTTTCCTTTGAGGATGAGGACTGATCGGTCAGACATAGTGATTTCTTTGTGAAAAGAGTTCACCCACTGGTGATAGGGTGTTTTTGTGTGTTATCATTTTCCAGGTGCTCTGTCAGTAAAGTTTTTTATGTGATGTCCTTTATGGAGTTGAATAGAACAGAGGGACCTGCTACTTTCCTCATCATATATCTTAATTAGCAAAACTCAGCTTTGGAGAATATTGAGACATATAGTTGAATAATATTAACAAATAAACTACAGGTGGTTCAAATCCAAGAGCAGGGATCTAAAGGCCTGGGAGCCTGCTGCCAAGCATAGTGGATTCCCTAGGGCATCTTCTCCCGAAGGTACTTACTAACAATCATTGTTGGGCCTTGTATTATTGCTTCCTCAAGTCCCCTTTCTTTTCCTGGCATTGGAGCCCCCTTCAGTTTGTTTGTATTCATTTCAAATTCTGAGGCTGGATAGCGCTTGTAATTATTGTCTATGATCCTGGTTTTTAATGTTATGCAGGGCTCCAAGCACCTTGCCCAGCAGGTGCTTCAGAAATAAAATTATTATTGTTCTTGGCAGAGGCAGAGCTCTGTGTGGTGCTTCCACAGCAGCTGCCTGCATTATGCCTGACTCAATTAATCCTCCTTTTATGGTAAGTAAATGGATTCTTCAATTCAAAAACCAAAAAGACAATTTAGAATTCTCCAGTAAGTTACAAACCATGTTCTGAGCTGGAACCCCTGACTGGTGTCCATCTAAAACAATTTGTTCTTAAAGTATGTAAATCAGTATTCTGAAGAATGGTAGTTTGGGCCGATTCAGAGTGCTTGATTCTCCACCACCTTCCATCTTGTGGGGTCACCTAAATCTGTTCAAAGTGGGTGTAAAATGCTGCCAGTCCAGCATGGTAGCATTTTTACATCCACTGTGCACAGATGTAAATGATTACACAAAGGTGCAAGGCAGAGGTGACTCACCCTGGAGAACAGCTTTCTGGTGTCATGTAGGAAGGAGGAACGGGCTGGGTGGTGGCGGTGCCAGGGTTGAGGCAGATGCATATTTCTCCCCCTCACCCGTTTCTGGCCCCTTGGGAGATTCTATGGGGGGGGGAAATTAACAGAAGGTTGCAGGGCCGCCCAGAGGATTCAGGGGGCCTGGGGCAAAGCGGGGGAGCTGTGGCGCTTGTACTCACCCGGCGGCGGTCCGGGTCTTCGGCAGCATTTCGACGGCGGGGGGGCCCTTCAGTCGCTCCACGTCTTCGGCAGCACTGAAGGGCCCCCCCGCCGCCGAAATGCCGCCGAAGACCCGGACCGCGGCTGGGCCAGGGCTCGTGGGGCCCTGCGGGGCCTGGGTCAAATTGCCCCACTTGGCCCCCCCCTCTGGGTGGCCCTGGAAGGTTGTGGTCTCTTCCATGATGCTCTCATCAGGAGTACGTGGGTAGCCAGTGGTGGGGGAATTTCTGATAACACAGTTCCATTGTAACAAAGGTGTGTGGGGACAGGTTGCCAGGGACCAGAGCCAGTGCAGGGGGACTAGGAATCTGCCACATTTAGAGGTAGATTTTGCAGTTTTTTTTTCTATGCTGTGGCAAACCCCATCTCCCTTGCCCTCCCAAGAGGCGGATATGGAGTATCCTCATGGACCCTTCCTTCCCCAGACCTCTGCTTCTTGAGTTTTCCATGGGAGGTGATTTTCTGGCCTCTGGTAGGCTTAATGCACTTCTCTACTGTGTATGCTTTAAGATTTTTAATGACAGGTGACTTATCCCTGATTGATGCGATTTCAAACACTGCCTTCAGCAATGTATGCATGTTAATTAAGAGCAAAGAATCTATTTTATATTACTCTGTACAGGATTTGCATTAGAAAGTGAAACTGCCCTGAGGGACAGCCTGAGGGGCCCGCAAAAATAAGTTGCCTGGTAGACATGGAGCCTAAATTTGGTCTCTCTTAGGCTATGTCTACACGATGACAGGTTTCAGAGTAGCAGCCGTGTTAGTCTGTATCCGCAAAAAGAACAGGAGTACTTGTGGCACCTTAGAGATTAACAAATAAGCTTATGCTCTAATAAATTTGTTAGTCTCTAAGGTGCCACAAGTACTACAGCTTATGGTGACATAACTCATGTTGAATAAATCAGCCCCTCGAGCGACGTAAGTTACACCGACAAAAGCGCAGTGTGGACAGCGCTATTTTGGCAGGAGAGGTTCTCTCACCAACAGAGCTAACGCCGCTTGCAGGGCTGGAGGAGGTAAGTCAGTGGGATAGCGCTCTCTCTCCTCAGTTTACAGCAGCTAGATTAGAGAGCCTCCAGCAGTGCAGTTGCACCACTGTAAACTTTCTAGTATAGCCATAGGCCTTATTTATCCTGGGGATCTGCTCCAATACAAGCTTTGGTTGGCCGGGCTCTCTGGGGTAAAGCCACTACAAGCAGCAATTTGCATCAGCAGAGCTTGTCTCAGTTTCAAGTAAGTGTAAAGTGTCCACATGCAAATTGTGGTTTGTGGTATTGCCTGCCTACATTGGGGAGTTCCATTAACTGGTGGCTGGCCACCAATGGGAGAAATCCCTACTGCAGACCAGGTTTTACACCAGTGTAATTTCATTGAAATCAAAAGCGTAAAACTGGAAAACAAAATTGTACAGGAAAACTCAAAGGGACCCTTTAAAGGGGTTACTCTAAAGAGATGCTGTCAACTTAAATTTGGGACCAGCTTTAAAATGTAGAGCAGAAAAAAATCAGCAAGAGTTCATATAACTTAATTTAAAATAAAATCCAATACAATCAGTAACTTTTTAACAACTAGTTCCCCTGCAATTTTAAAAAGCCAAACATTGCGCGAAAGTGAAACTAGCTTAATTGATTTTCATGGTTCACTGAGAGAAATACCAAAAGTAAACCACGAGCACAGTAAAGGCAAGTAAATTGGATTTGAAAAATTCCCTTACTTCCAATAATCTAAGGTGTGGTTAGCACATTTTTACTGGTGTTGTTTGTTAATATATGATTAAGTTGAGTGACCATTTCAGACAGCGGGTTACTTATTGGAGGTGGCTTTTACTGCAGGTTTCACTCTATTTATTTACTGCCAGCAGGGTAGTAATCATATTAAAATGTATCATACTATGTGTCAATGTCACCCCAGCTGGTGCAGGGGAATGTAATTGACACCCTGCTTTGAAAGTTGATCCTTGCACAAAGCTGAGTTTATTTAGCTCAGTGTGTACATTTCACCGTCTCTCCTATTAAAAATAAATAAATAAATAAATAAATAAATGGCATAGTGAGGGATAGCTCAGTGGTTTGAGCATTGGCCTGCTAAACCTAGGGTTGTGAGTTCAATTCTTGAGGGGGCCATTTAGGGATCTGGGGCAAAATCAGTACTTGGTCCTCCTAGTGAAGGCAGGTGGCTGGACTTGATGACCTTTCAAGGTCCCTTCCAGTTCTAGGAGATGGGATATCTCCATTTATTATTATTACATGTGCTTAACCTAGGGGAGTGAATCAGGGACACTACATATATTTTATGGAAGTATATCCCCAAAAGCTTTGATCCTGGGCTGAGAAATCCAAGCAGCAGCTGTACTTAATTATTACTGTGCGCTAATAGATCAGCAACATCACTAATGATTCAATTGTAGGCTGAACAGATTTTCAAAGTGAAGAGCCAGGAGGATATGGCACAAGGAAAAAGGGCGGGGAGAATTTTGAAGTTAGGGGGGGAATATGCCTTCTCCTTACTGTAGGAGCACAAGTGGGCTAGGAGTAGCTCTGGGGAAAGATTACACAAGCAAAAACAGTTTTTACTGGGCTGTGATGTGCAGTGCAGTTACCAGTTTGTTCCAAGGCTGCTTAGTTTGAGAGAAAATACAGGGAGATTATACAGTGATTCTAGGCAGTGCAGGAATGCATTATGCAGTTTTGGGAGCTGGAGAGCCAGAAAACTCTAAGGTTAGTCTGTGTCCTGGAGTTTACATGAAGGATCATTCTTGTATTCATTGCAACAGGATACTGTGTGTCCTCTGTTGTGGGAGATGCTACCTGATGGGCCTAGAAACTCAGGAGATTGTTTGTTTGTTTTCTGGAGCCTCTGCTAACTCCACTTGGATGGGGAAGGGTAGTGATGTGAGATGGGTTTGTTAGGAATGGTCCCTGAGGGGACTCATGAGCTCAGCCAGGCACCTGTCAGTTGAATTGGATTAGTGGATTAATGACACTGTTAGGATCTAAGTCTGCCTAGGATTACATAAAAACTGTACAGGGACATCAGGATAAACTGGGATACTCTTGGTTTTCAGGGACATGTCCTATTGGAACTATAAGTAAATGAGACGGAGCATCTGCCTTCAGTCACCTGCAAAAGTATGCAGATTGATACCGAAAAGTGTGTATGCAAGAGGGGGTGTCGAGACTAAGCAAATTGCAGTTCAAAAAGATATTCTTGGGATGTTTGAAAGAAAGCTGGGTAAATGAATGTACTTCAGCGCATATTGCATACTTCAGTGGAGGAAAAGGGAGCTGACGATCATGTCACAGCATGGGCCAGAAGAGCTGAGCTAGCTTTGAACCAATATCTTTGAGCTCATATTCTAAGTGGACTATGGAAAGCAGAATAAGAGGATCTGATTCCCTGTTGCCTTCCACCATGTACAGTCGTTTACTCCAGTGTAATGCGAGTGCAACATGGATGTTAAATGTGAATATTCTGATCTTGTGGCATTTTACGGTTGGTTTGTGAAAGAGCTTTAAGGACTTTACGTTGCTCGAAGTGCAGAAACTGTAGGAAATCTTCATGAGGAGAAAGGGGATGAATTGGAGCCAGGGTTTTGGGTCAGAACCTCTCTAATTCTAATGGCTAAAATGAAGATGCTTCCTAACATTGTAAGAATGTAGATCTGTACCTGGACTCCACAGTTCAGCATCACTTCTAATCTGTAGAGGGGAAAAATGTTGGAACAGGTTTATAATCCGATAACCACAAACTAACCTGCTTCTTTTGATGGGAAGTCTCTCTTGTGGAGAGGAGGAAAGGAGGGGCAGATGGCATGATCCAGGGGACAGGACACCATACTGGGAGTCTGGAGATCTGTTCGCCTCTCTGCCATTAACTTGCTTTGTGACCTTGCTCAAGACACTTCATCTCTCTGCCTCAGTTTATACCACTGTGAAATGAGGTTATGGATAAATGCTACCCATTTGCAAATATTATTGTTCTAGAGCAGAGGTTCTCAAACAGGGGGTTGTAAGGATATTACCTGGGGGGTCGTGAGCTGGCAGCCTCCATCCCCAAGCCCCACTTTGCCTCCAGCATTTATAATGGTGTTAAACATATAAAAAAGTGTTTTTAATGTATGGGGGGGGGAAGGGTTGCAATCAGAGGCTTGCTATGTGAAAGGGGTCACCAGTACAAAAGTTTGTGAACCACTGTTCTAGACACGCCTATATTACCCTCTTGGAAAAACCTTATAGGGTTGAATGGAAATGAAACTAATAGTTCTATAGAAATTCTTGGTGTGGGTGAGAGTTCAATAAAAGTCTATAGCAGAGAGAACTTTTTCTATAGACTGCTTTTAAAAACTCCCCAGAAGAGTTATTCTCTAGGTGACGGGTATTGACAAGTGCTGAAGGAATATCAACTGTTTCCTTCCCTGCAGTAATTTCTTCTATTTTGTCTCCCATCTATTTGCTTGACAGCTAATATGCCTTGCACTGATCCTGGAATTCTGAATCAACAAAAATGACAGGACAAAAGTATATGTGGAGTTCTTAACAGAAGTCATAAGTATTAGATGGAAAAGCCATATTGCTTGCAATAGGTGGTCTGTGTGTATTTTCCTCTTCCGTTTAAACAGATCAATTTCCACAGGTTGCTTCACAGTTATGAAGCAATTCAGTTAATTAACATTTTCAGTCAGAATGATCCTTTAGGACAAAGACACATTTATAACTGTAATGCACTTGGGAATGTGAGCATTTTCCTGCCTTATACAGAGTTTGGTGCTCCACGGAATGCGGTGTAACTGGAAAAAATGATGCTCTCAGATTTTCCTTGTACGAAGACATCCAGAACCCCAACATCTCAGCCAAACTGCTCAGTTTGACCTGGCTTCGGGTGGCAGCCAGTGTGGGGGGCCAAGGTGTTCTTAGTACTCTGGAAGCTATTCAGGGAAACTGAGCAAATTTAACAAAAGTATTGGGCTTGAAATAAGCTGAATTACATAGCTGTAATTGAAAATGGATGACCTGTTTCTGGGAGTTTGTCATGATAATGACCTTTTGAAAGCTTGTTCAAACTGTTTTCATTGCACTCAGACAGGAATGTTGTGTTCTTTGCCCAATCCCTTAAAACCTTTGTTTTAGCTACTGGCAGCTTTAATTATTTGGAGGTGAGGATCTGAAGAGATAAATTAGAAATGAAATCAGGGACGGGCCTGAGCCAAAACCTTAATTCTGAACATCCTGAACTTCAGGAAGTGGGGTTTGGAATCCAGCTTACTTCTACAAATGGCTCCTATCTCTATTAGGATCTGAATAAAACCCCAGAGTTGAGTATCCTTTAAGCGTGTGCCTGTGTCTGTGTCCAGAATCCTGCAGAGGAACATTGGTGATCTCCGAGAAGGGTTCTGAATCCTGCTTTAAACTCTGGGGTGCAGGCTGGTCTCTAATAAAAATGGCCCAGCCGCTCAACTGTGTTCAGTCAAATGTCAATTTTCTTCAAGCAGTTCAGATTATAGGTCCAGCAGATACTGTAATAACACTGACCCATTGGTTAGGCTGCCCAGCCCACGTTAGAGCATTTCTAAAGCCTGATCTACACACTTTTTTGGTTAGGGGGGTGACTTTTTTTTTAAATAGAGAAATAGTTAATTTTCTACAACTCCTAATGTGAGCGTAGTTATACTGATATAAAAGTTCTTATATGTGTATAGCTTATTCCTGTAGAAAGATGCCTGTCAGCTGGATATCTAAATGCTGTACAATTAAGTATCTGTCTATAGAACAAAAATGCTGCAGTTTCTCTCTGCTCCCTAATGAGCAAGGGTCTGTGGATGTAACTTTGTTGTAGGTGCCCTTCCTCGAGGAAGGCTTTCTTGAAAAGGCCTGTTTCGACTTAACACACTAGCTAAACACAATATTGTGGGTGTTGCAAACTTATAGGAGCATGCTGTTGAGTTCATGTTTTATATAATTATACACAAATCCCGGATTTAATGGATTGTGGCTTCAGACCTAAACCTATTCTTAAACTATCACCGCTGACTTAACATTTCAGTAGCTAAAAGATGCTACTAAACGATGATGACAAAAAGATTAGGGTGACCAGACAGCAAATGTGAAAAATCAGGACAGAGGGTGTGGGGTAATAGGACCCTATATAAGAAAAAGACCCAAAAATCGGGACTGTCCCTGTAAAATCGGGACATC
This sequence comes from Chrysemys picta bellii, assembly GCF_011386835.1. NCBI lineage: Eukaryota > Metazoa > Chordata > Testudines > Emydidae > Chrysemys > Chrysemys picta. The sequence continues at coordinate 338,800,066 of NC_088791.1, forward strand.
TGGTCACCCTAAAAAAGATTAAGGTAACATTATAGATCTCATTTTAAAACTACACTAGCCTACAGGAAATTCAGCTTTAAAGCTGGAAACCCCACCATTAATTAAGGCCTTGTCTGCACTACAGAGGGGTGGCGTGAAGGGGAAATGAAGAAGTCTTGGAAAGGACTGTGTGGGCAGAGTTTGGGGGGGCATGGAAAAGAGTTCTGAATGTGCTGCAGGAGAAGGCATGCATGCATCTGCTCAGTTCTGCACCATTATTAAGAACTTCAGCATCTGTGTTTGCTCCTCCATGACTTTAATCATCTGCTCAGCAGCGTCCTTAACAAACTCCTGATTTTCTTTTCTGTCCTGCCTTTTCTTCCCTCCACTCCTTGAGTTCCCTTTTCTCTGCATTGGAGAAGTGCAGTGCCTCCCAGAACATGTCTTCTTTGCTCTGTCTTCGGTGCTTTCTTATCTGGCGGAGACGCTTGGCCAGTTTGTGTGGGGTATTCCTCAAGGCCACATCAGCCGAAGCACAAGGAACAAAGCACGGAAGCATGATTGTTAAGTTCACACATAGTATCGAAACATTTCAGTGCAACACACCTCTGGTAACGTAATGATCACTTTCTCACCGACCCTTGGGAAGCACACATCTCTGCGAACACCCAAAGCATGGTGAGTGTTGGCAGGGGGCTCTACATGGGGAAAAGAGCACTCTTCAAGGATTGCGGTGCAGCCGACTAGGGGAAAAATTCTAAAATTCACCCGCACTTTTCACAGGCGGGGGTCGTAGCAGATATCTCACTACTGAGGCTAAGCAGGTACATCTATTACACGCTTGTGGCTTCCACCCTGGTCCGGATGCTGCTCGCCTGTGTGCCGGTTTAGTCTCTGCACAAGTGATTGCCAAATGGCATGGGAAAGTTTTCTACAATGGGGGAAGGAACAAAGCAGCTCTGCCAAGGAACCTTTGGCAGAGGCTTGCCGAGTACCTCCAGGAAACTTTCCTGGAAATCTCTCTGGAGGATTCCCGGGAGATCTCGGTGTGCATCAACACCTTGTTCCGCCATACCGATTAGCTGCACAGGGAAATGTCCAGCTCACAGAAACACGGCCAGCCTCCCACATTTCTATACCCTGAATCTACCTCCACACTAAACAATCCACAGCCACTTACCAGGTGTCTGGTCTTCTGCTTCTCGGTCCCCGGAGAGCAACTGCTGCGACTGGCTACACACCTCTGGAGTGAAGAATAGTTCCTGGCTGCCTGCCCCACCGGGCGACCCCACTGGGAGCACCACATAATTGTCTAACTCCACCTCTTCTTCAATGACTTTGTCCTCAGGGTTAGGTTCTTTTTCCGCTGCCTACAGGCCTGCCGAAGTATCCACAGGGCTCTTGGCGGTGAAGGTGGGGTTGCCACTGAGGATAGTGTCCAGCTCCTTAGAGAACCGGCAGGTCTTAGGTGCCTCCCTCACCTTATGGTACTTCTGCCTCAGCGCCTTTATCTTCGCTCTGCACTGCAACGTGTCCCGATCATAGTCCTTTTTGCACAAGCCTCAAGAAATCTGCCCGTAGGTATCAAAATTCCTACGGCTCAGGCACAGCTGGGACCGCACAGCCTCCTCTCCCCATATACTGAGCAGAGCCAAGTGGGAGAGCGTTTGCTGCAGTAAGCCGCATGGTCACTTGGGAAGATGCAATGAGGCCTTTCCACACTGAGCCAACAGGAAATGGAATTTCAAAAATTCCCGGGGCTTCTAAGGGGGAGGGGTGGATGGTTGTTTACCTGGCTGCAGGGCAGTGGAGTTCAAACTGCTGACCAGAGTGGTCAGGATGGGCATTGTGGGACACCTCCTGGAGGCCAATTAGAGCAATAAAATCAAGTGTGGTGTCTACACTGGCACTTTGTCAACAAAAATTTAGCGCAAAAAGCCTTATGCCTCTCATCGAGGTGGTTTTATTTTGTCGCCAAAACAGGGCATTTTTGCCAGAAAAAGTTTCATCGCAGTTTGTACGCATTCACTGTTTTGTCAACAAAATCTGTCTTTTGTTGACAATACTCTGTAGAATCATAGAATATCAGGGTTGGAAGGGACCTCAGGAGGTCATCTAGTTCAACCCCCTGCTTAAAGCAGGACCAGTCCCCAACTAAATCCTCCCAGCCAGGGCTTTGTCAAGCCTGACCTTAAAAGCCTCTAAGGAAGGAGATTCCACCACCTCCCTAGGACTTGTGGCACCTTAGAGACTAACAAATTTATTAGAGCATAAGCTTTCGTGGACTACAGCCCACTTCTTCGGATGCATATAGAATGGAACATATATTGAGGAGATATATATACACACAGACAGAGAGCATAAACAGGTGGGAGTTGTCTTACCACCTCTGAGAGGCCAATTAATTAAGAGAAAACAAACTTTTGAAGTGATAATCAAGCTAGCTCAGTACAGACAGTTAGATAACAAGTGTGAGAATACTTACAAGGAGAGAGAGATTCAATGAACCTATCCTTGTAACAAACCCCGATGCCAACTCTGTCCACATATCTATTCCAGTGACATCATCATAGGACCTAATCACATCAGCCATACCATCAGGGGCTCGTTCACCTGCACATCTACCAATGTGATATATGCCATCATGTGCCAGCAATGCCCCTCTGCCATGTACATTGGCCAAACCGGACAGTCTCTACGCAAAAGAATTAATGGACACAAATCTGACATCAGGAATCAAAATACTCAAAAACCAGTGGGAGAACACTTTAACCTGTCTGGTCATTCAGTGACAGACCTGCGGGTGGCTATATTACAACAGAAAAACTTCAAAAACAGACTCCAACGAGAAACTGCTGAGCTAGAATTGATATGCAAACTAGACACAATCAACTCCGGTTTGAATAAAGACTGGGAATGGCTGAGCCATTACAAACATTGAATCTATCTCTCCTTGTAAGTATTCTCACACTTGTTATCTAACTGTCTGTACTGAGCTAGCTTGATTATCACTTCAAAAGTTTGTTTTCTCTTAATTAATTGGCCTCTCAGAGGTGGTAAGACAACTCCCACCTGTTTATGCTCTCTGTATATGTGTATATATATCTCCTCAATATATGTTCCATTCTATATGCATCCGAAGAAGTGGGCTGTAGTCCACGAAAGCTTATGCTCTAATAAATTTGTTAGTCTCTAAGGTGCCACAAGTCCTCCTGTTCTTCTTTTTGCGGATACAGACTAACACGGCTGCTACTCTGAAACACCTCCCTAGGTAACCCATTCCAGTGCTTCACCACCCTCCCAGTGAAAGTTTTTCCTAATATCCAACGTAAGTGTACACAAGGCCTAATACTCCTGTGACTAGGTATGTAAAGATTCTCCCACATCGGGAGACTGGTGTGGTGTTCATCTTATTCACATGTGCATAGGTAATCTGTTGTACAGTGTGTTATGCATTTCCCTCTGAGTCTGACCCACAGAGGAGATAAGGCTGCTACATCTCAACCAGGGGTATGAGTACCGCTGGGGTACGCAGGGGTCTTCCATAGTTGCATCAACTCATCTAGATATTTGCCTAGTTTTGCAACAGGCTACATAAAAAGTACTAGCGAAGTCAGTACAAACTAACATTTCATACAATGACTTGTTTATACTTTTCTATATACTGTACACTGAGATGTAAGTACAATATTTATATTCCAATTGATTTATAATTATATGGGAAAAATGAAGAAGTGAGCAATTTTTCAGTAACACTGTGACTGTGACACTTGTATTTTTATGTCTGATTTTGTAAGCAAGTAGTTTTTAAGTGAGGGGAAACTTGGGCTATGCAAGACAAAGCAGACTCCAGAAAGGGGTACAGTAGTCTGGGAAGGTTGAGAGCCCCTGAGCTACAGGGCTTAGTCTTTCAGCTCAAGCTGTAGTGGTCCTGCTCTTTGTTCTGGAGGTCATAGTTTCAATCCCCAATGATGACAAGGTTGACAGTTGTTGCACAGATAAATGTAGCCGTCACTGTTTGTTTTACTCTTTCTAAAACTAATTATATAATTGTTTTTTAAAGCTACAATGATCTCTGAGAAACTAGCATATTAAATCCTAGTGAGATTTACAGCAGGCCCTGTAAGTAATGACTTTTCTAAATGAAGTTATTTATATATACCAAGGCACTAGATTAAATCATAGATTACAAGAATCTGTATGCAGCCCTGTTATGTTAGACCCTGATTAAGCGAGGTACTTAAATATGTGCCAAACTTTAATCATTTGACTAGTCTCAGTGAAGGCAATGGGATTGCTTATGTGCTGGAAGTTAGGCACATGCTGACGTATCTTGCTGAACGGGGGTCTCGGGGTGGTACAGTTTTGAAAAGTGACTCTAAAAAGTGGCTTATAGGGCTCCGTGCTTGTCTCAGTGTTTCCAGATCAAATGTACTCTGTTCACAGTGAAAGAGATGCTTTCTCTATCTGCCAGCCTTGCAAGATCAGCCTGGGGATGGGAGTGTCAGGTGAGGTCTTTTCCTTCTCGTGACTCATAGCTAGCACTAGACATTCTGCCGGTCAAAATCTGCCCTCAGTGACACTGATGCAACCCTATTGCCGTCAGTGGGTTTGCACAGGTGTAACTGATTGAAACTTAGCATGCAATTTTGTTGATGATCCACAAGCAAGAGTACAATCCTGCTCACTCTCTCACATATTCTGACTCTGTAGGGCTGTATGGAGTAAAAAATCAGTAACTTTTTTTTTTTTTTTTTAAAGGAGCCAGCAGATGAGCCTCAGTGTACTTGGAATCTTCTGCTGAGGTAAGAAGGTGCCATTTCTACAGAATCACTCTTTTCAGAATAGAACCGCCTTTAAAAGATATAATTCCAAAAAGGAAGTGTGTGTATATGGGTGGGGTGGGGTGGGGTGGGGTGGAGGGGGAGGAGAGGGCAGAGAATATGGAGCAGAACCCAATACAAAATGGAATAAACATCTGAATGATAATGTCCAAGTCTTTCACGTGATTCTCCAAAATCCTGTCCTCTACTGGTTGGCATGTCATTACTGGCCTTGATTAAGTGTGATCGTGTTTGCTTCTGGTGGTTGCATCCTACATGGGAGATTAGACCTGGAAAGGGAGAGGAAGAGAGACAGAAAATGAGAGGCGAGATGGAGGGGCCTGACTTTTTCTACTACTTATATAGTCACTTACACTTGTGCAAAATGGATGTACAGTTCTACCAGAGCAAAATGATCGTTACACCCACATTGCACTGGTGTAAATGACTACTCAAGAAGTGAGGCAGTGTGGAATTCTATCCAGGGGAATACAGGGCAAGAACGGATTTGTGATGCCTTTGTTCTATGGAACCAAAAGTATAGACTTGCCTTTCCTCTAAGTTGTTGTTGTTTGTTATTGTTTGGAAACCCTCTCACGTCTCTGGATATTCAGTCTTATCAAGCTGATGTTTAAGATCATAAGCATGCAAAGATGCATCTGCATCTGCTGGCTACTAACAAAAAAAGGTCTGAGAGAAGAGATGAACTTTCCTTCCCTTCTTTGTCTCTGCCATGTTTCCTTCCAGATGGTCTCATTTGGGAAGCTCCTGGGGCTGAAAGCTTATGTTGCGGAAGAACCGTATGCATTTGAAAGAAACTCCAGATAACAGGCGTATAACTACTCAAGCTCCATCTTCATATGCAGCAATACTGTGTGCTACTGTCACACAAGCTTTTGTACTTAGGGCATTCTGTACCTAATTTCCATATTAAAACCTTATCTGCGTTTTTCCTGAGGGGCGGGTCAACGCGTGAAATCCAGGTTCAGATATGCTTTCTGCAAATTAGTACAGATGACTAGTTTAAAAACTCTTTTTTTTTACACAGAGGTAGTATGGTGTTAGTGGTGGTGGGGTGTGTGTGTGTGCGGTTAAACAAGATTAGGGCTTGATCCAACTCCTATCCAAGTCAAGGGAAAGAATCCTAATAGGAACTGGATCATAGCTTTCATACAGAAACTTGGTGCTAGCTAGTGGGGAGCTAGCTACATTGGGGAGCAGGAGAGGAAGGATGGTCCCCTGATTAGGGCACTAGTCTTTGGACTTGGGAGACCTGCATTCTGTTCCCTGCTACACATCAGTCTCCCTATTTGACTATGGCCAAGTCTCTCTGTACCTCAGTTGCCTATCTGTAAAACGGGGATAATCGCACTGAAGATGTTGTGAGGATAAATACATTTAAGAAAAAAAAGTGTGGTGTTCATATACTGTGCTCGTCACTATAGTGCTCATATACTAGGGTTATTGGGGGGCCATAGAATATCCTAAAATAGGGGAGGGAACAAAATTTGGCTACCTGGTACTTGACAGTAACGCCCACAAAATCTGTGAAGAGGCCACTCTGCAGATCATCCAACCGCAGATGCATTCTGGGTTTTGGCAGAGGGTCTGTAATGCTTGTGAGTATGTTCCTGTTGATTCTGCAGTGATACCTACAAATCCACAAAATGCAGTATCAGGAGTTGGTTGGGAGGGGAATGATATTGGTGGTGAGAATATGGATGCAAGATGACGCTATTCTTGTATCTTACATTGTGGAAGGCATTTTCAAAGGGGGTCAGACTCTGGCCCTTAATTTTAAGTATTGTGGATCAAAGAGGCTAAATTCTGCTACACAGCTGATCTGGAGCATTCAAAGATCTAGGTCTGTGTAGATCGTAAGAAATAGAAGTGTCAGATAACACAGCAATGGGCTACTCTGCAGATTTCTCAGGAGCCAAGTTGCTAAACTGACTCCTGGAAGTGAACACACGGAGTTGAACATCCCCACTCTTGGCCAGTACAGAAGAAAGTTCTGTTTGAAGCAGTGAGGGCATTGAAAGCAGTGAGCCTTTCTTGTTAAACTCTAAACTAGAAGCACTAGAGAGATTTGAGGCTGTCACAGGCACTAAGCTTTCAGAGGTTGCCTTTTAATTCAGTTCAAGAGCTAGGCACCATTGAAGATACTGAAACATAATATATTGAGATATACCTATCTCATAGAGCTGGAAGGGACCTTGAAAGATCATCAAGTCCAGCCCCCTGCCTTCATTAGCAGGACCAAGTACTGATTTTTGCCCCAGATCCCTAAGTGGCCCCCCTCAAGGATGGAACTCACAACGCTGGATTTAGCAGGCCAATGCTCAAACCACTGAACTATCCCTCCCCCCTTAAACATAGCATTACATAGATCCTGAAACACTGAGCGGCAACATGGTCCAGTGGATAGGGTGTCAGACTGGGATTCAGGAAACCTGCCTTCTGTTCCTGGCTCTGCCACCAACCTGGTGCGTGACCTTGGGAAATGTAACCTGTCCCTGTCCTTAGTTTTGCCTTTTTAAATTGCAAGCTCTTTGGGGCAGGCGTTTTGTTCAGTAGGCGCTTTGTTCTTACTAGGCGTTTTGTTCAGTATCTAGCCCAGTAGGGCCCCAATCTCAGTTGGGGTTTCTAGGTGCTACTATAATACAAAGAATAATTGTTTTTGGTGTATATGTCTCATATCTTTCTGTGACAATGACCAACTATTGGATTATGTCCACCTGATCTCTGAATAAATAAAATATCACTGTATATTTCTCATTCAACCTATTTCTTCAAATGTAAATTACTTATGGAAAAATAATCCTGCCTTCGTGTGAGTTCTTTAATCCAGTGTTTATGTAGAAAACGCAATGTACCAACCTTTCTTGCAAGATAGTGTGTCTTAACTAGACTGCTGTGATATCAGATCTGAAGCTTGGGTAGTAACACTTGCACCATGGCTGTTTTAGAGTTTTCTAATTTCTGAGTCGTGTGTTCTATTTCTCTTAATAATTTTAATCCGGTAGGAGTTATCTGTGGGGTGGCATCAAGGGTGAATTGAGGTATTGATGAGGTGCCATGCTCAGTTTTCAACTCTGGACTCACCCTCTCTTCTTCTTTAACAGGAATTGTTCTAGGTTTTGATGAAGGTTTTTCCAAAACTTGGTTCTCATCATAAGGTGGTGGCTGCGGTGCGGTAGCCCCTGCCTGTGGGCCATTGGATGGTGGCCAACCTGGGTCATTCCACATGTCCCCAGTGCAGCATCCATTCCAATTATTCCATGTTCCATCTTTTAATTTGGCTAGGGCCACCTGTTTCCATTTCTGTCCCCATCCTTCAGGCACTATAAAAGCACTTGAAGTCTGTTGTTGGGTAACAGGGGACGGCACCTTTCTTTTGCAGGTTTTCCACAGCTGTTTCCAATTTTTTATTCTCCTGTTTTAGCTGTTTGAGCATATGATGTGTCTGGACTGCCTGCTGCCCTGCTAAAAGAGTTTGGGCTTTCCAGTGCTCGACAACCTGGATGCTTCTTCCAAAGTCTGGGTTACCTCTTCTACTTCCTTGTTTTTTTCCATGACTTGCCTGGCCAGTATTGTGGCATGTTGTTTAAGCCATTTTACTGCTATGGCCATTAATTGCAATATTCTACATTTTTTTACTTTTGTTATTGTTTTTCAAAACTTCAGTTTCTGCCATTACTTTACATATTCCAGTCCATGTTTCCCCACGTTCTTTTTTAAATTCATATGGGCTCCCCTTGCTGGCAATCCAGCAGGTCCAAATTTCATCAAACTCTGTGTGGATATGCAGGGAGGGGATAAGGGAGTTCCGTAGCTCATGGTTTTCTGTCATGTTAGATCGCGATTCCTACAGAGGATAGCTCGCTTACTTACCAGATCAGTGATCGTGGGTCACCAGTGTGGTTAGATGTTTGGCTGTGTGTGTGTGTGTGTGTGTGTGTTCTCCTTGTGTGCTATCCCAGCTCTGCGCAGACAGTTGGCACAGCAGACCTCGAGTGAACCGCCCAATGACCACAAGATCTGTTAAGGTACGAAGGCACCAGGCCAGGTTTATTGTCAACGAAGCACAGTACTAGTATTCCGCAGACTTTATTGCACAACTAATACATGTATGCCCGTAACAATGGACCAGCTCAGTGAACAGTGGGACTTTTCATTCCTTCCTAGGCTAGACAAAGACACTTCCTCTGAGATACATTCTTATGCCCTGATACAAACAAGTTACATACTGCCTCTCTGACCAAGTTAGTTACTGCTCCCTCATGTGGCTAGTTATTACCCATCGCCTTGTTCATGTTGGTTCAATCAAAACATCTCTATTATGTACTGTCATCCAGACCTTATCTTTTAGGAGGGGTCAGTATGTTTCTCTTATCCTTGGGAAATGTTTTTATACCATCCTTGATATCGGGATGTTCTGGAACCACTTGATATCAGGATGTGTTTGTGTGAGTACTCTGTGCCTAGCACTTCTTAGGAATGTGTATTTCTGCAATATCAGCCCTGTTCTTGCCAGATTCTGTGAGCAGGTCCTGCCTCTTACTCACAGTTAGTCTTTGCTTTATATCAGTAAAACTTTGACCACTACTTCAGCCCAGGCCTCAGGCTTCATACCAGGCCTTTGATACAAGGGCTTATGTCTCAGGCTCTTGTCCTACTACAACCTGATTCTGTCCTCTTAAAATAGCTCTGTCCTCCTTAGTGTCAATCTCTGATTCCAAGCCTACCATCAAGAGTGCTCCTAATAATAAAACTAACCGACACTAAACAGTAGGTTCTGACGACATGGTCTGTGTTGTCTGTAGAAAGCATTGAGCTATAGCAATAAAGCTTAGTAGCTCAGTAGTTTCTTTTTAGAAAAGAGGAACTGATCATATGCTACGCACTTGGTGAAGGGGAAAGGAAGAATGGAAGTCTTCTTTAGAGAGCTACCTTTAGTCCTCCAAGCAAACTGTGCAACTAACAACTCATCTTGTTGCCTTTACTCACCTATGGTTAGAGCTCTCTCTGACCAATTCTCTGTTTTGCCACATACTCTCTTCCTTCAAGTCCCTTCTTAAAAATATACCACTTCCATGCAGTCTGCAAACCTATGTATGCACATACACACAATAATCTTTGAACCTCCATGATGAGTGTATATTACCAATAGATGTGACTGCTATCCACTCTTCTCCTTCAGCCTGTAATCATCATATGACATGTCCTGTCTGCCTTAACTTAGACAAGCGTTAACAGTGAGCATGTCTCCCTCCAGAGACTACAAAAGCCAACCCCTTTACAACTAACATTACACCTTTAGCTCAAATGAGGTTGAATTTCCTGGCTTTGCTCTTAAGTGTGACAGTGGAATCTATGTAGCCATTGTTTGCTATACTATATAAAAAATAGTTTAATGGGCTTGCATGGAATACGTTGATATTTCATGTTGGTTTAAGGTTTTTAATCGCATGTCTTAGAAATACTTTTGTCTTTAATTTTCATCTTTTAAAATCCAATATTTCTAAAATGTAACTGTGAAACTCAGTGTTAGTGAAGGGAAGGGCTGGCAGAGTCTTTCTGCTGTAAAGAGTTTAAAGAATGGAAGATATAAACATGACTGCCGTGGGATTATTCATGATTGCATTTTGATGAGTCAGTCTTTTTTTCCCTCCGCTGTCTGAAATAGTTAGGTCTTGCTTAGTTTCAGGGTTAAACATGAGCGTATTAACTAATCTGTGCAAGTCTCTGGCATTTGATAACTGTGCGATTTTGAGCAGAAATGCCTTTGCTTCATTTAAATCAGAACCTGTTTTGTCATTTCAACAGTGCGCTCACATCCCCTCTTATGCTTCTGTTCCAAAATGAGTCGTATTTCAGTCCCCAGAAGATACACTGTCAAGTTTCCCCTTGGCTATTTTTTTAAAGTGTTTTTTTTTTTTTAGTCATTGTGCCAAGGACATTTTCTGATAGCTAGATAGATATTCAGTGTTGAATATTACATATTGTTGCCTAGACACTGCATTGATTACTTAAATGCCTGTGACCCGGTTTGCAAAAGAAGGGCTGATCCTGAAATGTGTGGAGCACCTGCTACTCCAGATGAAGGTGCACCTAAGGATCAGGCTCTCGGATTCCAATCCTGTGCTCATTGAAATCAGTGATTGCAATGGGCGAATGATCACTCTCTAAGGAGATACTCCATTAAAATGGATTTCATACGAGTCAAAACATCAGCTGTCTGTTACTTGACTCCTCACAGGAGGAGGGTTGGAGCAAGGCTGAACAGGTTTGTTCGAAACAATACTGCACTGGAGGAAAACTGCCATCTATCTTAGATAGCTAAACTAATAGTTACTAAATAGGAGTATCAGAGGGGTAGCCGTGTTAGTCTGAATCTGTAAAAAGCAACAGAGGGTCCTGTGGCACCTTTAAGACTAACAGAAGTATTGGGAGCATAAGCTTTCGTGGGTAAGAACCTCACTTCTTCAGATCTTGCATCTGAAGAAGTGAGAAGGGGGGACTTGTGCTCCAAGGATCTTGCATCTGAAGAAGTGAGGTTCTTACCCATGAAAGCTTATGCTCCCAAGCAAGATCTGAAGAAGTGAGGTTCTTACCCACGAAAGCTTATGCTCCCAATACTTCTGTTAGTCTTAAAGGTGCCACAGGACCCTCTGTTGCTTTAAATAGGAGTAGAGAGCATAGTCAGGTGCCCTCAAGCCAGGGGCAGGGTAGCGTTCCTGGGTATCAATACTGTTACAATCTGTATGTACCCAGAGCACCAATACAGGAAGAGTGAATGTAGCTGCTGGCTCCTTGTTCAGAGGGGTAGATCAGAATGTCCCCCAGCCATGTCCTCTCCTTCCTATGCTGCTTGCCATGGAACAAGCTGATGGTGGCCATATTTATTCTTCTGTGGCTGCTTTGGGCTTGCCCATAAGAGCTGAGGGGGAGGGATAGCTCAGTAGTTTAAGCATTGGTCTGCTAAACCCAGGGTTGTGAGTTCAATCCTTGAGGGGGCCACTTAGGGATCTGTGGAAAAAATCAGTACTTGGTCCTGCTAGTGAAGGTAGAGGGCTGGACTCAATGACCTTTCAAGGTCCCTTCCAGTCCTAGGAGATAGGAATATCTGCATGCCAGCAATATGTGTGATATATTCCTTTATGAATGAAAGATTCATTCCATCCCTAGGGTTTCCTAATGAGAACTTCTGTTAAGGATCTTGATTAACATGCACTAACAGTTCTACTACCTGTACTAAAGTTGAATTTTCAGAAATTCAGGGGGGACTTGTGCTCCAAACTCAGGTGCTTTTGAAAATCTCACCGCAGATGCCTATTTGCCAAGGGCAAGTGGGTTTTTCCAGCCCTGCTCCGGGAGAATCATGTATCGAAGTTGGATTCTTTTGTTCTGTATAGTGTCCACAGAGTGCAGTCCTATATTTCCAGCCTATGTAATTTTTATTGCCAGTTATGGAAAGCACTGCATCTCCTCTGGAACATACTGCATCATCTCTGCTTTGTTAAATGGTGGCAGCCTTCTGCAAACAGTTACTACTGGAAAGTGCAGTACGTAGAAAGGAATAAGTTAAATGGCTAGTCATGGTTAGAGCTGGGCAAAAGTTTTTGGATGAATAGTTTGTTCACCAAAAACGGCCGTGTTTGGTTGATTGAACTTGGGAATAGTTCTGAGTCAAACTGATCAAATAGTTTCTTCCAGGGGGAAAATATGACAACCTGCCCCCCCCCCAAAGGTTGGAATGAAACATTTTGACCTTTCATTTCAAAATAACATTTGTTTTAAAATGTCGCGAGATTTATTTTAAAAAATGAGGCCAAAAGCACCTACAAACGTAGGGGGGGAGGGGAGGGAAGGAGGAATTGTTTTGGGTCAAACAATGTCTAGTTCAGCCACCAAACTAAAAACTAAATTACTCAATCAGGTCTAGTTATGGTTAGTCCTGGAATAAATCAGAACCAGCTGATGTGACATGAAACGCAACCGTCCTTTTTCTACACAGAATGCAAGTCATGTTTTAACATCTTGTTTGTCACCTGTCCTAACGCAGTATTTTCCAATGTGGGGAAGCAGGTTTTACATCAGTTGAGCTTTACCTCACCTTCAACCCCCCTTCCTGAAGACCTACAAAACTAGTCTGGTTAAAGAAACCAATTTATTTTCTGGGAAACAGTCCTCCCAGAAGGATAGATACAGGGTATAGATTCCTAGTAGACAATTTCCATCTCCAGTGCTGTTCTTTGATCCTCTTTTTAATAGCTGACAGTTGGGAAGGAAGGAATCTAAGAACCTTTAAAGAGACGCTGGGGATTGTTGAATAGTTATTGATGACATGCTGCAGTTCTACTGATGCTGGGCACAGACACTGCTGCTTGACTGCTGAATAGGTTGGCTGCATGATATTCTACTGGCTTGTTTCATGATACACCTTTAACAAAATCAGAAACAGCAACTCCCACGAATTTGGAAACTCCAGAATATTTTTTTAGCCGTTGAACTGAATAGCTGCAAAATAAACACACAGGAACTGCATTTCAGAAGCTATTAACATGCCATCTTTCTTGTGCCAATAATAAAGGACGCTGTCAGCTAGTTTTAGGCTCAGTTTCATGTTTGGGGGTGGAGGGAAGTGTTACGTAACCGAATCGGACAAATCCTGAGATGATTTATTGGGCAAAATTCCCATTGCCAAGAACCTTTAAAATGGTGCACTATTAACCTGACCTGTCAGGAAATTATCTCCAGCTAAGGTGGGAGAGTTCTGCTTCTCCACCTCAGTGAAGTATTAACTTCAAAGCCTGCTTGGAACTGTGTCAATGTCAATATGGAATGTTAGCCAACAGCAATTAAGAAACATGCCTAGCTGGTGTGAGGCACCAAAGCCCAAACTGTCTGTATTCTCTTCCTCCTCCAAGGCTGGGCTCTTTGCTCATTCGTTCTTCAAAGTGGCACTCTCTCCGCTGTCCCATCATCTCTGCTGTAAGGGAGAAGATTTTCTCCTCCTCCTCCTCCTCTCTCAGGTAGCAGTTGTGATAGATGAACACTCAGCTCTATTTTTTAATTGCAGCATAGGGAGAGAGATGGTCCCTGTGTTCAAACAACACTTCCTATTACAGTAGCGGCTAGAGGACCCAGCTTGTGCTAGAGGCTGTACAAACACCTAGACAGTCTCTGCCACAAAGAGCTTGCAGTCTAACTAGACCAGACAGACAAAGGGTAGGAGGGGAAATTGAGGCCAAGAAAGGGGGAGAAATTTGACTGAGATATCACTGCAGGTCAGTGGCAGAACTGGGAATACAACCCGGGGCCTGGCGTTCACCTAAAAATTAGATCGACCTAGCCGCATTGCTCAGGGCTGTGAAAATGTTCTTGCCCAGTGTGATGTAATTATATTGCCCTAACCACTAGTGGCAGCTAGGCCAACACAGGAGTTCTTCTGATGACCTAGCTACCGCTTCTTGGAGAGGTTGATTTACTACATTGATGGGGGGGTGGGGGAACGCTTCGTTCATGTAGGAAGCGTCTACACTACAGTGCTATGTCCTGACACAGTAAATTTTGTCTTTGTAGACTGGTTCCTATGCAGTGCCATATGGATACAATACCAACTTGGAAAAGTTGATGGTTGTATTTGAAGAACCATATGTAGTGTTTTTGTTTGCCCAGAACCATTTACTCTATCCAAAAGCAGTCCTTCTACAGTGGTAGTTCTGATTGAGGGCCTCATGGTAAGAACACAGTTATCCTCATTCATCAGACAACCATGTGCTTCCTAGTTAAACAGTGGAGTTTGCATATTGTCACATTTCCAGAGACTGAAACTGTGTCAATCCAGTGTGATAGATGGGCTTGAAGCTTTTTTAGGAGAGCATGCTTTTGAGGGTAAATATAGCCTGCACAGATGTTAAAAACTAAGGATTCTTCTCAGGGGATTTAAACAGAAGGTGAATGTTGCTGGTCGCTGTGCCATGACCCTTTTTTATTTCAACTGTTTATATGGAAATTGCTTTTCCCCTCTTCTCTTAACACCATCTGTTATGCCAGAGACTTCGACTATACTAGGGTGTACTTATGAGGGGGAGGGGAAAAAGCCTCCCTGGAGCTTCTAGAGAACCATAAAGAATCTGGAATCTGATTTCATCCACCAAAAAAACTTGGTCTTGTTCGACTGATCACTTTTATTCATATAAATTGGTTGTTGCCATTAGGAGATGAAAACCCAAGATATGAATAAACATAATCTCCTCTTGAGGACCTCATTAAATCTTTCTTCAGTGTGCCTTATAACACAGTGTGTGGTGTTGGCATGATGACGCACATGTAGCAAATGAATAATTTTGCAAATATGTGTCCTTTTGAGGGTTTTTTTTTTAGTTGAGTGCCAAAACATGGATAGCTATTTGATGAATTATGCCCAAACTGCACATACCTATCATTTGATTTAACAAATGAACAAGAGTTTACATTGTATACTGTGTATTTTTGTTCTATGTATTTTTCAGATAGGTTAGACAATCAAAGTACTTCTGAGCATGTGTGTGTTCTAATAACAATAGAAACTTTCATCGTCCTGGGATGTGCGAAGGAAATTAGTTAGGGCTAAACAAACCCAGAAAACAAGTAGCTAGCAGGCTGTGTACTCAACTACGCTGATCCATCCCTTTGCTTTTCTGGTGAATCCCATCCCTGCTCCCTGGTCTTCTCTATTTAGGCCTCAGTAGAGCAAAACACTTAAGTGCATGCTTAAGTACTGTTGGAATCGGACTCACTTACTCCCAGTGGAAATTAAGCATGCCCTTAAGTGTTTTGCTGACTCAGGGCCTCAGATTTTAAGCATCTTGGAGCTGAGGCAAGCTCTTCATCCGTGACTGTTGAAAAGGCACCTAGTGCATGTTTGGCACTTTGTAAATAATACTCCAGCTTTTGAATTGGGGCCAACTATCAATCTTAAGGCTGCACCAAGGCCACATAAGCGTCCCGCCACATTTGCTGATCACTGTCTCTGATATCCTGCTCGTAAATGCTGCAGCCATTTATGGTTAATTTTGCATGATATTGCAAAATGTTTAAGATATTTATATAATGTCTGTCTTCCTTTATTTTTTTGTTTTTTTGCCTTCTGTCATCTTCCACCTGTTTAGACTCTCCCTCAATCTCTCTGCTTCCTTATCACTTTAAACATTCCTTCAGTTTTTCTTCTAACTAGAGATCAGTCTTTATGCAAAAGTTCAACCTCCCCAAAACCAGGGGTGCTGGAGCAATTTTTATAGTGGGGGTGGTGAGAGCTATAGAACCAAACTGCTGTATATAATGGAATCCATTTCAAGCCAGGGTGTGTGGCTAGGGTTGCCAACTCTCTAGGATTGTCCTGGAGTCTCCAGGAATTAAAGGTTAGCCTTGAATTAAAGATTGTCATGTGATGAAACCTCCAGGAGTATGTCCAACCAAAATTGGCACCCCTCGGTGTGGCAGCACCCCCAGCACCTCTCGTTCCAGCACCTATGCTCAAAACTCAATGCTGTTGCGAACTTTGGTTTTGAACTTGGTCCTTTTCGTTCCCTAACCTAAAATTTAACCCTTCCCTTCTGTCCAGCCCTTCTCCATTGCTTCAGTCCACTTGTAATGTCCTGGCAAGTGGGTTTGCCTGTGTATCATCATACTCTATTACAGTGGTCCCCAAACTTCTTACCTTGTGTCCTTATCCCTGTCTGCACCCCATCCCTGGAGCGGGGCCGTGGCCGTGTGTGTGTGTGTGTGTGTGTGTGTTTGTGTGTGTGTGTGTGTGAGAGAGACAGGAGTTAAGTCCATTAATGGATATTAGCCAGGATGGGTAAGGAATGGTGTCCCTAGCCTCTGTTTGTCAGAGGGTGGTGATGGACGGCAGGAGAGAGATCACTTGATCATTACCTGTTAGATCGAGGTTAACCTTGAATTAAAGAACATAAGAATGGCCTTACTGGGTAGTTTGTTTATCCATGGTGTTAACCTACAAAGGGATATGGGGTTAGATCCACAATTGATGGAGCATCGGTCCACTGAAATCAGTGAGGGTCTAGCACATGATATCTAATGCTAGTGACAGCTAAAGATGATCTGTGTATAGTTGAAATCGTAACAGTCTGACGTTTTTGAGTCTGATCCTGGTTTATTACCATAAACTCTATATAGCCGTAGAAAACCTGCAACCTGCACAGTCTGCTTAGCAAATAGGAAAAAAGATTAAAAAGTGGGGATGAGATGAACTGTCTGAAATATGGTAAGTGTATAGTAGGGAAAATATAAAGTGGGTGAGATGAGGACAGAAGTTGTTTAATATTTAAGTTCCATGAGATGGCTCTTTTCTATTAATAATTCAGCTAATCAATTGGTAACTGAAAGAAACTAAGAAATAATCTCCCTTCTCCTGTAAAATTTTCCTATCCCTCATCCCATTTGAAAGAATAGTGTGCATGAAGGTAGAAAGAATCCATTTCACAAAAGAAAATGCAGTTCTCTTCAGTTCACCATAAAAAAGTAGAATTTTTTTTTTTTGGTTAACAACTAAAAGCTACAAGGAAATTAGCGCTCATGGCAGCATTCTTAGTAGGTAATCCATGCTAATTAAATCAGACAAATAATCCTATTATAAAATTCATCTAGTTGTATTTTTTAATACTCATTGCCATTTGTGTTCTTGTCATTAGTATAATTGTCTTTTACATTAGAAATACCAAGGTTGTAATTTATCCCATTTTCCCTGCAGCACTCTGGCATTAATGATCTGAACTGGAGTAACACCATGCTTAAATGACATACAGACCATGCCTAGATTAGAAAAATTGTCTGTTTTTAAAACTGTTTAGTTAAAACATTTCTAAACGTGACCAATTTTCCTAGTTTAGACACAGCCTTGCAGATTAAACTAAATTGAAAGGTATATAGTTCCCCTTGTTTTATTTCTCTGGCCTGACTGGTCTTTTAGAAATGTGGGCAGCAAATAGCAAAATTAGATTGTTTAAAAGGATGCAGCTAACAAATCTGGAGGAAAGTAATCCAAAACATAGATACTGGGAAGGAGAAGACTGGAGAAGCAATGGGCCTGTGGACATGATTTAGATTCAGATCTAGATTAGTTTATAGGCTGAGGTTTGGAGATTGGATTAGAGGTTGAAACAGACAGATGATTTTAGTTGGGATGGCTCTAAAATTTAGCGATAGGTTCTGATGAGACTTCGTATCAAAATGGTGGCATGTGGGAGCCAACAATCTTAGGCTGAAATCTCCTTATGATTCAGCCTCATTTGAATCCGAACTAAAAGCAGTTTGGGATCAGACCAGGAACCAAAATCATAGGGGTAGGTTCAGATATCCAAACCCTACTGAAAGGCTAAGTAGTATAGGGTTTCTGGTTTTGGCCAATCTCTAAAATGCTGAAAGGGACCTAGCAGTGATACACAGCTAGTTTATGGTCTACTATTGGAAACATGGGAGAGTGGCAAAAAAGGCCAATACTGTTCTGTTGAGACTGTGTTTTGAATATTGCATTGAGTTCTGCGCTCCATAATACCAAAAACATATTGGACATTGGAGGGAATTCAGGGAAAAGCAACAAAAATTACTAGGGGAGCTGTAAGGATTCTTAAAAGAATTAAAAGAGCCAAATATGCACGGCTTGTATAATGGGAGGACATGATGACCACTGCAAATATCTGAAGTATGAAAATACCAAGATAAAGAAGAATTTGGCCTGGAAAAATCTCAGGAGAACATATTGTGGGGAACAATCCTACACTGGCAGCGAAATGGACTTGCTAACCTACTAGGTTATGTTCCACTTCTGACTGTGCTTGGTCTGTGGACCATCTCTGCTAGGAACTCCCCCCCCCCCCCCCCCATGGCCTGATACAAGGGTTACTTTTAGATTTTTCTGTGGAAAATCTCCAGCTCCTGCTCGAATCTTGCACATTAAATTACACTTATAGGCTCCTTAGGCTATGGAAGGGCCGTTTCAGAAATGGAGTGTCCCATTTATATTTGACAAGGCCTTATTGCTAGCTACACTACATATCACTTTACATTCTGAACTGGACAGGATGCATTAGACATCCTTGAATCTCTGTTTCTGGCCCTTCCCATCAGAGCTCCATTGTGCAAGAATACAGATAACCTTGGGCAGAACGTGCAGAAAGTTCTGTGTCCTGGATCTGCCTGCTGGACGGGATGTGTGCTAGTGCACATGCCTTTGTCACTCAAAGTAAGAGTAATTGGAGCTTCTCTCCACCTGTTACTGCCTAGATAGGTAATTGTATCCTCACAACGGGCAGCTCACCTGGCGTGGTGGGGAGTACTGTTGCAAAACAAAATGCTCTTACTTGTAAATTGTGTTAGAACCAACCCATTTCTGTTATTCAATGGGGAAATCAGTTCTGGTCACCACTTCCCAGACCAACCATAGATTAGATGCAAGACCTGATGTTGGGACCTAATCCAGTGAGCACATTTTCCATAATTGAGTAACAACAACAAAAAATATCTAGCCGTCCTATGGTGAAGGAACATTATTTTCTAAAGGATTCAGAAGTGATGGATAGCTAGACCCTATATGGAAGGTAAAAACATAATTACTGTCTGTGTGTACTTATAATCCGAACAGTACTGTGTCAGCCCTATTGTAATTTTGTGATGTGGACGTTGTCCACTAGGAACTGGATTGATGCAACCAACTCGTTTTGAGTGGATACTGGTGCAGGACTTTGTGTAGAAGTCTGCAGTGCCCCTGCCTACATTGTGTTTAGCTGCAGCCAGTGTCATCATTTTCATATAATATAATATAATCTATATATTTCATATAATATAAATAGCAGAGCTGTTGCCTGTTACATTAATCAAGAAGGAATAAATTAAACAAGAATATTGGAGTCAAAAGTAACAGTGCATATGAATCATGATAATGCTGTTTTATCATAGATATTTTATTTATAAACATCTTTGTGAAGGGAGTGTGGTACAGTGGTTACTTGTATTGCAGCTAGTGCCCATTGTGCTAGGTGCTGTACAAACAGAACAAAAAGATGATCCATGCCCCAAAGAGGTCACGTCATAGGATTAGGCCTCTGTTTTGGGGGGACACCAGGTTCTTTTTGTGGTTCCATTATTGACTTTGTGTTCTTTAACCACAGACGCACTGAGGCATAGTATCTGTAAAATGGGCATAAAACTGTAATAAACGTGTATGTGCTTACCGCTAGCCTCCATTGGATGGAATCTGAAGGGCCCAACTATGTTTCATGGGGCTTTTTGCTAACAGCTAATGAAGAACCTCCTTTTGCTTAAATGGTAGGGGTTTGTGTTTTTTGAAGAAGGAGGTTCCGCTACAACCCTTCTGTGGGGCAACAGGTTTTATTATATTTAGCAACTGCAAAAGAGAGATTTTTGGGCGTTTAGGCATCTTAAAGTGCTTTGATATCCTTGGATGCATGACACTATATACGAAGTGTAAGTTATTGCAGTAGAATCTCACTAGTTACTAGAAGACCCAATACACAGGAAGGTACTAGTCACATGCAAACTTCACAAGTCAATCCTGCAATCTGGTGTGTTTGGGTAGTTCCCAGTTTCTATGTAAACTTCCATTGACTTTAATAGGGCTCCACCCACCTGCAGAATTGGGGTCTAAGTGAACAATCCGGTACAATAAAAGGCAAGATAATGCATCATCAAATGTACTTAGTTCGCTTACTGTGACAATTGTAGTTTAGTTTTTAATTATTTATTGATTATGATTCTTAATGCACTAGTAAATGTTCTATACAGTACACTTGGTAAAAGTAATGAAGTTTTAGCAATATGAGACTTCACTGCGGCACGCAGGTATTCTATCTTAGCTTGTTCTCCACCTCCCAGCAGACATTTTTGTGTATATGTGAATTATAAATTGTGCCTATTGGTGATGTTCCACTAGAATCTGATAGAATATCATAGTAAACATATATAGTTAATGCTGTAGCAGCAAGGAGAGACTTTTAAAAGCTAAATTGGATGTAAACCCTAGCATATTTTAGAGTCACTTTAGCTTGGTTTATCGTCTTCCATAAAATGCCGTTAGGCTATTAATGCTGTCACAGTTGAAGGAATAATCATTGCAAACTCAAAGAATTTAGATGCACATTTTTTTAAATAGAACAGGAGTACTTGTGGCACCTTAGAGACTAACAAATTTATTAGTAAATAAATTTGTTAGTCTTTAAGGTGCCACAAGTACTCCTGTTCTTTTTGAGGATACAGACTAACACGGCTGCTACCCTGAAACCCATATTTTTAAATGAGTTTGTCTCCATTGACTCTAAATTAGCTTCTCCTTTTTCAGTTGGCGGATCCCTGAATTTGCTGCTATTCTTGTTGTCTTCTAATCCAGTTGCTGTGAAGTTTTGTAGATTTTGTGCAAAGTTCACTTTATATTGGAACGTTCATGATTCTTTTGTCTAGCTCAAAAGTCACGAGACTTAAGGAAACAATATTAAACTAAAGCAATTGATATGATTTATGTCAGTATAACAACCCTCAGTATGGCATTAATTAGAAACATGCATCCTGAACCTACAAGCATTTGTAACTGAGTGCTGTGCTTGGTTCTTTGAATAGTTCCTTTGCCTTCAATGAGACTACGCCAGTAGGAAGCACCGTGTTCAGTAGAGTAACTCACTGGCAAAGATGTCACATCCCTCTCTAATGCCTGGCCACTAGAGGACAACAGCCTAATACTGTTACCAGCAAGTAGAGTTATATTCATTTAACTGAAATGACAATGGCTGTACTGTGAGGCTAAAAGTCCCATTTTCAGAACCTGCTTCAGACCTATGCAAGGAGTCATTACGTTTCCAGGATCAGCCTATAATCTCCATATGCTCAGCGCTAGATTCAGTGTAGGGTTGGTGCTGGGATGTGTCAAATTGTACTTCCTTGCATCAGCCTTGCCCTGTGTCCCAGAGTAGTGCTGCTGTTTTCTTCTCTCATGCTTTTAAATCTACTGTGACTTCCATAGGAGCCCTGCCAGCGGACTTGCGGAGGGACAGCACTGAATCCAGGTATCCCTCTAAGTGCTGATTAAGCCAGCTCCCAGCCAACACCACCCAGTCTTTGGGCACTGCCGTTACCCTGTGCACCCCTTTCCCAGTGGGCAGGAAGCCGCATCTGCTTTCCACTGTCACAACATCCCCTTGCCTCGCAGACTTTCCACCTCAACCCCTTCTTGCCCCACTTAGACTTTTTTCCCTCAGGGACTCTGTGCAGGGACTGAGTGTAACCCTCAGTGTATAGATTGCAACACATTCTGGCTTCACTTAAAATGCCTGTTTATCAGTCTGATATCTTATTAAATAGATCAAAAACAGTGGTTCTACAAACAATCGTGGCTAACGTGTTTTTAGTGTTGAAAACTGCATGCCTCCCTGTGAGATTTATACTTTTGGGGATGGAGTTAAATGAATGAGTGCTCTTGAAAGATGCCCGCCATGGAAAGTGAAGTCTGCTGTTATCAGAGAGCAGGCACATTATTGGCAGCAATAATAACTTGGGTTCCATATCCTCTTACTCACCCCCTCACTGTCTGGTCCACTATGCATTCTGTGATATTGTTAGCCTGTATTCCATCTTCATGGCAAGGTGTTCATCTTACACTCGCACAGCTAAAATAATGATTGTCAAATTACAGTTTGTCTAAAAATAAAAACTTGAACAGAGGGCTCAGGATTAATGGTCACTGGTTTGAAACTGGTCCAGGTGGTAGTGACTGAAAGACTTTTAAACTCTCGTGGTTCATTGATCAGTGTGAAATATTAGCACAAGCTGAGTTCTAAGTGAGTAAGGGCCACTCAACATTTAGCATCAGTGTTGGAAGTCTCAACAAGGATGCTAAATACTGAAAAAGAATGGAGACTAATAACCTTTTTGTTGTTGTTAAAGGTGGTGTCCCCATTTCAAGGCTGACGCATTTTGGATCAGACTCTTTATCTTGGTTACGCCACGGGAATTCAAGGCGACTCCGTTGTAGTCAATGGAGTTACTCAGGTTTACACCGGTTTGAGATCAGAGGGAGGCTTGAGTCTAATCTGAACTTTGTGGCCCAGGCCCGTCCTCTGAACAGATTCCTTTGCAGCAGAAAGCTAATTAATAATGCAGTTGCTTGTGGCGCTGTTGCTGCTTATATGGAATTTGACTTATTGCTAAGTACCCCACACATGTTCTTTTTATTTATTGTGCGTGTGATTTAATATGTTAATCGCTCCCACCAATATCATCTTTTACGTTCTGGGGCGGGAGGAGTGAGACTTAGATGAGGGATGAAGATTTTTCTTGAGCGGGAGGCTGGGAGGCGAGAGAGAGATAGTGAGTGTGTGTGTGTGTGTGTGTGTGTGTGTGTGTGTTTTTTCTGCTGCCAGTTCTGGCTCTACTCTGACTTTTGCAGCTGAAAGTTGAAACCCTACCCTGCCATTCTGTTAGCTCAAGCGGAATGAAAGCCAAGGGAGAGTTTCAAGTGTGGTAGCAGAAGAGGAGCCTGCGCTGACGGCAACAGCAGTAATAAAGGCAGCTCGCTTGGTCTGGTGTAGAACTGGCAGGGTAACAGCGTTTCCCCATTCACTGAAATGCTGAGGATTATTTGCTGAGTGAGATCATTTAAATTAGAAACACTTGGCTCCATCTGAGTGTCCTTTTGGGTTCTGTCTATAAACAGAACGTATCACTGAGATGAGTTTCTAGAAAAACTAAGAATACATTTATTAAAAAAGAACAGAGATTTAAGGGATACTAAGCAAAGATAATAGAAACAGAAAATGTTGACAAATAAAACTAAGTTCTAGTCACTAGAAAGCATGTTATACTTTTAGCAGGCTGCAGTCCTTATCTAAGGCAGATTCTCACCTAAAGCCACCCTTCAGTGTCACCAACCCATGTGGCTGTAGATCTGCCATTCATGGATACAAAAGTTGCTTTCCTTTTTGTTCCCTCAGTGATGGATAACCACAATGTCTTTTTCCCCCTTCTTCTGATAGTCCAGTACACCTTTGAAAAGTATTCTTACTGTTTGTTCCCCAGAGTCCATGCCCCCCTTTCTCATCCCCTTGTTCATTTTCTTTTCCTGTTGACTGCAGATGCAAATATAATCCCCATTGTCTATGGCTTACCCTGCTTCATTTACACTTGGTTCCAAGGCAGACAATCATTCCTTTGTCTGGGGCAAACTTGTTCACCAACCTATCTGCTTTCCTGGTTTGAGCATATTTTTAGTACATACCTATAACTTTGTAATTGTTACCCATATATATATATATATATATATATATAAATAAATATCACACAATGATTATGGTGACCAGTATGATTTAACTTTTTATTTGATACCTTACACAACATTCTTTATCGATGAATACTATGACAGCAATGTGCTGGGTGTAGTGAGTTCGTCAGGCTAAGAATTGGCTGACACGGAGAAGTGAACCACCAAAAGACCCTCTATATCACATGGGGCTATGGCTGGCATGGAATAAGCACTCTGACCAGTCTGTCAATGGCATTTTGGAGAAATAAAGATTCTCTGACATGGAGGACACCTCTGCTATCTCTCCAGCTGTGAAGGAATTTTTAGGTACCCTACTGAGGTCTTGTAACATAAGCACCTAACATACAGTAACTCCTCACTTAACGTTGCAGTTCTGGTCCTGAAAAATGCGACTTTAAGTGAAACGATGTTAAGCGAATCCAATTTCCCCATAAGAATTAATGTAAATGGGGGGGTCAGGTTCCAGGGCAGCTTCCCCTACTCTGCAAGCACCGGGGGTGGGGGGTGGGGCGCTCAACCCTCAGCCTGCTCACTTCACCCCTTCCCCCAAGCCCCCACCCTTGACCCGCCCCTTCCCCCCCATTACTTTGCGCTGCGTCCTGGCTCCTCCCCCCTCCTTCCTGCCTCCAAAACACCCCAAGCCGGCTGATTGCCGCCGGCAGGAGGCAGGGAAGGGAGGGGGGAGGCGCGCCGAGTCCTCGCTCCTCCCCCCTCCCTCCTGCCTCCTAAACGCCGCAAGCCAGCTGATTGCCCCAGGCAGGAGGGAGGGGGGAGGAGCGAGGACTCGGCGCGCCTCCCCCCTCCCTTCCCTGCCTCCTGCCGGCGGCAATCAGCTGGCTTGCTGCGTTCGGGAGGCAGGGGAGGGAGGGGGGAGCCTGCACGCCGAGTCCTGGCTCCTCCCTCCTGCCTCAAAATGCCGCAAGCCAGCTAATTGCTGCGGGCAGGAGGCGGGGGGAGGAGGGGGAAGGCGCTGATCTGTGGGGTCTGCCAGCAGGCGGGAGGCGCTGTGTGTGTGTGTGGGGGGGGGCCTGTAGGGAGGCTGCCAGCTGTGGAGAAAGCAGGCAGCCAAACAACGTAAGAGTGGAGCATTGCACAACTTTAAATGAGCATGTTCCCTAATTGATCAGCAACGAAACAACGTTAAGCGGGACGACTTTAAGTGAGGAGTTACTGTATTTCAGAGTGGTAGCCGTGTTAGTCTGTATCAGCAAAAACAATGAGGAGTCCTTGTGGCACCACAGAGACTAACAAATTTATTTGGGCATAAGCTTTCGTGGGCTAAAACCCACTTCATCAGATGCATGGGGCGAAAATACTATAATATATATTCTGCACCTAATTTGAAGGAGAGAATTTAATGGCGTTGAGTAACCAATGGGTTTTGGTTAGTGTAACAAAGGCTATCTATGTGCAGACACCATGGTAGTCAGCAGGAACTGAACCCTAGGCCTTTTTGTGTGTGTGTGTGTGTGTGTGTGTGTGTGTGTGTGTGTGTGTGTGAGAGAGAGAGAGAGAGAAATGCTGTGATAATTACTAGGATCCTCTACTAAAGAGAGAGGTGATCGTGTGCACTAATGCAATGTACCACGTAAGGGGCATGTACAGCAGTGGTGCCAGCCTCTTCCTGGTGCGGGGTGGCTGAGCTGGGCTAGACAATCGGTGGGCTGCACTATACATATTAACACTCCCCCCCACACACACACACACTCAGCCAGCACAAGTCCTCTTTAACCTCCGAGCATTGGGTTCAGAGCTGGGGAGGGGTAAGACTGGGGGTGCTGTGGTCGAGGCTCCTGCTGCTAGTCACAGCTGGGCTGGGGAGGGCTGAGACTTCCTCTTCCCCTGCACAGACTGCTCCCAGGGCCAGGTCAGACTAGGGTCACCACATCTGAAATATAAAAACACCGGCCCCTCTCCCGCCCCCACAAGGCAAGCCTGCCACAATCCCAACCACAAGGCAACTCTGCGACACCCCACCCCCTTCAGCAGCCACTTATAGTATCTAGAGAGATGACACATGTAGATAAGATTGATAACATCATTTTCTTACTTAACCTGCAGAAGAGCTAACACTGCAGCATCTTTAGCTGGACACAGAAACTTTTACCATTAGATATCCCAGTGTATTGTGGTGATAATGCAAATCTTTAGACCCACATAAAAAAACCCAAACTTGGCAGATTAATTTATTTTTCTGGCAACTGGCAAATCCATAAAAAACTGGCAAGGCTGGTCAAATACCGTGCAGGGGGTAACCCAAGTCACACCCACTGCAGGAAACTCCTCCGCACCCCCGCTTCCTGCCCCTGTCGCTCCCCAGTCACAGGGAGAGGGTCACTATACGGGGAACTCCCAGGGTGCCATTTTCCCTAAGGCTGACCCTGGACATCGTCAACATTCAGAGCTGGGTGATTGGAGAGCAGCGGCTGCTGGCTGGGTTCCCTGCTTTGAAGGCAGCGCTGCCCCCACAGCAGCGCGGAAGCAAGGGTGGCAATACCTTACCATGCCATCCTGACTTCGGTGTAACATCTGACCTTTGCATAGGGAGGGATGACTGGGGTCGGGGAGCTAAGGAAAAATTTGTGGGAAGCTATAGCCCCTGCAAGTCTAAGACTGGAAAGGATCATTGTGGTGGTAGTCGGACTTCCTGCGTAACACAGGTCATAGAACTTTGCCCAGTTATTCCTGCATCAAGACCAATATGAACTAGAGCGTGTTTTTAAAAGACATTCTGTCTTGATTTAAAGACTCAACTCAACCATTGCAATACCTTACCAAGGGATTTGGGGAATTACCTTTCAGTGCTATATAAATAATAAAACTAGCAGTGGAGCAAAACTGCAACCAGTAGCTATAATCTAATGGACGCGCACACACAACATACATGTAATGTAGAAAGCATTAACAGTTTTTAGAATGGTGCAAGAGTGAGTTAAGGGCGAGGGATGGTGAGACACAACTTCATCGGTTTCTACTTTGCTAGAATTTTCATTAAAATATCTAATCCCTTTCTCTTTATATGAAATTAGTTCACTTGTAAACTCTGGGTTTGGGATCATGTATTGATGGCGGCTGACTTATTGGCGAACTGTGCATAACGCTTAAATACTACAACATCTGGCTCTATATTAAGGGCTTGGTATTTACCTTCCATTTTATAATCTACATTTTGTTGTCCATCCTCCCACAACTGTGAGAAACGTGTGTCCTCCTTGTCCGTCCCCCCCACAGCTCCAGGTGGCATTCTGGGCTCTTTTCCCTAAGGTGCCATACAGCCTCATCATCCCCCAGCACAGGGATGTGCTTGAGTGTTGATGGAGATTAAAATGGCCCAGTGAGTGTATCCTTCCTGTGTTGATATCAGGCCAGCAAACTCCAGGTGATGATTCATTGGGATTCTTCAAATAAGGGCATGACACATCTGGAGGGAATAAGAACATAAGAACGGCCATACTGGGTCAGACCAAAGGTCCATCAAGCCCTGTATCCTGTCTTCCGACAGTGGCCAGTGACAGGTGCCCCAGAGGGAATGAACAGAACAGGTAATCATCAAGTGATCCATCCCCTGTCGCCCATTCCCAGCTTCTGGCAACCAGAGGCTAGGGACACCATCCCTGCCCATCCTGGCCAATAGCCATTGATGGACCTATCCTCCATGAATTTATCTAGTTCTTTTTTGAACCCTGTTATAGTCTTGGCCTTCACAACATCCTCTGGCAAGGAGTTCCACAGGTAAACTGTGCATTGTGTGAAAAAAATACTTCCTTTTGTTTGTTTTAAACCTGCTGCCTATTAATTTCATTGGGTGACCCCTAGTTTGTGTGTTTTGAATCTCCTCTACTTATAGCATCCCAGCACAGTATGTGGCACAGCAGTACAATGTTTGCCCCTTTCCCTCCCCTCCTCCCCCGCTTCTTAGTTGTAGGAACAATTGGTCTTATAAGGAAGAAGGCAACTTTAATGTGTGTGTACTTGTTCACTAGGATCAGTTATACTGTTAAGGATCAGAGTATAACAGGAATGTTGACCCAGAGGTAAAATGCGTAACCGGCTGATCGTAATCAGCATAACAGTTAAGACTTCTTTGTTTTGGAATCTGGTCAAGATGACCAATAGTTATGGTAACAGTGGGAAAACAGTGCTTCAGAACCAATTAAAATTTTGTACTTGTTGAGAGAATAACTGAGCTAATCTTTTTTTAGTATAGTTTATTTCATCTAGAAGTTATCATGACTAATTCTCAGCTATCGTCTTCCCAGACTGCATGAATTATAGATGGCTCTTTTGAGTTTCATGTTCACTCCAGCAATGAGTATATACTGGACATAGTTATGTTTGTGGCATCTACTTTAGGGTAGGTTTCAGCTACAATACTGATTTTTTCCCTAATTGCTTTCTCTTTAGCAATTACTTTTGCTAAAGGAAAATACTACAAGAAAATATAATCCAGCTTGATGTTCAGTGGTGGGAACATCAACTTAAAATGACTTGGCTTTCCAAAGGAAAACATTATTTGCATAGCATAAATGTTTAGTGTAGAATTTCTATTAGATGGTCTTATTTTATTTTTAATTAGGATAAAGCTATTACTTTTTATTTATATTAGAATAGAGCCTAGAGAGGCTCCATTTGAGATCAGAGCTACATTGTGCTAGGCCCTGTAGACACACATAGTAAGAGACAGACCCTGACCCAAACAGCATATAAGTTTTAAAACTAGACGTAAGGTCAGTGCCGGCTCCAGGGTTTTGGCCGCCCCAAGCAGCCAAAACACCCCCCCCCTCCCCGCGATCGTGATTTGCGGCGGCAATTTGGCGGGAGGTCCTTTGCTCCCAGCGGGAGTGAGGGACCGTCCGCCTAATTGCTGCCGAATATCTGGACGTGCCGCCCCTCTCTGGAGCGGCTGCCCCAAGCACCTGCTTGCCAGGCTGGTGCCTGGAGCCGGCCCTGGGTAAGGTCCAAACCAAACTCCCAGATCCAAACACCCCCAAAGTTTAGGAAAGTTCCTCTCCAGATGTGAACTTTGTGGTTTGGGCCCATAGCTGCTTAAAACAAACTGGGAGAAATTACAAATCTGTCTAGGTAATTTTAGATGTAGGGTTTTTGGAAACCATTCTTATGCAGCTGTTAAATTCTGCTCTTAGGAAGAACAGCATATCAAATCCGTGTTGGATAGGTGGTCTGTTGGATCACCTCCTCTCCCATTCATAATTATTCATGTGGATAGGACATATACATTCAGTGAGTGCATTAATACTGGGCCATTGGGATCACTTACTTTGGCTGATAACTGATTTGAAAAGGTAAAAAGAGATTTCAAGAGTATAGATACTAACTGTATTCTGGACTCATGGCAGACAAAAGTTTCTTACTATCCTTAGTATATACCATAATGTATTTTCAGGACCGCTGTGTGATGAACCGTATGGTTCTTCTGACATTTAATGTTCCAGAGTGACCACAGAAACAATAGCTTTAGACAATGGAGATGCCCTTGTTGTGGTGATTGTGGGATTTGGTCTGAGTGTTGGTATTTTAATATATGGGAATTGAGCAAATTGTATCTGTATCTAAGGGCTTGTCTACACTGGCACTTTACAGCGCTGCAACTTTCTTGCTCAGGGGTGTGAAAACACCCCCGCCCCCTCCGAGTGCTGCAACTTTCAGCTCTGTAAAGTGCCGGTGTAGACAGTGCTCCAGCACTGGGAGCTATTCCCCTCGTGGAGGTGGTTTTTTTAGAGCGCTGGGAGAGCTCTCTCCCAGCCCTCTGCCCCGACTACACAAGCCACGTTAAAGCGCTGCCACGCCTTGCAAGTGAAGACATGCCCTAAGATGCATCCCTTATCTAACTTCAGATGAAAGGTTTATTTGCTGGGTAATAACATTTCCATTGTTAGTCTTGCCATTGAAATGTAAAGTCAGTTTCTTGTGGAGTGTTCTGTCATTGCAAACAGAACAATCATAGTGTTGTGAAAAGTAAGGGAAATTAGGTTGATTGATGTTACTTTGACTGGCTTTTGCAATCTGGGTTGCTTAGAACAGAGATTATTCAGTGACTCACTTTGGTGTAATGGAGCTCTGACAACTGTGGTGGTTTTGCTGAAAGCAAGTACTTGCTGGAGCTACTGGAATTCAAGCAGAATAAATAAAACAGCTCCTTTATATTTAAAGATGGAAAGGGCAGTGAGTCGGCTACATATTATCATGGTAAGAAATTAATTTGCATGGATGCTGCACTTTGATGGGGAGAATGCCACCTTCTGGTACATTCAGAATAACTCAGGCATGGATCAGCGTTCACATCGCACTCCCTGTCAGTACCCAGCCCGGGCCAGGGTAGTTAATGCTCCAACCAGCAGACCAAATTCGGTGATGAATCCTGGTCACCTGCCACCTGAGGCACGGTGCACATATGCTAAGAAGATGCAACTCTGAATGCTCCACTCGAGGCTCCTACCTATCTCGCAAAACCTGATCTTAGTGGGATTTTGACAATAGTGTACGTTTAGAATCACTGTCCCACTGACAGTGGTCTGTATTTTAATCTTTGGACTTCAAAATGTGTGGGTTTTCTTTCTGTTTCAGGCAAGTAAACATCCGAGGCTGGTGTCCCAAAGTTCTGTGCAAACACCACATCAGGTGCATGCATGTGGAGCATGACTGCTAGGACTGGGCTGCTGGAACCTGCAGGGCTTTCCCAGGAAGTTCCTGGAGAAGCCATGGAAGAGACTGGGGCCTTCAATCCTGAAACAAACCCCATAAATCTGTAGCTTGGAGTGTTCTCTTACCCCTCACCCTCTCCCGCCCCCCCCCCCCCAGTGTTGTGGGGAGGAAGAAGGCTGGCCATACACATTCTGTGCGCTGGCTGGGGGGGTGGGGAAAGTGTAGATTTTAATACCACGGTCCTAGATGTGTGGGGCAATCTCGAGGAAGGGTTTGGGTGGCTTGAGTGGGAGGAGGAATCCACTGTGTGTTACCTAGGTTAGAGCTGCAAATCTGAGTTCTCAAATAGGTGTGAAGAACTGGTATCCACTGTTGAGCTGTGTAGCTTTTTGGGGGTGCGTGTAAAGTGAGTGAGCATTTTCTGATCCCCTGAGTTTCCCCTTATTTAATAAAATAGCTGTAACTGGCATTATAAAATAAATTAATGGAGCTATCCTATCTTCTAGAACTGGAAGGGACCTTGACAGGTTATCAAGTCCAGCCCCCTGCCTTCACTAGCAGGACCAAGTACTGATTTTGCCCCAGATCTCTAAGTGGCCCCCTCAAGGATTGAATTAACAACCCTGGGTTTAGCAGGCCAATGCTCAAACCACTGAGCTATCCCTCCCCCATTCCTATAGGCCCTTCCATTCGAGGATCGTAAAGTGCTTCCATCTGCCGGTGAGGAAGGGGGGTATTATCCCCATTTTATAGAGAAGGAAACTGAAGCACATGTAGATGAAGTGACCTCGCCAGGGTTTCACAGCAGGTGAGTGGCAGAACTGGAAATAAAACCTAGGAGTTTTGTCTCCCGGTCTGAGGCGTTAGCCACCAGCCCTTCTGCTATTTTTATCTAAATTGTTCTCTCCTTCCTTTCCCTCTCTTCACTGCTGTCTCCCTTCTTGCCATCCTATGGTCCTTTCTCCTCACTGTTTCCACCAGCCCTGTCCCCCCAATGATCTGTTCTCTCCCCCCAGAGCTCTCCTCAATTTCCTTCCCTATTTCTTTTGGTCACTCCGCTGGTCCTGCGTCCCTTCCAACGTGGCAGTCAGCTGGTGTCTCACTGTTTTCTGGCAGTGTGCTGCAGTAAGGCACAGCAAGGGAGAGGGAGTCAGTGGGGGGAGGTAGGTTTTTTTGCCTGCCTGCTCACCAGGCCAGGTACTAGTTCAGGGGTCGGCAACCTGTGGCACACGTGCCAAAGGTGGCATGCGAGCCGATTTTTACTGCAACGCTGCTGCCAGCCGGGGTCCTGGGCACCGGCCCCGCTCAGCCCGCTGCCAGCCTGAGTGAACGGAACCCCCGGCCGGCAACGGCTGAGCGGGGCCGGCGGCCAGGACCCCGGCTAGCAGGAGCCGGCGGACGGAACCCCAGACCAGCAGTGGGCTGAGCTGCTCAGCTTGCCACCGGTCTGGGGTTCTGTCCGCCGGCCCCGCTCAGCCCGCTGATGGTCTGGAGTTCCAGCAGGCTGAGTGGGGCCGGTGGCCAGGACCCCGGCTGGCAAAGGCCAGTGGCCGGAACCCCAGACTGGCAGCGGGTTGAGTGGCTCAGCCTGCTGCCGGTCTGGGGTTCCGGCCACCGGCCCCTTGCCAGCTGAGGTCCCAGCCATTGGCCCCTCTCAGCCTGCTGCGGGCCTTGGATACCAGCCGCCGGCCCCGCGCACCTCGCTGCTGGTCTGGGGTTCCAGTCGCCCGTCCCCTGCCAGCCGGGGTCCGGGCCTCCGGCCCCGCTCAGCCCTCCTGCCAGCCTGGGGTACTGGCAGCCAACCCAGGGCTCTGCTCCTGGCCTGGTCCCAGCGCTCTGCAGCCCTTATCAAAAATTACACTACAATTAGCTTAAAAACTTAAAAACTTTGTATATTACAGTAATTGTTAAAAAATGTATAATGTTAATAAATACATAGGTTTGATGAAACAAAGTAGTTGTACTTCTGTGCCTGTGCTTTATTTGTGTTTTCGATGATTTACCTTCTAAAAAAATCTGGCATGTCCCGCACCCCCAAAAAGGGCATCTCGCACACTGAGGGGGTGCGTGCACCCCAGGTTAAGAACCACTGCACTAAACTGATGAGCTCTGCATTTTCATTTAATTTTAAATGAGGCTTCTTAAACATTTTAAAAACCTTATTTACTTTACATACAACAATCGTTTAGTTATATAATACAGACTTAGAGAGAGAGACCTTCTAAAAACGTTAAAATGTATTACCGGCACGCGAAACCATAAATTAGAGTAAATACATGAAGACTTGGTACACCACTTCTGAAAGGTTGCCAACCCCTGTTCTAGTTCCTAGTAGCCAGAAGGCTTGATCATCCCCCCCCCCTCCTCCCCCCCCGCCCCACACACACTTCCTGACCTGGGATGAGTGGGGAAAGAGGCAGCAGTGACAAAAGTGACTATCGCTCCGGGAGAGTGGCATTGGGCAAAGTATGCAGCTATTGACATTAACTTCCCTATTTCTCTTCCTGCTGCTGTCTTTGTCTAGCAGCCTCCTAGTAGGGATCATTTCTATAGTTTGTAACTAGAGAAGCGTAGCCGAAAGTGTCTGACTTTGCTTCCTCCTGCTCATAGGTGTGTGAATGCCATGAACACAGACAGGGCTTCTTTAGTGACTCTGCCTGGCAGCCTGTGCTTGTTCCTTTCTCTGTTTCAGTTGGATCCAGATGAGTTGCTAATTGTATAGGCACCAGAGATGCTGCTGTATGCAAGACAGCTCAGTATAAGCGTGGTCTCGGGTGTATTCATGTCAAACAGGATATTTACCCACCAATGGCTGTCAAAGTTACTGGTGCGTTTTAGTTTGTACCAAAAGAAATCTCCCAAACTTCTTATGCAGCTCCTGGTCTCTGCATCTCCAGCTGTCAGCTTCGTCTTTGCTCTTGCTCATTTTCACACTGGGGAATGGCCTGGGGCCGATGGCCAGTGACCTGAATAATGGAGGAGGCAGGAGGTAGATGCCAGAACACTCCCAGGCAAGTGGAAAGCTGAATAGCCCCAACTGGCTGCCAAAAATTACCCCCTGACATTCAAATCAATGTCCCAAAGGAGACTCTTTAAACAAATTTCATTTCTAGGAGCACTGACTCCGGATAGGCTTGTGTGGAGTCACCACTTCGAAGTTAGATATGTTAGGTGGGGTGTAATAACCTGCCTTTGCTGTGGTGTGGCTTTCTTAGGTTCCAGTTCTGCAATCAGCACCCAGAAGTCTCATTGAATTCAGTGGCCAAGGTGTCTCCATTTTAACTGTCCAGCAGGAGGTACTCAAAATCAGTGGCCACTCTGGAAAACTTAGGTCTAGGGCCTGATTTGCAGATACTGAAAGCACGGCATCTCCGGAAATTAGGACCTTAGGGACTCTCTTGATAGTGTCCCTCAGGTTCTGCTGTGACTGCCAGACTAATCAATGAAGTTCTGCTTTGATACTTTAAAGCCCCCTGCTGGAATAGGGCCTTCTTAGGCTATGTCTACACTATAGCTTATGCTGGCATAATTTATGTCGCTCAGAGGTGTGAATAAACCACCCTCCAGAGCGATGCAAGTTACACCTACATAAGGGCTGGAGTGGGCAGCCTATGTCGGTGGGAGTGCTTCTCCCGCCGCCAACATCGCTACTGCTGCTCGCGGGGGTTGGAGTGACTCAGCCCACGGGCGAGCTCTCTCCTGAATGTCTGCACTAACAGTGCCAATAGCAGCGCCGCTGTAAGCTCTGTCATGTAGCCGTAGCCTCAGTCTGGGTCGCAAAAGCTGTGTCCCTGCATGGATTCTTCATCTGCCGGAGCAACTCAGAGATTTGGAAGCTGTAAATTAATTTTGCTCTGATTTTATTTTATCACTTTTTGGAGCTGGGCTTTTCCTAGTGACAGAACCTGCTACCAAATAAAAGGACTCAAATTAGGAGGTGTGGTTTTTTTCCCCATTGTTTGTGAAATTTGGAAAGTCATTTGGTTATTCTGAGGAATAGGATTGGTTTGTTTTACAGCTAGAGTTGGTCAGAAATTGTTTGAATTTTTAATGAAAAATGTCAGCATTTTTCAACAAGTTCTATGTGCAGTTGGGCTGTATAAAGATTGAGTTAATTGTGCTGCTAATGGGTTATTCTGCAAGTACAGTAGCTTCTTTGCTTAAATCTACACTTTAAGGATGATTTACATGAAGAGTTACTGTGTACATGTGGAGGATCCAGTTTTATTTTACCAGCTCAATGAAATGAAATACCCCTAAAAAGGCTGGGCATGATGGTCAGTAACTCTGAAAGAACCTTTAAACTTTGTCTTTGTATGGGAAATAATTAAAAGTTGTGTTCCGAGGGCCAAATCCTGATTGCTAGTGAATAAATGGGAATTTTGGCATCCACTTCAGTGGAACCATGCGTTGGCCCCCAGAAGAAATTTTTTATGCAAGTTTGTTATCTGCAGGTAATTAACATAAACTAAAAGACAAAGCTGATGCACAATTTATTTGAAGGAGCAATTTGCAACTGTAATTAAAAATGCACAAAAGTGATTATTTCTTTTTCCTGGTCCTAGTAACAGCTTCTTTTGCTGAAGATGTCTAATAATGGTGTTGAAGCCGAAGACAAGCCTCCAGCCCCTCCAATGAGAAATACCAGCACTATGATTGGATCTGGAAGCAAAGATACTGGGACTTTAAACCATGGCTCAAAACCTTTGCCCCCCAACCCTGAAGAAAAGAAAAAGAGAGACCGATTTTACCGATCTATATTGCCAGGAGATAAAAGTACAGTATTTTGATTTTCACTATAGTTTCTTCTTTGCATGTTGCTGGGGAATGATGTTAATGATTCTTTAGAATTTAGAGCATGGTTCACAAGGTCTAATACTTCACATAATTTTTTTGGGCCATACTGGGAATATGGGCTGCCTGTGGTGGCTAGCTGGGTATCTGCTTTCCTAATAATTAATTCCATTCCCCTCACAAACTCCCCATTCCTTCTCATAATCTGTTGATTGTTAAAATGTGTGTGTGTGTGAGATCTGTGATTACCAGTTTTCAGGGACATAGACACTGTAATGTCCCTGTTCTCAGGGCCTGTCACAGCTGCCTTTCCAAAGTTCAGTGAGATTTGTTTGTTTTTTTTTGGG
This sequence comes from Chrysemys picta bellii, assembly GCF_011386835.1. Lineage (NCBI taxonomy): Eukaryota > Metazoa > Chordata > Testudines > Emydidae > Chrysemys > Chrysemys picta. The sequence goes on from NC_088791.1 coordinate 338,836,005, forward strand.
GGGGGGGGAGGGTTGGCCTTAGTTTTTGCAACCATTGTAGATGGGCCTTCTGAAGGAGCCCTGCTGGCCTTCTGCGTTGGTGAAACTGAAAGCAGGCTGGAAGAGTGCAAATATGTCTAAAAGACCATTTCTTACCAGTCCTGTCACATGTTGCTATGTGGTCCATAGCCCTGAAGAGCTTAATGTCTAAGATGAGTCTTTGTCATCCTATTCTATTTCAGAATTTTGGATCCAACATTGTCCACTGCTAAAAATAATCTGTCTCTATAACTTCTTGCACATTAACTTGTATTGAATGAATTCTTTCAGCTATAATAAGGAATGTAACAGGCAAGATGGGAATAAGGGACAGAACTAATGCACTGTACATGCAATTTTAATTTCTACCATTAGTATATTTTGAAGGTTGTACATTTATCACATGAATCAGTTGCAATGATGCAAGAAATTCTCTAGTCCTTAATCTGTGCCACTTCCTTTTATATCTCGATTTACTCTGTTTGTAAGGAACCCATCTCTGTGATATATTTATCTCCCTTTTTCAGTCTCTTTTTAAGGATTCATAGTGTCCATCGCCATGGTAGTTGGGTGCTAAATAAATAAGATCATTCTCAACTGTTTCAATAAGGAGTCAGTCTCCTAAATTCTTGCTAGAAGGAAAGGACTAATCCTAGTTCTGTGGCCTAAGAGCAACTTAATTGCTGTTTATACTATTTAACCTGCTCTGGGAAGCAGACAGACAGTTTCATATCTATTATAGTGCCAATCTCCAGTAAGGCTGTAGGTATGTTAAGGATGCATGATGCTGTTAAACATGAATGCAAAGCGCTTGATTAAAAGTAAAAAGAAGAACAGGAGTACTTGTGGCACCTTAGAGACTAACAAATTTATTAGAGCATAAGCTTTCGTGCTCTAATAAATTTGTTAGTCTCTAAGGTGCCACAAGTACTCCTGTTCTTCTTTTTGCGGATACAGACTAACACGGCTGTTACTCTGAAACCTTGATTAAAAGTGAATCAGTTCACATGCAGTTAGGTGAAAATGAGCTTTGGATGTCTTAACACGTCTGTAACTCTTCCTTATCCCCCCTTTACCTGTCATGCTCTCAAACGTTAATAAAATATCATCTACTTATTTTTTTTTTAAACTGGCCCAGGTTTCTCTCTCCCTCTGTGTATACAATGGTAAGTACAGTGTTTGGTATCTGAGCACCAGATACGTAGTTCTTTTCTACCAACAGGTGACAACAAGGTAATGGAGCCTTTTGAGGTTATGTAACTTGTTCCAAAGGAGCTTTCCAGATCTCAGTCCTCTGTAGTGTTTGTCTCTATCAGATGGGAGAGTACCCTTGCTATTGGCTATTGCAGCCTTGTTTGCTGACCAATATCTGCGTACTTTCCATAAAAGGGTTACGCTACCAGGTCTGTTTCTACACTGACATGATTGTTTCCTTCCCCTCCCACACCCCCACCCCAAAACTGGGAGCTAAAGAGGAGGAGTGCCATAATGTGATGCTTCAGCAGCTCTGGGTTCTCTTTGCGTTGAGGGTATGATCCAGCTTCAATTTGAAGGCAATGAACAGACCGCCATTGAAATCAGTGGATGTTGGCTTCTTGTAGACATTCCAACATGGTAGCCACTCATAGAATCATAGACTATTTGGGTTGGAAGGGACCTCAGGAGGTCATCTAGTCCAACCCCCTGCTCAAAGCAGGACCAATCCCCAGACAGATTTTTGCCCCGATCCCTAAATGGCCCCCTCAAGGATTGAACTCACAACCCTGGGTTTAGCAGGCCAATGCATCATTGCCAAGGCCAGAAGAGTCTTCTGTTGCAATGCACCTGCTCGAACCAGAGTGGCAGCCTTCTCCTGCTGCCTCTCTGAGGCCTTTTAGCCTGATTGCCACCCTGGCTCCTGGTAGGACGACGGACAGACCAATATGTAAATTCATTCAAGTAATCCCTGACTGGCTACCACACTCCTGACATGAAGTGCTGATGAATTGTCAATAGAAAATCCATTGGCTGATCAGCCTTAGAGAATCTCCTAATGCACAAACTTATTTACTACAAGAACCCAGCTTGATTAAGGCTTACAGTTCAGCTACTGAGTTGCCTGGAGTAAAAGAAGGGTTAATTCAGGTCGGGTATAATCTCTACTGTGATGGAACTGCATAAAGACTGTACAGCTCTGGCACACTGAGCAGGCCTGACCGATAATATTGGACTTTAGATTGATTTTTTTAAAAAATACTATTATAAATTGAGGATTGCAGAAAGCAATATTGGCAAATACTTCGGTAGCAAGTCATATAAAACAATTATGCAAAGAACCTCCTTGATTCAATGAGCTGAATGTAAGACTTGGTGATGGTTTCTCCTTTGCAGTGCTGTGCCTCCTGTAGGACTACAGTAGCACCACCTACTGAAACGCTAGAGGGGTGGGAAGTGTTTCAGGTGACTTTTCCAAGTGGCTCAGGAAGAGGTGGTAAGATCACTTGAGATTCTATTGGGTGAATCTGGAGCTGTCCCTGGTGGAACGCCAACTTAGAATGCCTGGCAGCTGTGGTGTTGTGTTGCTAGCTTTTCCATGGTGGGAGTCGGGTAGCATTGTGGAATTCTGGCCTCGTTGCTGGGTATTACGGCTTCTGACATAATTCTGGTGTTTGAATATAGACTTAACAGTGAGGTGGCCTCATGCCTAGACATGCTGATCCACAGCTTCATTGTCTTCAGTGAGAGTTGTGGGTGCCCAGCATCTCTCGGGAGACATTAGTTAGCTGGAAACACTATTATTGTCTTGGAATTCTCAACCGAGGATTCTGAGTTCGCAAGTCCCCCTTGTATTGAGAGAGAATTATTGTCTTCATCTGAGGAACTCATACCCAGCGTCTGGCACATTACCGAAAAAACTTTCTAGTTTATGTAAGGCTCACTCGGAGAATGCAATCATGGACACTCACTGAAATTTTTCAAGTATACATTTCAGTTTACTTTTATTCCTCAGAACCTTACAGTTTAATGGGGCATTAATGGAAATAAAGTAATCAACAATAGATGGGTGTTTCTAGGACGACTGTTTTTCTTCTGAAACTCCTAAAGAGTTTTCTCTTGTCCCATATGTGCCATTACAAGGCCCAGGGTAAAATATCCATAAAGACTATAAAGTGGGATTAAAGTGTAGAGCAAGGCTGGCAGTGCCTTTAAATCTAATCCTTTTTAGCTTATACCTCATTCTGTGATATACAGTATCGTCAATGAAAAGCAATTATAGTGTTAATATTTTAATGCCTTTATGCTTTGAGATCTGTTTCTCCGATTTGATCAGGCTCATATGTGCTTAGAATCAGAAAGCCTGTTTAAGCATTTGAGTGCCTGTTTATTTAAATCAGGTCTTGAAGTAGTTATTCTTATTTTTACCATTTCCAAAGGGGCTCTACTGGACAAATAGAAAAATGTGGGGCTTGATTCTAATCTTGCTCACATCAGTTAGGAATAGCACAGATTAAATGAGATTAGAATGAGGTCCTTGATGGTTGCCCCAAAGAGTTTACAATCAAATTTGTGACGTGACGTCAATGGTGGGGTTGACAAGCAGTAGGAAGCAGGTGATTTGAGGAAAGACCAGAGTTACAGCCATAAGATCACATGGTTACTCACTTCAGTTACGTGGGCATCAAAAGAATCGTGAGAGTCCCAAGAAAGATTACAATTCACGTCCACATGTATACAAAGCATAATCATTTTTACTATAATGAGCAAATGCGGCTTTATCTCCAATTTAATCTCTGCATGAGAGCTGGATATTGAGAGAGCTATGAATTTTTAATGCAGTAGATGCAATTAAATTATTTAATTCATTATTGAAAACATTGTTTACCAGTCCGTGTACTGAGGCTTATCCAAGCTACAGCCCTGTTTATTGAGGCTTCTTCTTGAATATGCATTTTTGTATTTAATATGAATTTGAAAGCAGTAGCTGCAATCAGTGGAGCAAAGCTTGACTTGCTCATTATGCTGTTTGAAAATGGATGCTGGAGATGTTGGGTAGTGAAAAGCTGTATCCTTCCAGATGCAGAATTTAGGTGTTTAGCAGGATATCCTGACCTTCAGTAGATCCAAATATAGAAGTCAAAAAGTTCTGTGCCTTGAATTCTGAACAGTAAATGTTCTAACATTCTTTAATGCTCTAGTAGTTCACACATCCATTTCAGTTGTCTTAGAGTTCCTGAGCTGCCTTGATTTATTGGTTTTCTCAGCATCCCTTTGTCTCCCTTTCCTTCTCCCAGCCCGCAACTTGCAGCTTCTTTTGTATTCCTGCCAGTTGCAGCCGCTAGTCCCCTCTTTGGTTGGTCGGCATGCTGCAGATGCTCAACATCTGCTAACCAGAAGATGCTTCTGGTTCCTCCTAGCTTCTCTCTCTGTGTGGGATCCTCCAGTGTTCCATCTGCCCTTCTCTCATTCCGCTCTTTTCCAAAGCTGTCACTATTTAACACTCTCTCCACTTAAACTGAAAAAACCCCAAGGACTTACTGTTGTTTTAGACAAACCTTTAAGGCTATGTACCTTATTCTGCTCTGTTACACAGTCCATGGTAAATCTGGAGTAACTCTATAATGTTACTCTGGATTTTTATGGATATAATTGAGCGCAGAATCTGGTCTTATGAGCACAGGACTCAAATAAGACTATCCGGTTAAACTTGGAAAACGCAATACATGTTTGCAATATAATGGGTTAAAATGGTGGCTTTTAGGGTAGGTGGGTGTCTTTTAAAACCTCCATTTTGGTGATATGAATACTTTGGGGAACAATGTCTGTCTATATAGCTGAGTAGCATTTGTTTTGCAGTTGACAAGATAGCAGCTGGAAAACATAAACTACGTGGGACAGTCTCTCCCATTTGTGTGTGGACTCGTCACCCTCTCTGGGCTCTGTGTGGCCTAAAATGCAAATATCAAGAATATCAGAATATGGTTGTCCCATAACCATAAATCTTTATCAGTGTGTAGTCAGAATCTTTTTCACATTGCCACAGATCATATGTTTTTGTTGTGGATTTGGTTGCAGAGGATGTACTGTGAACTGCCATGGAAGTATTCTTTGTTCTTGATGTTTTTTTTCTCTCCCTCTCTCTCTCATATGCAGCCAATAAAAAGAAGGAGAAAGAACGCCCAGAAATTTCCCTCCCTTCAGATTTTGAACACACAATTCATGTTGGATTTGATGCTGTCACTGGAGAATTCACGGTAAGTGATTCTGGGGGGAAAGGAGGATTACACAGTTGTTTATCATTAGTGGAGCTGGGACATATTCATCCTTCATAAAGTAATGCCAGAAGGGACCATTATGATCATCTCGTCTGATCGCCAGCATAACACGGGCCAGAGAATCCCACCCAGTGTAATTCATGTGTAGAGCACTCCTGGGGGAATTCTGGGTCACTGTGCGGATGCAGAATTCAGGTCCCTCTGCAGATTTCTTTGCTTCCCTGCAGAAAATGACAGGGAAGCAAAGGGAAGCCTCAAGAGCAGTCATGCACCCCTGTAGTTTCTGGCGTACAGAGCAGCGAGTTTGGGGGAGGCATTGCCCCCGCCCTCCAACGGAGGCAAGGCGTGGGAGAGCATGTGGGGTCACATGCCACTCAGGGCCGGCGCTTCCACTAGGCGACCCTAGGCGGTTGCCCAGGGCGGCAGGATTTGGGGGGTGGCATGTTGCCATCCTCGGCGGCAATTCGGCGGCAGGGGGTCCTTCCACTCCGTGTCTTCGGGGCACTTCAGCGGCGGGTCTTTCACTCGCTCCGGGACCCGCTGCTGAAGCGCCCCTAAGACGCTGAGCGGAAGGACCCCCGCCGCCGAATGCTCTGAGGAGGAGCGCTGCCGCCTAGGGCGGCAAAAACCCTGGCGCCGCTCCTGATGCCACTGCCTCCCATGGGGGGGGGGGGGGCATTTCTGCGAGAGCAGACCTATCAGACCTGCCTGGCTGAAGGAAGGTTCAGCTCCTTCCGCTGACTCTGCAGCTGGACGCTGCCTCCTGGGTCCTAGTGCTGGTTGTGCTCCCCTTCTGTGTGCTTGGGAGCCTTCCTGTTTTCTATACAAGGGTGAGTGCCCTCAGTGGGGCAGGGCAGTGTGGAAAGAAGGTGGGTGGAATAGGGCAGGGGGAGGGGAATGTGGGATTGAGGGGAGAGGGATAGGGGCAGTGGGGAAGGGGGATGGAATGGGGGTGGGAAGTGGAAGCCCGGCATGCGGTGTCCCCTCAGCAGCAGCATCCCCACTTTGCTGAGCCTCTCCTGCCCCCCCCCCCCACCCCTGCCAAGCCCCAACCACCTTCACCTGGACCCCTCTGCAGAGTCTCATTCCCCCAGCACCTGGAACCCCCAATGAGCCCTTGTGCATCCACATCCTCACTGAGCTGCTCACACCCAGATTGCCCCACATAGAACCCTCTCAACCCACACTGAGCCCCTCCACACTTGGATTCCGCTGGGTTGAGCCTGCCTGCCCACACCTGGTGTGCCTGGCACAGAGGGGCAGGGCCCCAGGGTATTTTTGGGGAGGCCTGGCCCTTGCGCTGTGTCAGGGTTAGGTTCAGCCTCACTGCTGAGTCCCTGTCCTGGGGCAGGGGCTGCAGGGTGATATCCCATCTCTGTACAGCCCAGTGGCCTGTGTTCCCCACTGCCATGCTGGAGCCTCCACATTTATTTATAGACAAATAAAATTTGCAGAATTTTAAAATGTTGTGCGCAGAATTTTTTGTTTTGTTTTTTTTGGCACAGAATTCCCTCAGGAGTAGAATCATAGAATATTAGGGTTGGAAGAGACCTCAGGAGGTCATCTAGTCCAACCCCCTGCTCAAAGCAGGACCAATACCAACTAAATCATCCCAGCCATCGCATTGTCAAGCTGTGCCTTAAAAATCATTAAGGATGGAACCTGGTTACTGGACGTTTTGCCTGGTTGTCAAACCTGGCACCGATACACTCCAGAAAGATGGTCTGTGGGCCAGTTTTTTACTACCTGTTCTTAGTTGAAGTGGACAGTGAACCAGCTTTTTTTTCGCATTGCTGGGCCAGGGCAACAGAGACGGTTAATCTGTCCCTGACAGTTATGTCTCACTGAGCTCCAGACCTCTCCTTTAGGAAGCAGTCAGCTCCCCACAAACACTCATGCTAGTATGCGACATGTGCTTTCCTAAGACTAATGGCATCTATTTCGCATTATCCTTTTTTTTGATGTGCAGAATATTGGGAGGCCAGGTTATGCTGTAATCTTGCTTACAGTAGTAGTTCGTATGGCTGCCTCTGGGGCTCTCCTGAGCTAACCAAAATGCAACAGTTTGTCACATCTGACTAGCAGATCCGCCAATCTATTCTTGAATGTAGACTAGCTGTTGAGGCGGGAGGAGCCATATCTTGAGGCCAGTCTGTAAAGTCCCTAACACACTGGTATGAAAAACAATAATACCAAATTATTCAGTGTCTTTTGTGAGCTTGACGAATGGGGTCGCCAAATTTATTTCACTTGTGGCTAAAGCCATGTTTCTCTGTTGAAATTCTGTTTTTAATGTTTGGGAGACACTCCGTTAGATGCTGTTAGAATTACCACATGGTCACATCCAGCACTGGGCCAAAATATGATTTGGTGCCTATCGAAATACTGCATTACAATAGCACCAGGAGGCCTGAATCAGGATCAAAGCCCCGATTGTGCTGGGTGCTGCGCAGATATGTGGTAAAAGAGCTTACAATCTAAATTACCATGATAGTCCTCTTACAAGTGGATAGTCACATAATAGTACATTTCTTATCTTGCATAGAAGACTTACTGAACCAAAACACTGGGTCTGTCTCTTCCTCTTTTGAACTTTGGGAGCTGGATCTGAACTTTGGGATTCAGAGCTACAGGGCTATTCAGAGCCCGCTGAGTTCAATTAAATGCCACATGAGCATGAGGATTTCCCTGCATGGATCGGATTGCAGTATCTGGACTTAGATTTCAAACCTAGGTTGCTGGGCGATGAGAAGGGGTTAATCCAATGAGCCCTCTCGCATACAATGAAAAATCCCAGAAACTGAGTGGCTGAACTAAACGTTTTAAACAACCTTAGGCTGAGTGTAGACTGCATCCAAGAGAGTGTGGTGGTAACTGCTTGGAATTCTCAAACAGGGTATGCCAGAACAGTGGGCTCGGTTATTGCAGACCTCCAACATCACCAAATCGGAGCAGAAGAAAAACCCCCAGGCCGTGCTCGACGTGCTAGAATTCTACAATTCCAAAAAGACCTCCAACAGTCAGAAGTACATGAGTTTCACAGGTATGTGGTAAATCTCCGATTCTGCATTATTGAGTGTGACTCCTTGATAAGTCCTTGTGATTTTTCTTTTAAAAATTAAAATAAACAAGCAAATGCCAAAACACCTTGAGAGTTGTTTTTACAAAGGAAATGTGATTTTCTTCTGCTCTGCCAGCAGCCTTTCTCCTTTGAAATCCAGCTTGAATATCTCCTCTAATCCTTTTGCCAAAGTGCTGCAGTTGTGAATGAGGAAGTCTGTAAGCTGGGCAGGCCCCAAAACACATAGTGCTTTATGGGCTAAAACCAACACCTAGAAACTAACAGGCAGATCTGCTCCCAGTCAGAGACTTCCTTTAGTAAGAGGGCAGCTAAATTCTGCACCAGCTTTAGTTTCAGGATGGATTTAAGAGGGATGCATTGTGTACACTATGATGAAGGTGTCTTAAGCTCAGGGCCCTAGGACGTAGCTCCAGGGGATTGCACCTTTTTACCCCAGGGAGCAGGGAATTTGTCCCCATTATGGTTGCCGAGTTTTAGATTTCTTGTTTCCTTATCTCACAGGTGAACTCGCTAACCTTTTGTCACCCCTAATTTCCTCCAGAAACTTTTCTTGGCATGTGAGGAACCTGGACAAGTTCCAAGCCATATATCACTCATAGGTAGCAACCCAAAAAAAGTCAGGAATCTTGAAAAATAGCCTCGTGTTCTCTTAAACTTAATTGGATTTGAAATGATTAATGCATTTCTGTGGCAGTGAGGTTGGGGCTGGGGAAGTTGTGGTTCTGGGGCCTCTTTTCAAAACTGGTCAAAGAAGCAAGCAATGTCTTGGAATTTGTAATAGCTTCCCCTGCTGGTGTCTGTGTGCTCCGTGCTCAGTCCCTTGGTTTCTTGACTTCTTCTGCACAGACTTTTGTTCACTGTCATTTTTACCCTTCTGGAAAAGCCTGCATAAGGCCCTGGCTACATGTATTACGCCTACAGTAGGGGCTGGTTTACATAGAGGATCAGAACCTGCTGTTGCTACCAGCTAAGGTCACAGGCTTGTTACCCACCAAACACCCCTGGTGGAGGCTTAGCATCTGAGATGGCTGCATTCCAGTGCCGGGTGAAGTGACGTGTATATCTTGGAAAGCATTTCTGGACTTTTCTGAACAAAAGGTGTCACATTAGTAGTGGGACAAAAACATGGAATATCTACATCTGGAACCATACTTTAAGCCTGCTTCACAATACTCTGCCCTTAAAAATTTTTTTTTAAGTGCTAAGCTGTTCCTGATCATCTGCAAACCTTGCATTCTTTAGAGGCCAGAGATTGAATAAAAACACCTTTGAGCACTTCTGAGTTTTCCATTTGTATTAATGGGGCTCAGTATGCCAGTCTGGAGTCTTGTGGCTAAGGCACTGGACTGGGACCCAGGAGATCTGGGTTGAATCCCTGGTTCTGCCACAGACTTGCTGTGTGAAGCAGGGCAAGTCACTTAAATCCCTTAATCACTCTGTGCCATGATTCACAATCTGTGAAATGGGGATAATACTTCCTTTCCCCTACCCTCTTGTTTAGCTTGAAAGTTCTTAGGAGCAGTGACTGTCACTATGAGGTTGTGCAGTGCCTGGCACGCTTGGGCAGCAATCCAAGTAATTTATAATAATTCCAATTGTATCTGTTCTGTTTTGTTTTCAGATAAATCTGCAGAGGAGTACGGTTCATCAAATACATTGGTGAGCTTTTTGTTTTTTATTAATGTTTCTTCCATAGAATCATAAAATCATAGAAGATTAGGGTTGGAAGAGACCTCAGGAGGTCATCTAGTCCAACCCTCTGCTCAAAGCAGGACCAACCCCAACTAAATCATCCCAGCCAGGGCTTTGTCAAGCTGGGCCTTAAAAACCTCATATATTTCTTATATTTTAAGTTTAAAAATGTGCATAAAATAAAAGTATAGCTGTAGAGACATTTTTATATTTAATGTAAACATCCTCTTTCACTTCTAGGCTACCCAAAATGTGGCTAAGCAGCTAAGTTCCCTCTAAGCTGAGAGCTGCGTGGCCGTGCAGCAGCCTATTAAGCGCTGCGCAGGCGCTCACGGCTGTGGCGGGGAGAGATGCTTCTCCCCCAGCCCTGGACCTGCAGGGGCACCCCCGTCCCAGCCCGGCCCAGACAGTGCTGGGTTTATCATGGCGCCACGGCGCCGGGCCCATGCTCAACGGGGCCCCGCGGCCCGTCGCTCCACTTCACTTGTGCTGCGGCCCAGAGAAGCGCCCAGCCCCAATGAGCCCAAGCCCGGAGCTGGTACGGGGGGAGAGTCCTCTCTCTCCCCCGCTGTAGTCCCGGACCCTCCTCCTTCACTCCAAACTCCTCATCCCTGCCCCCCCCCAACTCCCTGCTCCAGCCCCTGAATCTCTCATCCATGACCCAGTCCAGAGCCTGCACTACCAGCCAGAGCCCTCACTCCTCCACACACCCCAACCCTCTTCCTCAGCCCTGAGCCCCACCCCAGAGCCCGCACCCCAATCCTCTGCCTCAGCCCTGAGCCCCACCCAGAGCCTGCACCCCAACCCTCTGCCCCAGCCCTGAGCCCCCTCCCACACTTTGAATCCCTTGGCCCCACCCCTGCCACATAAATTTTGTTATGTACACCAATATGAAGGCGTTACACATCACCTCCATATTGGTGCACATAGAAAATTCATTCCGCACATGCGTGGGAAAAATTAGAGGGAACACTGCTAAGCAGTATTAATTGTCATCTTAACTTTTAAAAATTGATATAAATTGGGGTGCCTGTCATTCTGGCCTACAAGTGTTTCTTTTCCTGTAAACTCTCTGCTATTGAGTTTACTGCTTTATATTCCAAGTGATTTTTGTTAGTGAATATTGCTGCGTTCACAGAAACAGATCTATTTCTGGACTCTATATTAGTGAACAGCAGTTTCTCCTATGCAAAATAATCTGGAAAATGAAAGCCAGCCTGCTTTTTATCAGGTATCAATAAATGTTTATGATCTGACCAAATTTAATTATTAGCATGCAAGGTCTGATTAGTGAACCACTGTTGATGATTAACTAAATTAATCTTGACAAATAAAATGAAAGGTCTTCTCTCTTCTTGACCTGTACTCCAACCATTACAGCACACGTTCAGCACCTCCTTTTACTGAGAAGATACAATTTAAAAGTTTTGCTATTTGTCGGACATTGGGTATGTGTGTGTGCAGTATTTTTTTAAGTAAGCAAACACAAAAGGATTTAATAAAATCATTTACAAAAATATAACCGCTCCATCATCATCTTGTATTTCCGCACTACAATACCTTTATCTGGAGCGAGTTTGCTGTCTCTTCATCCAGAGGCAGTGCATAGGGTTACCATACGTCCGGATTTTCCCGGACATGTCTGGCTTTTTGGGCTCCAAATCCCCATCCGGGGGGAAATCCCAAAAAGCCGGACATGTCCGGGAAAATCGGAGCGGGGCCGGGCCGGGGGCTCGGGGGCTGGGCCGGCGGTGCCGGGCCGGGGGCTCGGGGGCTGGGCCGGCGGTGCCGGGCCGGGGGCTCGGGGGCTGGGCCGGCGGTGCCGGGCCGGGGGCTCGGGGGCCGGGCCGGCGGTGCCGGGCCGGGCCGGAGGGCCGGGGGCTCGGGGGCCGGGCCGGGCCGGAGGGCCGGGGGCTCGGGGGCCGGGCCGGCGGTGCCGGGCCGGGGGCTCGGGGGCCGGGCCGGCGGTGCTGGGCCGGGCCGGAGGCTCGGGGGCCGGGCCGGGCCGGGGGCTCGGGGGCCGGGCCGGCGGTGCCAGGCCGGGCCGGGGGACGGGCCGGCGGTGCGGGGCCGGGGGTGCTCGGCCGGGGGCCGGGGCCGGCACCCCAGAGCCCAAGCCGACCCAGGCTGCAAACGCCGGGGGGGCCAGCCTGGGCCGCGCCTCCTCCCCCCACACCCCCCCTTACCTGCTTCAGGCTTCCCGCGACTCAAATGTTCGCGGGAAGCAGGGGAGGGGGCGGAGTTGGGGCGGGGGCGGGGGGCGGGGCCCCGTGGAGTTTCCTCCTTTCGGAGGCACTAAATATGGTAACCCTAGCAGTGCATCCTTATCCAACTATGTTTGATTGGGTCTGCCTTATAAAGGAAAAGGAAAACTTGCATTGTAAGCTTTTGTCACTGTTTCCTCTTGTTGTAAAAATATGTCTGTCATTAGTAACTTAAACTGTTTAACTGTGCTAACAATCTACTAAGGAAGCCGGAAGCTGTCATCTTGCCAGGCTGTTGACCTGGGGCCTGATTCTGTGAGTAAGATAAGGCTCTTATCTTACTAATTTTTTAGTCAGAACCTCCTCAGGTAATGTTCAATGCCTTGCAGAATTAGGCCCTCAAATTTTGATAAAGCAAGTGCCCCTCAGTATTTGAATGCATGAGGGAGGCTGGAGACGTAAGGTCAGTTAAACTTACGAACTTTTACAAATGTAACTTTGGTTTAATATTGTCATATTATTGTCTCTCTGCCAGCTCTAAGGAACTGGTGGAAAACTGAACAATCAAAACTAAAAACGAACCTAAAGCATGAGGACAAGTGTAACCGTTGTGGTGGGTCAGGGGAAATATACACGTTGATACAGTCACTATTTTGTAAAGTAATAGACTAGATTTAAAAATCATAGTATTTCAAAAATAATAAATAAAAGTAGTTTCAGGTTCTGTTCTTCTCCGTGAGTAGCCCTTGCTAATTTTTGTGGTTTTTACAGTCACACTTAAAAAATATATATATTTGTCCCATTTCTGTCCCACACAAATAGGAGAATGACAATACAGGGAAACTGTGAAATTGACTGTACACAAAGTTTGCTCAGATACACAAAGGAAACTGGAAAAATAGAGAACTTTTGTTTTTACCAGTCTTTATTATAGTTAGTTTAGAGTGTCACTTCTATCAATAGTAAGTTTAAAAAAAAATTCAGGCAGAAGTGATTTTGGTTTTTGTTTGTTGACTGTGTCCCTTATGTAGGAAGGGATTGTGAAGTGTATTATTTTTCAGTTATGAATATATAGAAATATAGACTCTCTATCAGATTTGAAAAGGCTTTATAGATCCATATAGATACTGTATCCTGTATGTATTACTGAAGTAGGACCTATCAATATTGAGCCTGATCCACAACACTAAATCTGGTAGCCTTATCCTTTAACTTTGGGAAAGTGTGTGGATCTTTATCCAAACTTCATGGCTTGGACCCAACCCTGACCATAATATGGAAAGCGGTGGCATACAGACCTTTCAGAGCATCAGTGCAGGGGACAGTGTCTGTCTGCTGCTGGAGAATATGGTATCTCTGTAGGGATATAGAGCCAAGGCCACAGTGATCTCAGCCATCCGTTTAGGTGAGAACAAGCCAGTCTCATTTCTCAGCAGGTGAGACAATAACAAACACAGTGCAAAGGAAGTTAATCTGTACCCAGAGCCGTGTTATTTATTACTCTGGTTATTAAAATCTGTGTGGTGCTTCTGCCAACGCTTGTTTTGTTGGCACAGCAACATGCTTTAGCTGTGCTAACAATCTGCCCATGAGCTATTCCCGTCACTTAGGGTTGTCCCAGAGAGAGAATCTGCTGGAAAAGGTGGGTTTTTTTGAAGGGGGGGGGTAGTACTAATCACAGGTGTGGTCGCCATTTTTAATAATATCTTTGGTAAAGAAGTAGTGAGCCTGTCTGTTTACTTGCCACACTTAGGGAAAAACTCTAGACTTGAAGCGTGCCTTCTCTACAAAACAAATCTGAGGCCTGAAAACTACCGTCAGCTGTAGCTGGGTGACATGATGACTCAGGAGAATGGTAAATGAAGAAGGAGCCCTTTATTCTCTAAGAGCCCTATTCAGATCTGTCCCAGATCATTATCATCTGATGACTGTTGGTAGACTTGGTTCAATTCCAAGTGGGACATGTGTCCTAGTCACAAAAAATACCATCAGTGCTCCATTGTTGGTCGTCTTCTCAGAGAAGCAAGAGATTAAGGTGTCTGGAGACCGAACCACTTTCTGTCCCCTCAAGATCAGACTGGTTGAAGGCATGTGATACTTGGTGGGGCAAAGGGCTCTGCTCTGTGGAGTATCTCTTCTGAGCACTCACCGCTCAGTGACCTACTGTGGTTTGTACACCACCCCTGCTGCTTCTGGAAAAAATGTGGGAGGGGAATCAACACCCTCCTATGTGTAAACTCTCCTCCTATTCGGCCGCCCTCACTAATGACAAGTGCCTGATAACTCTGCCCATACCCCTACTGTTGTTAAAACCCTCCTTCGTCCCCTAATGGCAGGTATCTCTGGCTTGCCTAGCTGTCAGACCTTCCCCTCCACTAGCCCAGACCGGTATGCTAGTTATGGATGTCTGCCATGCTTTACTTTGCATAGGACTTCCAGGAACCTAAGGGAGAGCCTGGACATATTTAAAAAACGGCAGACACTCACAACTGACCCTTCCAAGCCACATGTGTGTGTGAGAAGTTTACACTGCTGCTGCCACCACCTCTGCCAGAGGACCCATTCTGACAATTAAATAGAGAACTTCTGTCTCCAGAGCTGTCAGGCAGGTATTTTTCCTGATGCCAACCATCTGCTGGAGAGAGAAACTGCTTGCTCTACAGAACGCTCTTCCAACACATGGAGTTAGCTGGGTTTTCCTGGATGGGGCACTTTTCAGATCCATCAGTTTGAGTATTTTTGTTTAATAATTTTTTTTACATGGCTTTCACGTAAAAGGAGTAAGGCCACTGCTTATAACACAGGACAAAAATGCTAATGATCATGGAGGTGGATGCCTGCTGGCACGGCGGGGAGCCTGTATATTTCATAATGAGGTTTTGGATATGCACGTCACCACTAGTTGCTTTGATTTGGGAACATTTTACGCATAAATTGTGCTGCTTTCAGGGACATAGGTATTAAGCACATATAGACCAGATTAAAAACAAGTCAGATATCCACACTGCAGGAGCTGTATAAAATATGGGATCTGGACATACTGTTGTTGAGTCCAGTCCTAAAATCGGAAGTCTCTTACCTAAAATTGCAATGTACTTTGTACTAGATCAGATTTAGATGACCTGAACCAAAACATGGGAGCCAAACACCCCTGAACTATGCAGTTTGGATCTACATCCAAAATTTTGTTTCCTGGACACATCTCTAGATCAAACTGACTTCTATCCTGTGAAATTCAGTTTTGATCATTACAAATGTGCAGTGAGAGACAGTCCCTGCCTGGAGCACCTAGAGCCTAGTCAGATGAAAGAATATTATTATTGTGGTGCACTGAGAAACTTGTTGGAATTGCAAGCTATCACTTTGAGTGGTGTGGGGTGTTTCCTGCTCGTAAATTAGGGGGGTCTGTAGGGAAGCATACAATCAGTCATCAGTCTGCAGAGAACAATTCTAGAACAAGGTGGGGTGAGTTGTGCCTTGCTGTCTTATGGAGCAGCCTGCTTTGTCTATCTCTGATTTTGCTTACTGTGCGTTATCATTCTGGATTCTAAGAATAAAAGTAGTTAAGTTGCAACTTTCCAGAAAGACAAAAAAACATAAAATACTCTGTCTTTTGTTGTATGCCATGAGCATAAGTTATCCCCATTTTATAGAGGGGAAACTGAGGCACGGATGTCTTTAATGTGGAAACAAGCTTTTCCTGCTTCTAAAGATCAATCTCTTCATACAGCCATGTGCAGTTGCAGTCACTTTTATCTGGCTTTGTGGTTTTCATTTAATGAAAAAAAATCATGTAGCAAAGTACAGTTTTGACTTAGCCTCATTCTGCAATCTGACCATGTGTAAAGCTTCATCACCTTCGATGACAATTCATACCCCTGTTGATCTGAGCAGCTAGTCAAAGTTCGAGGCCCTGGGGCTGTTCCAGTTGGGAATAGAAGTCAGTGATGGAGTCTGGTATTTTGCAACATTGTTTATTTACAAGGAATGCAGAAAATCCTGTTCCCCTGAGAATGAATCCAACAGGGGACAATGTTCTGGCTCTCAGCATCCAACTACTCTTTCCAGTCAGTACCCCAAATCTCTCTAGGTTATTTTCAGGATTAAGTTGCCAGCTGCTTACTCAGTGTGTCTCCCTGGCTTCTTTCCTACACACCTTTGGTCAAACCATACCCAGTGGAACTCTCCACCCACATGATGCTAATTTCTGGGCAGGCGTCTCTTTTAAGTGAGGGCTTCTGATAAACTTATTTGAAATGGAATGTGTTGGGTAAGCTTGTAACAGGTTCCCTGCAGGGACATTTCAGGATTGGAGCCTTAGCTAGGAATTTATGATGCAATACTATTTCTATAAGCAACCAGAAATATCTGATAGTGAGGCGTTGCTGCATAATGCATCTCAAATTACCCCCTGATTCCCACACCTCCAGTGTGCATCACTCTCCAACAGGGAATGTTTGAGCAAGCCTTCAAGAGTCCAAGAAACGTGGTTCATGGATTTTTTTAGAGCCTGATCCTGCAAACATCCACGTGCTCATGTGAATAGTTCCTTAAATTTCCTAGTGGGTTTACGTGTTTGTACGCGTAGGACAGCAAATTGTCACTTTATAGCATAATCCAAGAGATCTGACCACGGTTTCTTGTCAAACCCGTTTGCTGATAATTCCTGTTGTGTTTTGAAGGGATTAAATGTTAGAAGCGTGATTCCATTTCTGTGAGGAGTGATTTAAAAAATTCTGGGACTCCAAAGGGTATCTTTTGTCTTTTAACCAAAATGCAGAATGTGAAGGCTATATCCGAGACCCCTGCAGTACCGCCGGTTTCAGAAGATGAAGATGACGAGGATGATGCTGCTCCACCCCCAGTGATAGCTCCACGACCTGAACACACAAAATCAGTGAGCCAGCTAGAAATCTTCCTACAGATTTCACCACTTTGGGCTAGACTGCAACTTTAGTCTGGCCAGGGAAAGGGGTGGTGCACAACTGCACTGCCCCAGGAACATACTTGAGAACAAATTGTGACCCAGAGTCACACAGTATGTCTACACTTTGAGCTGGAGGTGTGATTCCTAGCTTGAGGAGACATACTCACGCTAGCTCAGTCAGAGCTAGCGTGCTAAAAATAGCAATATGGCTGGAGTGGCAGGAGATGGATGGGCTAGCCTCCCCAAATACGTGTTTATGGTCTCAGATGGGGACATACTTGGAGCACCTATCCCTCCCGTTGCACGTCACTGCAGCCAAACTGCTATTTTTAGCATGCTAGGTGATCAGAGCTAGCATGAGTGTGTCTCCTTGAGCTGAGAAGCACACTCCCGACTCAAAGTGGAGGCATACCCATAATTACTTCCTCCTTGTTCTGGGGGAAGAGTAAATTACTTCATGCCTTTTCATAGAGCAGCTTAATGGAGCAGCCTCCATGCATCCAGCCATGGAGCTCTTAATGTAGTAATACTACTTACTGTAGTAATATTTCTTTCATTGCTTGGCACATGCTACTGCTAAGGACATACGTCTAGTGCACAGAGGTCTTTCATTTTTAATCTTCCTTTAATAAAACATATTTCTCCCCCCACACAAAGGTATACACCCGTTCTGTGATAGAGCCCCTTCCACCACCTCCTACCAGAGATGTGGCCACCTCGCCTATCTCTTCACCCTCTGAAAACAACACAACATCCCCTGACACAATGACCAGGAATACAGAGAAACAGAAGAAAAAGCCGAAGATGTCAGATGAAGAAATCTTGGAAAAATTAAGTATGTCATCTTTTAAAATCCATATTCTGATTTATTTGGTGGCTTAGAGGCAAATTCTGTTCCCAAATCCTTACTAAGCAGAGATCCTGTGACAGTTACATGCTGAGATTTCTCACTTCAGACTTCACTTTATGACTCAATGTTTGTGTTATTCAGTGACCAATTCAAGTGCAAATTTAAGCACCGAGAGCCTTATTTTCAGGCATGCTGAGCACGATGATTGCAAGTGAAGCCCAGTGGGAGCTGCAGATGCTCAAACCCTGTGGCAATTAGGCCCTGAATATATACATATATATATATTTTTTTTCCGTGTGAAAGCTGAAGCCAATCTAGATGTTGCTTTTTCTCAACTAGATAATTATAATTAACTTTGTTAGGCTGAAGGTGAGCAAACCTTATTACCGTGACTACAACGCAAAAAACCCCCACCAAAAAAAACCCTAAATAAAATCAGCAAAAGGATCAGCTAGAAAACTTCCTCATTGCTCTCCTCCCATAGATACCATGGCCTAAAGTGACTGGTGCCCTACATGAGGCAGGCACCTTTTTGAAGGGGACTGATGGTCAGCGGGTCGGTTGCTCACTCACCACTTTCTGTAAATCAGGCCGTGGTAAGGAGTCTCAAAAATCGAGATGCCCCAAATTACTGGTTGCTTTGGAAAATATAGGCCCAGCTTTCCAGCATGTCTCCAAATGGTTTCAACAATTGCTTTCTATTTGTAACATTTTAAAAGCATTCTGGTACTGTGGGTGCCTTTATCATTAGCAATACAGTACAGCTGAGACCACCAGCAACCCTCGGAAAATTTCCTCCCATCTTCCCAACAAAACCAAATAAAAGGGACTTTCCTCACTAAAATTCCCACTCCCTTAAACACAAGCCTTTACCAGGCCCTGCTCCCTTTAAATGCCTGGGTAAAATTGCTATCGTGAAGGTCCCCAACCTCTGACTTTTAAGGACTCAGTTGGCACGAGCAAATTTTAAACATGTAAGACAATACAACATAACTTGCAGATCAACTGTAATACAAATATGAATCCTAATGAAACCCAGGACCAGCTCCTCAGCTGGTATAAATTAGGGTAGCGCCTCTGAAGTCAATTAGGAAAAACTTTCTAACTATAAGGGAAGTCCTGCTCTGGAATAGGCTTCCAAGGGAGGTTGTGGAATCCCCATCATTGGAAGTTTTTAAGAACAGGTTGAGTAAACACCTGTCAGGGCTGGTCTAGATTGACTTGGTCCTGCTTCAGCGCAATGGGCTGGATTAGATGACCTCTCGAGGTCCCTTCCAGCCCTATATTTCTGTGATTACTGTTATTTGTATTACCATGGTCCCCAGTCACGGACCTGGACCCCAGTGTGCTCGGTGCTGCACAAACACAGGGCCAAAAGACACTCCTTGGCCCCAAAGAGCGAAGGAGTGACTATTGTGTAACAAAAGGCTACTAAATGGAATCACTTGAGTAATTTAAGGTAATGTGAGTGCAACACTTGCAAAGTCACTACAGCTATAAATGTGTCAGCCTTGTTGGATCTGCTTTAAAGGGCCACGTGTTCTGCACTGTGTTAATTTTCTCACATTGGTGCCTTTAGCAACACCCTCTGGCAGCTGCAAGATTGGTTTTTTGCTGGAAGCTTTGCCATCTATTGTCTTCCCAGTGTAATTCTATTGAAGTGAGCAGAGTTGAACTTGCTCATACTGGGGTTCAAGTTGGCTCATAGATGGGTCTTCTGACAACCACTTAGAGCTCCTACAAACATAATTAAGAACGACCATACTGGGTCAGACGAAAGGTCCATCTAGCTCAGTATCCTGTCTACCGACAGTGGCCAATGCCAGGTGCTTCAGAGAGAGTGAACAGAACAGGTAATCATCAAGTGATCCATCCCATCCCCCTTTCCCAGCTTCTCGCAAAGTTTAACAGCTTTTCTTGCAACTACAAATATAGAAAGATTTTAAGAACTTTTAGCACATATGCAGCACTTTGAAAACCTTACTAATCTTGCCAACCTCCTGTGAGGCAGGGAAGTATTATCCCATTTTACAGATGAGGACACTGACGCGGAGATTAAGGCCAACGTTTAATAATATCACAACTCCTCCTAAATCCTGTCATTACCCGTCTCTAGCAGTTATCAAACTTACAGTCTGAACCCAAGGCCCATGCCTTACACTTGAAGAGAGGTTTCTTGAGCCCTTGCCCAGCAGTTCATCCTCAAGGAGCAAGGGTCATTTCTATAATTGTGGTTTCAATTCTCGGTTTGTGTAGTTGGGCTGCCCCCTTGTTCCTCTCCATTACTTCTGTGTGCCCCAGATCCTGTGGTTTGGCCGCGCCCCAGTGATGTCTGAAAATAGCATGTTTTTACATCACTCGCCACTGGGTTTCCAGGCCTCATTACTAAATGCAAAGTGGTCTACAAAGGCTACTATGCATCTAATTGGTGTTGCGCAGCTCTGGGCACTGGTGAAAATCCCACCATATGCTGACTGCTCAGGTAACTTGCAAACACTAACTTTGAAAAACCCTTCTGTTCCCAATTCCCATATTAAGCCCTAGAATGGCACCTCTTTGGCTCTTTCCATCTGCCTGTGCTTTCGGAAAGATTGGCTTTAATTTCCCCTCTGATTCCTAGGGGGATGATGATACTTCCTTACCCCTCAAGGGTGTTGTGAAGATCAAAGCTCTTTGCAGACAGTAACTGGAAGGACAAGTAAAATTGAAATCAAAACACTCCACTGCTTTTTGACAAAGGTCCTCTAGAAACCAGGAAGGTTTCTCTCAGAACCTTGCTTGGTTTCCTGCCAGGTTGCCAGCCAGGCAGACTGCCTTGGAACCAGGCATCCCCAGGGCTTCCAGGGTCTGTAGCTTTGGGGAAGCCCACCAGGCAATCTGCCCTCAGCTGGGACCCCCTGGCTTCCAAGGTGTGGCTCTGGGGCAGCCCCCTAAGCAGTCTGCCCCATGGTGAGGGTTCTGTCCCCTTCCATGGAGAACTTCAACATTTGGGGGGCTTTGTTCCAAACTGGAATGAAACCAGATCTCCAGCTATCAAAATCCTCTGTGAAATGGAATACTTTCCTCTGCCCAGCTCTACTAAATACAAATCCGTATCCTCTACACTCTGCCCTCTCCCTGCAAGGGAGCTGGGCAGCCATGGTGCTGGGAAAAGTATGAGCATCCACTGCATGTTAACTGTGGTGACAATGAAGCTTATGGCCTTCCATCAAACTAGTTCTCTTTTAAGCCCTAATCTTGCAGAGAACTCCATGTGAGCAGCTCCTGCATCTGCCCGGTGCAGCCGCAGGCATTTACCCATGCAGAGGTCATTTTGCGGTTGGGGCCTTGATGCATAATGGATTGCTCTTGCATTGGTGTATAACGAGAATTTTAACTCTCCCCCCCTTTTTTTTAAAGGAAGTATCGTGAGCGTGGGTGACCCCAAAAAGAAATACACACGGTTTGAGAAGATCGGACAAGGGTTAGTATATGCTGCTTCCCCCCACTCAGTATACACACAGCAGAAAACCCAAGCTGGGTTTGTTTGCTGGAAACAGTATCATAACATTTTCCTTCCTTCCCCCTCCCTACATATTCTTGAGTCATAGTGACTGTGAGGTTTTGTGTGATTGTTTAATATTAAAATATATGTCATTAGATGACCGTGTTGCTAAATATGTCTGTGTGCAGGGAAAGAACCGCTTATTTCCAGTGCACAAAACCTCTTAAAATTACAGATTTGCTTTCAGAATTAACCCTCTCTGCGCCGCGTTGGTTTTGTGTCCTCTCGCAGTGGGGTGTAGGAGAAGGAGTATCAGATGTATTACCTCTTTCTTTACTGAAAGTTGACTCCATTTTTTAAGAGGGCTGTTGATCTATTGTACAAATGTTTTCTCCGAGTACTGAGTGTACAGATAGTTAACTTTTGTTCCATTTAAAACTATGCAGGCTTTTCTCTCTCTCTCTTTGGGCCATTAAAGACAAGGGAAGATTGCCATGTCTGTCTTGCCTCACTGATTCAGTCTATCCTTTAATCTCTGCCATGTTGGGGAGCCTTGGTGCTGTCATGTCAGTTTAGATGGGATCAAATCATGTTCCAAATTAGTGATTTTTTTCAGAACAAGGTTCAGTCCAAGACCCTAACCACGCCAGGAGATTGTTGCATTATAGCCAGTTCCTCAATATATTCTATATCACTCCTTAGCCATTGGGGTTTGCTCATAAATATTTCGGATTGCTATTTACTCTTGGAAATGTTGTGTGGAAACAGAGTTGAAATGAAATGTTCATTTAAGAAAAAAATGTAATGGATTGGAAAATTCTTCTTTTATGTAAAGATATCACTCTTGCTGTTTAGCACTAATAATGTGTTTTCTCTCCTCTTTGGTTAGCGCTTCAGGCACAGTATATACTGCAATGGATGTAGCTACAGGTCAGGAGGTGAGTGCTGCCAGATCATTTCTTCACATTGACACTACAAAACATAGAGCTTCTTTCAAAGATTCATGACATTTAGCTTTTAATGAGAACGCTTGGTTTACTAGAACAGGGGGAGGGATAGCTCAGTGGTTTGAGCATTGGCCTACTAAACCCAGGATTGTGAGTTCAATCCTTGAGGGAGCCACTTAGGGATCTGGGGCAAAATCAGTACCTGGTCCTGCTAGTGAAGGCAGGGGGCTGGACTTGATGACCTTTCAAGGTCCCTTCCAGTTCTAGGAGATGGGATATCTCCATTAAAAAATAATAATAATTTAATGAGGGGCCTGGGCTAGTGGTCTGAGCATAGGACTGGGAAAAACCAGGTGCTCCTAAATTCTACACACTGCATAACTTCACATTTGGAAGCATTTTTTTTTTTTTTTTCAGCCATGAGGGTGTGTGTGTGTGTGTGTGTGTGTGTGTGTGTGTGTGTAAAAACATACTCATTATATGTGATATTAACATACATACTGTATATTTACCTATATAGTTCATTTTCCCTGAGCTCTTCCATAGAAGGGCCCATCTACTCTATCCTCATTTAAGTCCCCTTTAAAGACCCACTCTTCATCCACTGCCTACAGTGAAACTAATTGATCTGCACAGAAAATCTTTGTTTCCCTTTCCCAATACAATCTCTGTCTACTTGCTTGTCTGCCCTAAGGCTGATAGGTCACTGAGGCAGGTACCGTCCCATTTTGAATGTCTCGAAAGCACCCAGCACATCCTGGGCAGTACCATAAACTAATGACAATGGGGTCACAGCATCTCAGAAAATAAGGTCCTATATATTACATGTCTATTAGACAAATAAGAATTTTGCAATGATGGAATAATGTTCATTCTAATAACACTGAAGCTAGTATTGAGATAAACAGGAAAGCTTGTAGTATTATTGGTACTTGAAATATGGGTCCATTTTGCAATTATACAAAGCCAACAATTAAATACCAGTAGTCTTACAACTATCTGCTTTTTGCTGACACTGTATTAGGGACTGAAAAGGGGTGAGATGACAAAGCACTAATAAAAGTCTGACTTCACATTTTTGAAAAGGGGAACCATGTTGGCTGCTGCTTGTTTCTTACAATTCCTTTGGAAAAGTAGTCTGAAAGTTTATTGTGCCTGTATGTTGTCTCTTAGGATCCCTTAACTGAGTTCCGTACTGATACTCAAACCCATTGTACACAACTGTGTAACCCATGGACTCAAATGACTTCCAGTAACTCCTGGTTCTCAACATGGTGAGAGCATGATCAGGCCCTAGACTTTACATTCCTGCAGTCCTTAACCATTGTATTCTGTTAACCCATTCCTTGCTATGCTGAGTTCAAGTCATTTTTGGACACCGGTATCAATCTTTCCTATTATTCTGAAGTTCATTGACATTGAATGGCAGCACATTTAAAAGTAATAAAAGGAAATATTTTTATTATACAATGCATGTAACCTGTGCAACTGCTTGTCACAATATATAACAGGCCAAGAATGTAGTAGGATTATAAAAAGACTCTACATCTATATGGGTTACGAACATCCAGAGTTACTATTGTACGAATTAAAAACAAAAGATGAAACCAGAATTTTGGAAGGATTGGATGCTTCGGTGCATAAGCCACACTCTGACTAATGGATTAGAAAGAAATTTTCCCAGGGGAGTGCAGGGGCAGGCTATCCCATAACTATGTACTTAGAGGCTTTCTTTGCTCTGAAGCTTCTGATACTGGTTACTGTCAGACAAAATAGTGGGGCTAGTTAGTTGGACCGCTGTTCTGATCCAGTCTGGCAATTCCTGTGCTCCTAGGTTCTCACCAGTTCTTCTTTAGATCCAGGATGGCTTCTCCTCTGGCTGTGTTCTATATTCCATGTGTCATAAAACTGTCTTGTTTGTAAAAGGAATCTCTTTGATTGTTAGGCTGTTGGTTATCTAACAGATATATGGGTGGTTAAAATTCCCCTGATCTAGGGATTTCTTGTCTTCCAGCTCTGTGAGGTCTGGAGCAGATGCCCTTTGTTTTTCATTCCTCCTGTCCTAAGGGAACGAATGTCACCACTGCATGTTTTACTGTCAAACTGCAGTTTGACAGCTTTGTAAACACTGTTGACAAGCAGCACGTTCTCTCTATTCTCACCTGTGTCAGGGTTTCCTGTAGTATGTATCACCATAATATATAAGCGCTGATCGTACCTATCTATACTGGCATTTTCCTTGCTGGCTCCCATCCATTAGAAATGCTGCCTTTTCTGCAAATAGCTCTTCGCCATAAAGGCGTAACTACATTCCCTTCACTTGATCCTTGCCTAAATATTGTACAAAAAACCAACACGACGTTAACACAATCAAACTGATTCTGCCAGCTTAGTCGTGCTGAGCAGTCCCATTGATTTAACCGTTACATGACTATACTATGAGTAAGAGTGCCTGAACTGGCCTTTATATACTGGTATTGTGACTATTTGGATATAATGGCGAAGAGCACATTGTATGAGATCTCTGTCTACTTTGTCTGTTTACACACACACACACACACACACACACACACACACACACACACACACACACACACACACACACACACACACACACACACACACATATATATTTCTGTATGTGCAGTGATGCACTGCAGAAAGATACAGACCAAGAGACTATAATAAGAGTCCACTCCACCCCCAAAGTTTTGGCTCGAGATGGGCCTGAACCAAACTCTCAGGTCTAAACACCACTAAACTTTGGATCTGAACACTGCTGCTCACCGTTGTAGCTCTAGTTATAACAGAGTGAAATTAGTACCTTGGAAAACTGCACTTAAGCTAAATGAATTTGTCCCACAAATTTCTTGGAGCCTGACTTGCATTTGAAAGAAGATGCTGATTCAAAATAAAGAGAACCGGAATCCTTAAAGAATGAGCTTTTTAGAGAAATCAATCCATGTTGTAGTAAGGAGCTGTTTGTTATTTTGCCAAGAGCACTGCAAGGAGCAAGCCTGTCCAGCTATGACGCAGGCGTCTAGTAGGAAAATACTCGCCTCTCCATATTTTTTTTTGCTTGCGACGCTGAACGCTTCTGGAAGTGGACAGGATGAAAGTACTTGCACTGTTACGAAACAGCTGAGTACCCTGAGATAATAAAGTGGTGTTAAACTTTATTTGAAAATCGGACTTAAGTAGCAGAGACTAGCAACTGGCAGATTTCTAGGGATGTTAGTATATTAATGCTTTATATATTTTTTTCTCTCCTACTTTTAGGTTGCAATCAAACAGATGAATTTGCAACAACAGCCCAAGAAAGAACTTATAATTAATGAAATCCTTGTAATGAGGGAAAACAAAAACCCCAACATTGTCAACTACTTGGACAGGTATGTTCTGATTTAAAAGATAGACTGTGTATAGCCACTGCCCTTCACCTTCCTCGGTGATCCTGTTTGAATCCAACCCAGGGTGACAGTAACACTGTATAGTAACTATGTGCCAGGAGTTTGGTGCTCTCAGTCCAGTTCTTAGAGGGCAGGTGTCTGCATCAAACAGCCTCCACTGGCACTCGATACACTGTAAAAATGCTGGCATGGAAGGCTTTAGTGCTATACAGTCAGGATTCCAAGTTGTATCCCTCTCCTTTGCTGCATTTTAGACACTGAAAGCAATTTCCTTCCTGCCACCCAAGGAGAAATGGAAACTAAGCCATACTATGTACATTTTCCTTCCTCTTCCACTTGAGTCTTGATGTAAATGGTGCTGACATCCAGCTTGCAGAGAAATAAGGATCCCAGGGAACACTGTCCTTAAGCAGCTTCTTAAGATGACTGTTGTTCCTCCTTGAGTCAGGATACAATAGTTTAGCTACTGAATAGAAAACATACCCAGGGCTGGGCACAATCTGGGTATGAATAGTGGAGTGCAAGTGGGTGCAAGGAGCGCCGTTCTCCCCATCCTACGCATCCCTTCTCTGGGGCTGGATACAATCAAAGCCCTTCTGATCAGGGAGCCCCCGGGCTGAGCAGCGCTGTTGCCTAGGGTGGCAGTAACCTCTCCAAAGGGAGCAGGGCTCTTCCCTTCACAAAGCTGGCCCTCCTGGGGTTCGGAGCACATGCTGTGCCCTTTGGAAGAGCACATCAGCTGCTGCTTTCCCTGTTCGATCCCTGGAGGCACTGGCCTGCTTCAGACATGCCATCTCCTGGAGCTCCCACTGGGCTGCTGGGCCTCCGCACCACCACTCGTGCAAGTCTGTGCCTTACAGTTTGTCTGCGGGTACTTTTTTGTGCTAGTTTAGCTGTATGTATTTCTAAGCCAATATTGACAAAACTGTGTGTAGACAAGCCCTGAGACGCAACATTCTGGCTGTGCTGTGTGTTCTGATACCACAGCCACAAAATCCACCTTTCCACCCAAGTTAAGCTTTCACCTTAAAAATTGTTTCTAGTCCTCATGACTCTGAAAATCACCATGTAAATGTGAACAGAGTGTAAATCAATGTGGTGGTGATTTCCCGTGCCTGTAGACCAGTGGTCTCAAGCCTTTTTACGCCCAAGATCACTTTTTGAATTTAAGGACAACCCAAGATCCATGCCACCCCTTTTTAAGACCCCACTCCTTCCCCGAAGTCCCGCCCCGCTCACTCCATCCCCCACTCTCTCCGTCGCTTGCTCTACCCCACCCTCACTCACTTTCACCGGGTAGGGGATTGGGGTTTGGGAGGGGGTGAGAGGTGCAAGCTCTGGGAGAGAGTTTGGTTGCAGGAGGGGGCTCCGGACTGTGGCAGAGTGTTAGGGCGCAGGAGGGGGTATGGAGAGGGGGGTCAGGGCTGGGGCAGGGTGTTGGGGTGAATGAGGGGGTATGGGATGTTGGCTCCGGGAGAGGGCTCAGGGCTGGGGGTTGGGGTGTGGGCTCCCACCAGGCAGCACTTACCTCCGGCGGCTCCCAGTCGTCGGCGCAGTGGGGCTTAGGCAGACTCCCTGCCTGACCTGGCCCCACTCAGGCACATTGTCACCTTCTCCCTGTCACAAGCCGGACCCACCCCCCACCAGCCAGTAGTGCACCACGTGGCTACACTGCTCCTGGAAGGGGCCAACGCGCCTCTGTGGCCCTTGGGAGGCGGCACGTGGCTCTGCGTGCTGCTCCTCTTTGCAGGCACCTCCCTTGCAGCTCCCATTGGCCACAGCTCCCTTTGCAGCCAATGGGAGCTGCAGGGGTGGTGCTTGCAGGCAAGAGCAGTGCGCAGAGACACCCCCCCCTCCCCACGGGTCATGCTGGCTGCTTCCTGGAGCGGCTTCTGGGAGTGGCATGGGGCCGCTGAGCCTGCAGATCGCAATCGACTGGGAGAGTGTCCAGGATCAACCCATCGATTGCGATCGACGGGTTGGTGACCACTGCTGTAGACAATCTGAAACACATCTGTGAGAGCCATGAACTGCCCCTTTCAGCCCAACAGGGTGTTCACCTAACGATCACGGTAGAAACATCAGCATTATCAATTGTTTTATTGTTGACCATTTTAGAAGGAACATTCAGTTAAAAGGCTTTTACTCTAATCCCAAACTGCCTTCCCAATTGCCAGAACCTGTAACCTCCCCCAATAACTATTAGGATTCAATTATGAGCTGTCAGAACAAAAATGTGTGGCATATCCAAAACTGTGGGGACTGTATACAGTGACATGAATTTAGTATCAAACTAAATAATCTGGAGCACTGTGTATTGATTGTATTAGCCATTTTCATACGTCATTAAAGTTCTCCATATTCAACTTCAATGGAGCTGCCACAGAATGAAGGTCCAGGTTGTTGCAGGGCATTCAGGACCCCGAATACAGACCCTTGGCTCTGGACCACACACTTAAATCTTGACTTACTCCAGCCCTTCAAAAGCACTGTAGGTAAATAGCCATGAAGTTTGTCTGTGGGTCTTTCAGATTAGACTGCGTAACAGAATACGCATCTGCTCTGCACAGATATTAAAGTCCCCAAGACCTTTCCTTAAGGGGTCTGCCCATCTTTACCCAAAAATGCTGCTCCTCACACTTTTGCATCTGTGAGCTGCAGTTCAGTGGTGCTGTATGTACTGCAAACTTGTAAAGCATTTTAGTACCTTTAGGGATGAGAGGTGCAGCTATATAAATGTAAATTGTTATGAATAAAACCAAGGGTGTATTGACATGGAGGGTTATTTTACCTTCAGCTTTTTCCCAGTGTGTATTTGAGACAGACACCAGTCCGTTATTGATCAGTCTAGCTGTTGTTGTGCCTACAGTAGAACCTCAGAGTTACAAACACCTCGGGAATGGAGGTTGTTTGTAACTCTGAAATGTTCGCGACTCTGAACAAAATGTTACGGTTGTTCTTTCAAAAGTTTACAATTGAACATTGACTTAATTACTATGCAGAAGAAAAATTTTGCTTTTAACCATCATAATTTAAATGAAACACGCACAGAAATAGTTTCCTTACCTTGTCAAATCTTTTTTTAAACTTTCCCTTTATTTTTTTAGTAGTGTAACACTGTACTGTACTGTATTGGCTTTTTTTTGTTTCTGCTGCTGCCTGATTGCATACTTCCAGTTCCAAATGAGGTGTGTGGTTCATCTGTCCATTTGTAACTCTGGTGTTCATAATTCTGAGATTCTGCTGTATCTGCTTCTCTCAGCACATCGCATACGATAAGCCTCTAAATCACACCCTAGGTACATTCAAATAAGTCCTGAGAATCCTTCCCAACCACCGGCACAATCACTAGAACCTTCAGTCATACCACCGACCATACCCTGTTTGTACAGTTCTCCCCATGATTCCAGGAAAACTTGGGAGAGGACTGAGCCTTGTAGCACATCCTGATGGGATTCTGAATCCAGGTGAACCGAGGCAGGAGAGGGGATCCAGACCCCTCCACCCTGTTACCAGCCCTCTCACAATTAAAACAGAGCTGTTAATTCAAGCCCTGCAGAGGACTGAACTGTCCCACTATTGAATGGAGAGCATTTATAAATATTTCGCCATCAGTGACTTGTAATGTGACTTCCGGGGGTTAGTTCTTGACTGTTCTTTTTTTGGTTTGTCTTTTAAATGTCTCTTCCCATCTGTGTAGAGTGTTGCAAAGAACACAAGATTAAATGCTGTGAATTTAACTTGGTTGATGGAGAGCAGTGTGACAACTTCCTTTGACAATAAGGTTGCTTAAAGGAGGCATTGATTATCTAATTAGAGAAGCTGTGCAACACTACATGTACTGCACTTGCCTTCTCCATTAAGAAAATCTGGGCTATAGGGTAATTACATGCCCTGTCTTCTTGTTTAAACGCCTTCAGTACATGAGCTGCCGCTTTTGTCATCGCCCCTCTTTCAAAAGATGTCTTGAACAGAACTCATCATTCTACTGCTTTAGGCAGTGGGCAAAGCAACTCCCAAATAGTTCTGTAATAGTTACAAGATGGGGGAATGCTATGTACAGATTAGGTACTTCAGTTTTGCACCAGTGTGAACCTGGGGTTCTGCTGGTGAGTAAAAAGGGAGTAATGTAGTGGTGAATCAGGCCTGGCCTGGCCTGCCCTATTCCCCGTCCTTTCTCGGACACTGAATGCATTTCCGATTGGAACCCAAATTTGCTTTAGCAAATCTATTATTACAAAAGGCAGCGTGGGGAAGGATACCCTTGCAATTAGGTGACTGGACTAGGGAGAGAGGGATCTAAGCCCCTTATGGATCTATAGGCTTCCAACAGCTGTGTGAAAACCAGATCATAGGCCCTTCTATTGCCCCAATTCCTCTGACTGTAAAATGGGGCAAATCATACTTTATCCACTTTTGTATACCACCAGGAACTGCATCTGAAATGTATTTTATTACAGAGGTGCCTAGAGGTTCCAACCAGATTGGGTCCCCATTGTGCTAGGCGCTGTATCAAAATACTATGCAAGTGCAATGTATTTTTTCCTTTGAATCCCAATCCTCCAGTGCTTTGCATATGAGTGAGAACATAAGAACATAAAGACCATACTGGGTCAGACCAAAGGTCCATCCAGCCCAGTATCCTGTCTTCCGACAGTGGCCAATGCCAGGTGCCCCAGAGGGAGTGAACCTAACAGGTAATGATCAAGTGATCTCTCTCCTGCCATCCATCTCCACCCTCTGACAAACAGAGGCTAGAGACACCATTCCTTACCTATCCTGGCTAATAGCCATTAATGGACTTAACCTCCATGAATTTATCCAGTTCTCTTTTAAACGCTGTTATAGTCCTAGCCTTCACAACCTCCTCCGGCAAGGAGTTTCACAGAGTTACTGTGCGCTATGTGAAGAACTTCCTTTTATTTGTTTTAAACCTGCTGCCCATTAATTTCATTTGGTGGCCCCTAGTTCTTATATTATGGGAACAAGTGAATAACTTTTCCTTATTCACTTTCACCACACCACTCATAATTTTATATACCTCTATCATATCCCCCCTTAGTCTCCTCTTTTCCAAGCTGAAAAGTCCTAGCCTCTTTAATCTCTCCTCATATGGGACCCGTTCCAAATCTCTAATCATTTTAGTTGCCCTTCTCTGAACCTTTTCTAATGCCAATATATCTTTTTTGAGATGAGGAGACCACATCTGTACGGTGGACCCCTGTACCTATGCAGAGCCCCAGTGAGGTAAACATAGAGAGGCCTTTTGTTTCTCAGCTTTGAGAGAAATCTCCTTTAAAAATGAACAAACAACAAAACCAACCAATCAGCTCCACAGAAATAAAAACCTTCAGTTGTAGTCACCTATATGGAAAAGCCCTACGCAATTGAATAGGAGTAGAATCACAGGGCTACACAGAAATGTAATACTGTACTGTGCACCTCTGAAATTTAATAGCTAATGCTAATTTCACTATAAGATTTTAAAAAATTAATAGCGCTCTATAGTAGGAATATAACTTTGTATCAAATACTATGTGATTGTCCAAAAACTGTGTAGAAGAGCTGTCATTTTCCACTGAATTCTATAGGATTTTTCACAAGAGCAGGTTTATAGTGATGGTTGGTGTTTATATGTTGGCTTCTATAGAAAAATCTCAAAGTACTTTGTAAACTGTAAGCCTGAGAGAAACACATCACTATTCTACAGCTGGGGAGACAGAGGTACAGAGAGGTTCTGGGCCTGATTCTCCCACCCTGACTCACGCTGAGTAACATCTTGTTGCATAAGGACCCTATTTCAGTAGGACTACATAGCGTGAGTCAGGGTAGTAGAATTTGACCCCAAGTGATGTGCCCAAGGTCATACAGCAGGTCAGTGGGAGGGAACAGAACTTGGTCCTGTATCTGTAATCACAGTCCCCTTTGCTGTCTCAGAAACTGCCCCCCCCCCCAAAAGGCATTTGAAACATATCTGCAATAAACAATGCAGTGACTAATACTGGCCTCTGCTGTGGTTAAAGATCAAAATGAGCCTGGAGGTGGCCCCAGCCTGCTTCCTCAAATCACATTTTCGCAGCTGGAGCTGGCAGGAAGCTTGAATTAATTCTGCGTCCTTGCAGGTTGTGTAAGATCTCTGGTATTTAGGTGCCCAGGCTCTGGCATGCACATACGGCTGCTGATGGCATAGCTTCAGATTCCCAGCGTGCTTCTTGGCTTGCTCTGTCCGCTGCTCAGAATTACTTTTCAGCTTCCAGCTGGTGCTCACTGGGTTGTGCTATGTATGGTCATGCGGGACATGTGATCTTTCAATCTCTTGCCCATTTGGCAAGCTGAGTTATGCTGCAGAAGACACTAGTGGCAGTGAAGGAAATTGCCACTGATCAATTAAAGGTGCTGATGAAATCTGCAAGGCAGCCATGTCTAATTGTACTTGACTGGAAAGATGATGATGATGATGATGATGATGATGGGTAAGACACAAAACCTTAAAAGTGGGTGGGTGGGATTTTGGGATACAATAGCTTTGGGGGTCCATTAGGAGGAGGATAACCCAATTTCATAGTGTCAGCAGGAATATTCGTGAAGAAAATTGTACTGTTCCAACTCTATAGTCTCCTTCAAGAGGGAGTTATTGCACAGACAGCAGAACCAGTCTTAGCCCCGTTCCTATGGAATCTGTACTGCTGGGAAGAGACTCCAAACAGAGCAGCAAAGGGGGCACTGCACCGCAGCTTCCTTTCCCCATGGATGTCTGGTGTCCGGAGGCTGTGTTCTCTGCACATGCAGGAAAACATAGGCCAGTCGGTGAATGTTCCTGGGCTCTGTGTACACTCCTGCAGGATTCTCAAGGGATTTGCCCAGTACTACGCAGAGAGTCATTGGTGAACTGGGATTCTGATCTCCTTGGCTCCTAGTCACCCGCTCAGATGACTAGACCATACCTGTCCTCATTTAACTAGAGTCTCCTTTAGTGCAAGTGTAAATGGTCTGTGTTACTTTGGAGTAAAAGCCCACACCCCGAAGCAGTCCTGTGTGGCCTCAGAATCATTACTGTCTACAGTAACTCCTCGCTTAACGTTGTAGTTCTGTTCCTGAAAAATGCGACTTTAAGCAAAACAATGTTAAGTGAATCCAATTTCCCCATAAGAATTAATGTAAATAGGGGGGGTTAGGTTCCAGGGAAATTTTTTTCACCAGACAAAAAACTATATATTGTATAGATATACCCACAGTACACGTTTTAAACAAACAATTTAATACTGTTCACAGCTATGATGATTGTGAAGTTTGGCTGAGGTGGTGAAGTTAGAGGGTGGAAGAGGGTGGGATATTTCCCAGGGAATTCCTTGCTGCTAAATGATGACCTAGCACTCGGCTGAGCCCTCAAGGGTTAACATGTTGTTAATGTAGCCTCTCATCAAGGAAGCATGAACAGGAGGGAGGGGAGACAGCATAGCAGACAGAGACAGACACGCACCCTGTGTGTGGGGGGGAGAGAGAGATGCACACTGCCCCTTTAAGTAAGCTGACCCACTCTTAAGTGCATTGTCTTTTTAAGTGGATCAGGGAGTTGAGACAGCAGCTGCTGCCCCAAGCTCCCTCTGTCTCTCTCTCTCTGTGTCCCCTCCCTGCTCTATATGGAGAAGTGGTAATAGGGTTACCATATCTCATAAATAAAAAAAGAGGACCCTCCACAGGCCCTGGCCCCGCCCATTTCCCCACCCCTAGCTCCGCCCCAACTCCTCCCCTTCCCCGCCCTAACTCCGCCCCCTCCTCCCTCCCACTCCCAGCCAGGGGGAAAGGGCTGCCCCAGCGCTACCGGCTTCAGGGTTTGCCGGGCAGCCCCCAGACCCTGCGCCCCCGGCCGGCGCTTCCCCAGTGCAGCTGGAGCCCGGGAGGGGAAGCGCCCAGCCGGGGGCGCAGGGTCTGGAGGCTGCCCAGCAAACCGTGAAGCCGGTAGCGCTCGGGCTTTGGGCAGCCCCTATGCCTCCGGACCCTGCGCCCCCAGCCGGGCACTTCCCCTCCCGGGCTCTGGCGGCGCAGGATCCGGAGGCACGGGGGCTGCCCGAAGCCGGTAGCTCTCGGGCAGCCCGGCTCTTAAACAGAGCCGAAGAGTCAGGGAGGAGCAGAGCCGCCATTTTCCCGGACATGTTCGGCTTTTTGGCAATTCCCCCCGGACAGGGGTTTGACTGCCGAAAAGCCGGACATGTCCGGGAAAAAGAGGACGTATGGTAACCCTAAGTGGTAAGCGGGGTGCAGGAGCAGGGGGACATTAGCCCCCTCCCTTCCCCTCCTGCACAGCAAGGAGGAGTCTCTGGGAGCAGTTCCAAGGCAGAGGGCAGGAGCAGCACATGGCAGTGGGGGGAGGGACAGCTGAACTGCCGATTGCTAGCCTGCTGGGCAGCTGCCGCACAGGGAACTTAGGGGAGCAGGGGGCTGATAGGGGGGCTGCTGGTCCACCCTGATTCCAAGCCCCCAGCAGCTAGCTGCAACGGGCTGTTCTTCCTGCAAGCAGTGGACAAAGCATGTTCCCTAATTGATCAGCAACGAAACAACATTAACTGGGACGACTTTAAGTGAGTTACTGTATTTTAAAGCCAGAATATGCGTTAAAACTTCTTGATTCTCCTATTTGAAAGATTTTAGCTAATCATTGAACCAGACACTCACCTTGCTTTCTACCTCTGACAACTTGGAGAATTAGTCATTACTTTGAGACTGTCTATTACATTTTCCTCTGGCTCTCAAGATGCAGTAGGATTGGTCATCTGATCAGACTGAAGCGTTCTTTAATCGATGCTAGTGCACAATGTCACCACCAGCACAGCAGCTTTTAATCTGATTTGAGTTCTTGTTTTTCTGTCTGCTGGTCACGTCTGCTTTATAGACCAACAGACTGCAAAATGTTCTGGTAATAAAATGTGTAAAGCTGACCACATCGATTTTTTTTCCTCCCCTCAAAATTAACTTTAAAAACAGAGGAGGGCAGCAGTGATGAGATAGAAGTTATAATTGGCATTTACGTGAGGATAACAAATAAATTAAGCTTCCCGCTATGGGCTCTGTAAAGGAAGGTAGTTTCTCATGTTACAGATGGGTAAACTGAGGCAAAGAGGTAAGATGACTTACTGAAGGTCACACGAGCTAATGCCAGAGATAGCAGTTCTTCGTCCCAGTTCTTGTTTATAACCTCAAGAGCGCACGTACTCCTTAAAGGGAGTAGGATTTCACCACAGCCCCCTGGAAGAGGGAAATTGTGAACTGGCCAACAGAACCAGGTCATATGCAGCCATCTCTTTCCCAGCCCCTGTCCTATCCTGTTGTGGACATACCAGGAAAGGGTCAGGACAGAGCCCTGCTGTACTAGATTCACAACTGGAGTATGGTGCTTTAGCTCTAATTTAATGTCTGGGCCAGGGCAATTTGAGAATCAGGCAGCCATAATCAGCTCCCCCGTGGACATGCCCTTTGCCCCTGCACCAAGCAGCTCTTGATGCAGGTGAGAATCTGGCCCAAGGATGGTCTTGTGATTAAAACACAGAACTAGGAGCGAGAAGCCTGGTCTATAAGCTTGGTCTGCTACTCTCTCTGGTGGTGTTTGGGGAAAATCTGTTTAACCTCTCTGCCTTCACTTACCTAGGGTTACCATATTTCAGCAAGCAAAAAAGAGGACGGGAGGAGCCCCGCCCTAGCCCCGCCCCTGCCCCTCCCACTTCCCGCCCCCCCAGAACCCCCAACCCTCCCCCCGTTCCTTGTCCCCTGACTGCCCCCTCCTGGGACCCCTGCCCCTAACTGCCCCCCGGGACTCCACTCCCTATCTAAGCCTCCTTGCCTCTTGTCCCCTGACTGCCCCAACCCTTATCCACACCCCCACCCCCAGACAGACCCCTGGGACTCCCACACCCCATCCAACCACTCCCCACCCCCGACAGCCCCCCCCAGAACTCCCAACACATCTAAACCCCTCTGCTCCCTGTCCCCTGACTGCTCCGATCCCTCTCCGCACTCCTGCCCCCTGACAGCCCCCCCAGAACTCCCAACCCATCTAAACCCCTCTGCTCCCTGTCCCCTGACTGCTCCGATCCCTCTCCCCACTCCTGCCCCCTGACAGCCCTCCCAGAACTCCCAACCCATCTAAACCCCTCTGCTCCCTGTCCCCTGACTGCTCCGATCCCTCTCCCCACTCCTGCCCCCTGACAGCTCCCCCCCAGAACTCCCAGCCCCCCACCCCCCCGCTCCTTGTCCCCTGACTGCCCCCTCCTGGGACCCCTGCTCCTAACTGCCCTCCAGAACCCCACCCCCTACCTAAGACTCCCTGTTCCTTGTCCCCTAACTGCCCCTTCCTAAGACCCCTCCCCAACTGCCCCCCAGGACCCTACCCCCTACCTGTACCCTGACTGCCCAAAACTTTCTCCACTCCCCTCCAAAAGCCCCCCCAGAACCTCCCTGTCCCTTCTCCTGCCCCTCCTTACCCTGCTGCTCAGAACAGGGTGTTGGGCTCTGTGCCAGCCGGATACATGGCTGAGCTCCCCTGCAAAACACAAAACCCGGTCCCTGGCCCTGCACAGGGTTGCCGGAGCGGGCTGCAGGAGGAGGAGCTGCCGGCCGGCTCAGAATGCAGGGGGGGGGGGGGGGGGAGGAGGAAGCTGCTCCGTAGTCCAGCCCGGGACTTTCCTGCAGCCCTCCCAGCCGGGGGAGGGGGAAATCCCGGACATTGTGAGTGCTTCACAAATTCCCCCCCGGACGCTATTTTTAGCACACAAAAGGAGGACATGTCCGGGTAAATCCGGACGAATGGTAACCCTAACTTACCCTCTGTGTAAAATGGTGATAACGCTTGTGTATCTTGCAGGATACTGTCATTCTCAAATTGCTTTGAGATCCTTAGGTGTCATAGGTGCAAGGAAAAAATTAATTATCAGACTTTAAGAATGTACAATATTGTCTTAAAAATGACTCTACTTAGTGGGCACACAGCTGATCCATGACAAAACAGGAGCATATTACTATCTCTCCATCCTCCCTTTCCTCTCCCACACCTTTTATTTTCAACTACATGTTCTCTCTTGTCTTAAACTAAGATCCAAGCTCTTTGGGGAGGGTACATCAAATAATAAATCATTGGAGTACCAGAAATAATATCTGAATAGCTTAAATCTCTAGCACTGCTAAATTAACTGTCTGTTAACGAATAGCTGAAAGCCCATGCTGTCGCAGGGTTAATTCATAGTCACGTATGTAAAAAATAAAACAAAAGGATGAAAATGGCCGAGAACTTAAAAATTGGATATAACAGACAGCAAATTCCATGTGTATGCTGGTTATGTCGTGTGGGTGGTTGTGTGGATTTGTGTCTCTAGGAGGGGTTGTGCTAGAATATTTGTTGATTTGTACAGGTGGTGAATGAGGGGAGTGTGCTGTGATAAAGCGATGTGTGCATTTTTGGGCTTATTGTACGTGCTGGTTGTGGTGTTGTATGGGTGGTTGTGTTGTACTGGGAGAGTTGTGTGGGTTTATGTGGTGGCAGTTAGGTACAGAGGTGTGGCAATTTGGCCAAGTAATTCATCATCTGTGCAGTTTCCCTCAGACAGCCAATGAAAGTGTTGCATGTTAATTAGCTGCAGAGTAAGGTGATTGGTTGAGTTACCTCTCCTATAACAATGGTTTGAGACTCTTGGCATGGCATAGATACATGCATTACTATCGCTGTTCACCACAATGCATAAAGTAAAAATGGCCGAGAACTTAAAGTTGGATGAAAGCAGACTGCGAATCCGAGTGATGATTCAACCTGGTGATATTCTGAACAAAAAAGAGCTCTCAGCCATGCTTGTAAGCTGTTTCCATCACTCCACACTGACTCTCCAGGCATTTTGGGCTTTAGAATGAGGCACAGATGCCTAGTGGCCCACTACATTTTAAAAATAGCTTTACTCAGAGCTTTTTTGGCTAAAGAAATACAACTACCGTCTGTTATTTTTTTTGGCCCTTTATAGTTACCTCGTAGGAGATGAACTGTGGGTAGTTATGGAGTATTTGGCAGGCGGCTCCCTGACGGATGTTGTAACAGAGACCTGCATGGATGAAGGACAAATAGCAGCTGTGTGTCGAGAGGTAAGATTATGCTCTACTCGTCAGAACGAGTGCTTAGCGTGAAATGTATAAATAAAATTAAGGTTTCCATGAAGTGTCATGGTTTTACAGTATGACTTGGAGCGAGACATTTAATAGTTCCATAGGACATAGCTTAACTGCGACAGAAACATTTAAAAGAAATATCACCAGTGAATTGAGCACAGAAGTAGCATGCCCCAGTGCTGTGCAAACATTAGCTAATGGATGCAGTCCTGTTAACAGAGGAAATCTTTAACCATTTGAATCTCTGTTACCTAAAGTTCTTTGTTTGAAGTAAGGCCTGCCTGCCAGTGTCTGCCTAGGGACATGGTGGATTCTCCATCACTTGCATTAAGTCAACACTGGATACCTTTTGAAAAGCTGTGCTGTACCTCAAACAAGTTGTGGGCTTGATGGGAAAAAATACCAGGCACAGTTCTGTGCTCTGGTGTTAATGCAGGAAGGCAGATTAGGTGATCACAATGGTCCCATCTGGCCTGAAAATCTTAATGTCATTAATTCTCTGCACTGATTCAGTGCCCCCATTACATCAGCATAAAATGACTTTATACTGTTTTGATTTGCCCCAGAAACCAGGCTGTGAGGGGCAAGCAAATGCTGAATGAAGGGGGGAGATTTTCAAAGGCATAGATGGGAGTTAGGCACCTGACTTTCCATTGACCCAGCTGCCTTCTTTGCCTTTGAAAAAACTCCCCCCATATTTTTGTACTGTCCCAGAGCCTTTACTTTCCTCCTGCCCTGGAAGGTGAATTCCATTAGCCAATGGAATTCCAGCTTTTTAAAAGCAGAAGAAAGAAAGAAGATGCTCCTTCTGGAGGGGCAGGTGGAATTTTAAGGCCTCGTTAAGATAGGCCCCACAGAGATTCCAGGCTTCCTGTGGATGTTCCTAAAAGAGCTCGTTCTGGCACACTATACGTGGGGAAGGGGGTGGCATTCCTCTTGAATGTAAAGCTGCTCTTTTTCCACTTGTGGTGCAGTTCTCAAATCTCTCTCCGTTTCAAATGTTGTTTAGAATTCAATAATTATACTGAAGAAGCTTTGAAAACCATGCATCAGGTCGAAGAACTGTGGAAGCTCTGTTGTTGCCTAGGCCTTTATGGGCCAGTTCACTATTACAAAGGAGTTTTCTGGTAGTGCTCTTGTCATATTGCAGAACGATTTATTCCAGGTTCTGCCAAAGGAACCCATACACAGTGTTTATTTTTTAAATTTGGTTTGACCTATTTCTTCACAGCCTCATTAGTGGATCTATCATCTCAGTGTTAATATTCTGTTTTCAGACAGGCTTGCAACCTATTCTGGAGTTTCTAGGATAGTCCCTGTTTTCAGGGCAATCCCAGGTCCCACATCTAGTTAATGGGGCTCAAAATCACTTTTAGGGCTCCCAACACATGAGCCCTTGCAGCATGGTAACATTTTGATGCCTTAACCCTCAGATCTAGAGCGAGGCAAATTTTTTCGGAAGTTTTTTTACCGAAAAACTCAGTTTGGGGTGAGTGAAGCTATTCGCAAATTTGTGTTGAGTTCACCAACCAGTTTCAACCAAACAGAAAAAGTTGAAATGTTTCAGAACCATGGAAAGGAATTATTTTGTTTCAACCCCACAACAATTCATTTCAGTTTTCAGGCCTTTTGAAGAAAACAAAGCAAAGGCTTCCCAAAATGGTGGGGGTGCCTCTGTTATAATAGCCCTGTGGCTAGAGCAGTTACCTGGGATGTGGGAGACCTGGGTTCAGTTTCCTCATCTGCCTGATGCCGAGCAGGGTCTTGAACTTGGTTTTTCCAGCTCACATTTTAAATAAGTGCCCTCATTGCAAGGCTGAAGGTTCATTCTTCCTCTCTTTAGTCAGACATGATGATATGAACAGCTCCTAGCCCATGAACAGCCCCCAGTCCTGAATTTTCCCAACTCTGAAATGTCCAGTCCTTTCCTGGACTATTCACAGGAATAATAAAGCTTGTTTGCTCCAACTCATCACTTTTTAACTGGAGTTAACTCTCACTTCAGTTCAAAGGCAATGCTGGGTTGGGTTAGATTAAAAGTAAAACAAGTTTATTAACAAGAGGGGATAGGATTGTAAGTGAGTTCCAATATAAAGAATAGAGCTAGAAATGGTTACAGGCAAATAGAAGTGAAAAATGCTTTATTCTAGCAGCTAAGACTTAACAAAACAAGCTACAGCCATTGTTCAATGTACCAATCTACTTTCCAGCAAGATGGCTGACCTCCCCTCTGGTCGGGTTCTTCAACAAAGTCCATGAAGATTGTCTTTTTAGATGGAAGATAACTTGGGATTTTTTTTTTTGCCCCTCTCTTTTATAGTCCAGTGAACTGTTGCAATGGATTTTTCTGAAGGTTAATGTCCCCAAAGTAAAGTTTATTCAAGCTGCGAGGAAGGCAACATGGAGTCTCTCGGTGAAGGAAATTTCATGCTGGTTTCTTCCCCTGCTGGTGTTTGTTAAAATGCAAATTGATCTGTTTCTTGTAGTCTGTTCCCCCCACACCCACCATGCTGTGATGCTGAGTGGTTATATCCTCCCCTTGTTTGCTTAATGGTCCTATTAACTTTCTATGTAAATTGCATTCCCATTGTCACTTACTCAACCTTGGAAGTACCTTCGAGGTGGCAGAACCACATTCCTTTGTCTAGGGTGGGGTAACTTCAGCTCTGCCTGGCAGATACACGTTAAGACCATTAATTCCCCATGTTCGTAAATTTGAATTTGTCCCCTGTACATACACCCTCAATAATATTAAGTATCTGTAATGATTTAGCTTTCTATTGCTATCATAACCTGTCTCTAAAAGGTGTAATGTATGTCATTAATGAGTTGGGGTACACACAACCGGTCAGGGCAGCTGCAACTCACTCCCAGATGCCTGTGAGCCTCTTGCACTGGGATGCTCTCACCAGTGGACAAAAGCTTATCAGGGAGCCTTCACCCAACCTCCTCCTTCCTATTTGAGAATCCTACTCTGAAACCTTCCTATTTGAGAATCCTTTCCTTTGCTTTTGTCAGAACGCCTGAAATCTGAAACAAGATGTTTTGGGTAGAAGCTAAACATTTTTTTTTTTTACGTTGAGACATTTTGTTTAGTTTTGACTTAAAAATTTTTTTTATTTTGATTTGCTAAAAAGTTTTAAAAATGCCTTTTTTAGTTTGACCCCAAAAATAACTTATTTATGCATTTGTTTATTTTGGGAG
The DNA here is from genome assembly GCF_011386835.1 of Chrysemys picta bellii. Taxonomy (NCBI): domain Eukaryota; kingdom Metazoa; phylum Chordata; order Testudines; family Emydidae; genus Chrysemys; species Chrysemys picta. The sequence goes on from NC_088791.1 coordinate 338,877,216, forward strand.
GAATTGCCACTGAACAGAAAAATCCATTTTTTGCCCAATTCATAACGATTAATTCCAATTTGGGTCTGTTGTTTGTACCCAGATCAATCTCCATTCCACAAAGATTTGAGATACTCTGACATATCACTTCTGTGTCACATAGAAATACAGTCATGAAACTGTGGAGATAGAATATGTTGCTTATAGTAAAGAAACTAAGCCCATGTTGTTTAAAAGTGCATATCTTCAGATTCGACTAGTTGGTCAGTTGCCCCTTTTCTAATGCAATTTCAAAGGTTGTTGAATGGCTTTATTAAAAAAATACTGTGTTGTTTTCTCATAGTGTCTTCAGGCTCTGGAATTCCTGCATTCAAGCCAAGTTATTCACAGAGACATTAAGAGCGACAACATTCTACTAGGAATGGACGGCTCCGTCAAACTAAGTATGCAGAAGGCAGCCTTGATGATGACTCTGATTATGAGCTTGCAAATTAAAGGGCAGGTTGTCCTTCCAAGGCACAGTTGTGTTGTGAGGATAGCCAATAGGCAGTGGCACCTATTTGTGTTGATGGTAGCTGCAGGGATAAATCGCTGTGCACTGAGACCATAGCTTTAAATATGGTCGGGCTAGATTAAAAAGGATGACTTGAGGTGGGTGGAAGAGATCTCGTTACTTGCAGAATGAGCACAATTAGTATGAAAAACAATGAACTAGCATTCTGGGGTTCCATGTTTTCCATCTTTACAAACTGTCAGCCATGCCACTCAGCCTGGGCTCTGAGAGCCAAGCTAAGTTTTTTCCTTCTTGCACATTATCACCAGCAATAAAGATTCTGCGTGCCACATTATGTCCTTAATATCACCTGTGCAATCATATTGCTTTCTGTGGGCTGGCACAGGGGTAAATGATTGGAACCCAGTAAAGAACTCTGTTGATGGTGTACTGGATGGAAGAGAAACCTGCTCCAGGGTTAACAGGAGACATAAACCTCTGCTTTAGTCAGTAACGTAAGCAGATATAACTCTAAATTCCCTCCCGGAGCAGATCTGCTGAGTAAGAAGGTATCATTTATATTTTTTACATAAATCCCTTTTCAGAGTAGAACTGCACTTCAATATCCCACGGTTTTGACTTTGTAGCAAGCTATGAATAGCTAGCCAGAGGCAAAGATGCTGTGTGCATTATAGAATTTTTTTTTTTAAACTGCATTCTGATAGCTGCCTAGTGCGGGTTAAGTTAGAAAAGTCTCTCTCTGAAAATGGTGCAGTATGCTTTCAGGCTGACTCTCTCAATGGCTCCAATACAAATTTACTCAGTTATAACCCATAGATGATTTTTCTAGCTGTTAGCCTGGGTGCAAGGCTCAACCTGGGATCTAAAAATTAATCCGTATGTGTTCTCCCCCTTACCTCAACCTGAAATAAAATTCAAATGTTTCTTCTTCAAGTAGATGCAGATATATATTCCAGTTAGGTGTGCATGCACCCAGTGCACCAGAGCTGAAGAAATTTCCCTAGCAGTACCCATAGGGGGTGGCACTCATGCTTAGTGGCCATAACCCCTCCCATAGCTACATGAGGCAGTGTTGTCCTGACCCTCCCTCAGTTTATTCTTGGTGCCTGTGGCTGGAGTCAGCGCCCTGTGTGATCTTAACCTCGTTACCTCTCAACTAGTTTACTATTTTCCCTTGTGTGTAGTTAGAACATAAGAACGGCCACACTGGGTCAGACCAAAGGTCCATCAAGCCCTGTATCCTGTCTTCCAACCGTGGCCAATGCCAGGTGCCCCAGAGGGAATGAACAGAACAGATAAGCATCAAGTGATCCATCCCCTGTCGTCTATTCCCAGCTTCTGGCAACCAGAGGCTAGGGACACCATCCCTGCCCATCCTGCCTAATAGCCATTGATGGACCTATCCTCCATGAATTTATCTAGTTCTTTTAATTAGTAGTACCCGTAGTGTTAGAGTAGCGTTAGTTGTAGTAATTTGTTTCCTCGGTGATGCCCCCACCGATGTTTAAACTTTGTCGTTTCTGTGGAGGAGTGATCCCCACATGCAGTGCTTGCTCTGTCTCGATGAGGCCCACATCAGAGTGTTGTGTGATGAGCAAATCGTTTAAGAAAACAGACTCAAGAGGCATGGGACATTTGCCTGAAGCAGCACCTGCTCGAACAGGCCGTGCAGCCTGCTTCGGAACCAGGGCCCTCACTGGGTTGCAGATCACACTTGGGTTCTGAGAGTGCTGCCACTTCATGTTCCGGAGCAGTCACCTCTCTGAAGAAACTGAGGAGCTGTTCCTGCTGACAGCGCCGAGGAAAAGGTCCCATGACACCACCTGAGATTGCTTCAGGTCTGGGGGTGACTCTTCCACCTGACCCAGGAAAAGCACAGACCAGCACAGAATTGGTGCCAGTGTGTGGGATGGCACAGGTACCTCTAACCCTTACCTGGTACTGAGTAGGAAGGCTAGAAACCCTGTACTGTTGACTCCGGTTCTGGCGTCTTGAGTCTGGTACCAACGAGGGAGATACTGATACACCAATAAATGTGGAAACAGTCGGTACCAGGCAGCTACAGACCTCCTCTGCCTCTTGGTCCCAATCTCTCCATTGGTCCAGGACTTCTCCAGGACTGCATCATGTATAGTTCTGTTGGCTGAACAAGTGCTGAAACCTCAGGTCTATCGGCACCATACCCCAGTGTTCCCCTTCCAGGGTCGGTGCCAGAATTGGTACAGGAACTCAGTACCAGGAATCTCCTCTGCACAGCTACGGTTGGCTCCGCAAGTGCTTCCATGGCAACTTTCACCTCCCTCAATGTTGGTACCATCAGACAGTCTGGTACTGCTGCTGACTTTGGGATTGACAACGCTTCCAGAACCAGCATGCTCAATACTGATGGTACCATTTCCATGGGAAGCACCTCTTCCTGCCTTGTTCTGGACGGGGGATGCGTTAGACAGGTTACTTGTTCCCTCTGGTCTCGCTCCACCCTTTTTTCCAGGATCCCGAGGCTCCTTGGCATCTGAGTCGGGGTTGTCATTCTCCTGCTCTCCATGGCCTGACCAGCATCGGGGCCCTTTGATGGAACGTTACGGGTACCAGGATTGATGCTTGTCTCATGGTCAGGAGGGAGGCCTGTGGCCTGGCACTTACTGGCCACCAATGCGTTATCCATGTCAACGGCCTCCATGGAATCCTCCTCGGTTGCAGAGGTCCCACTCTTTGTTTTGCTTGAAGGCAAAATTGCTGGCCAGGTCTGCAGTGATGACCATCATGGTACACTGCAGTCCCAGGCTCTGGGGGTCCTTCTCCCTGCAGAGCCTCCGAAGTCGTCCCGTCCGGGTCCGTCAGCCCTGGAACGGGATCTGGCTTAGGCTCAGGTAAGGGCCTAGTCTTCATTTCTGGAGGATTCTGTGCTGCCTGGCTCATCCTTGCCTTCAGTACCAGAGGATTTTAAGGCATACCAAGAGCTTTTGCGGGGCATAGCTTCTTCCCTCAGTATCGAAGTGGAGTTCTTGGAAGAGAATACCCACAAATTAGTGGATATCCTGCAGCCGTCTGCTCCTGGGAGAGTCGCCCTCCTATCAAGGACGTGCTCCTTGAACCAGCTAAGGCGCTCTGGAGCATGCTGGCTTCGGTACCACCTGCAGCTAAGCGCATGGAAAAGTGCTGTTTCGTTCCCATGCAGAGATTTGAGGGGTTTTACTCCCATCCAGCCCCAAATTCCCTAGTTGTATCTGTGGTGAACGACAGAGCCCAGAAGGGCAGTCCCCTAAGGGTAGGGACTCCTCTTCCTTATGGATGCGAACTAGCAACGCTTGTGGTCCAAGTATGATTTTGTTAACTGGACAGCTGTGTCAGAGTTCACAGACCAGCTGCCTTGTGAGAGGAATTTTGGACATTTGTCACTGAGGGCTGCTTGGTGGCTAAGGTGTCCTTGCAGCCCATGCTAGACATCGTGAACACTTTGGCCGGGGTGGTGGCCTCTGCAGTCACCATGAGGAGGGCTTCCTGGCTGCAGAGTCTGGGCATTGCCCCTGATGTCCAGCAAGCCATTGAGGATTTACCCTGCAACAGCCAAACGCTGTTTTTTGACAAAACTGACGAGAAGCTGCATTCCTTCAAGGACTCCGGGGCTACCCTGCAGTCCTTGGGGGTGTACATGCCAGTGGCGTTCAGCAGCAGTATTGTCCAGAGCACACGTTTGGCCAGCCTTGCCCTCCTCCAAGGCAATGGGATAAACCCAGAAAAAGGGATAGATTCAACAGGAGAAAGCAGTTGGTCTCAGGGTTCGGCCAGTCCACACACTGTCCTCCAAGCGCCCGTTTTCCTCTTTGGTCCAGAGCACTGTTCCAGTCATTGCTCGTCTCCTGATCTCCCTGCTTTGGGGACAGGCTGGCCTGCTTTCACAATGCTTGGGGCTCGATCACCACCCACAGCTGGGCCCTAAACACCATCAGATTGGGTTATGCCATCCAGTTCCTCTCCACAACTCCTTCCCACCCTCCCTCCCCATCCCCCTTCAGGGCCCCCTCTCACGAGATACCGCTCTTTGAGCAGATCCGTTCTCTGCTGGCTTTGGAAACAACATGGTTGTGGAACAGCTGAATGAGGAGGAAGAGCCATGTTTGGTGGCTGTCCAACAAATCCTCCTTAACAGTAGAGGACGTTCCACCAGGGTGCCCTATTCAGTGAAATGGAAGCGATTTTCGGTGTGGCTGTTAGCCTGCAGAATCCAACCATCGCTGACCTCTGTCCAGGGCATTTTGGAGAACCTGCTGCACCTTCTGTCATTGGGGCTTGTGTTTAGTTCATTGAAAGCGTATCTGGCAGCGATATCGGCATTTCATCCCCCTCTCCCCCCATTCAGGGAAGATCCGTCGTCTTCAATGCCATGGTAGCAAGATTCTTAGAAGGGCTCCTTCATCTACATCCTCCATTCCTAGAGCCAGTTCATCTGTGGGACCTTACCTCATCCTAACAGCCTTAATGGGACCTCCATTCGAGCCCCTGGCATCTTGTCTCTTACCGCTTGTGTGTCAGAAAACTGTATTCCTGGTAGTGATCACATCCCCAAGGAGAGTGTCAGAGTTGCAGGCTCTGATGGCAGAGCCTCCTTATACACAATTCTCCAAAGACAAAGTGACCTTATGGCCTGCATCCAAAATTTTTGTCTAAAGTGGTTTCTCAGTTTCATTTAAACCAGGTGATGTATATACCTGTGTTCTTTCCTAAGCCATGTTCATCTCCAAAAAGCAGTGTCTCCCTATCTTAGATATCAGGCTATCCACCTGGACAGGCCTAAACCATTTCTTGCTTTGCCTCATTTGTGTCGTATGCAGGGTCAAGTGGTCTCTGCAGAGACCATCTCCAAATGGATAACCTCCTGCATCAAGACTGCGTAGGAAATGGCTCTGGCTACCCCCTCTCAGTGGGTGCGAGCTCATTCTATTATGGCGCAAGCACCATCCATAGCGTTCCTCAGTGACGTTTCCATACTGGACATTTGCAGGGCTGCTACGTGGTCGTCAATACATACGTTCACGAACCATTATGCCATAACCGCACGTTCCAGGGTGGATGCAGACTTTGGTAGAGCGGTCTTGGAGTCACTGTTTAGGTAGACCCTGAACCCCGCCTCCTGGTGGGGTACTGCTTGTGAGTCACTCAAGTGGAATACACGGCTATGTCTGCTTGAAGAAGAAACGGTTACTTACTGTAACTGTGGTTCTTCGAGATGTAATGCAGTCATGTATTCCATGACCCAGCCTCCAGCCCCTCTGTATTGGAGTCTTGTTTCCAGGCATTTGGTGCTAAGAACTGAGGGAGGATTGGGACAGCGCCGTCCCATGTAGCCAGGGGACGGGCTATGGTGACAAGGCGCAAGTGCTGCCTCTCTGCGGGTACTGCTAGGCAAATTTCTCCAGCTCTGGTGCGCTGGGCGCACACACACTTACGTGGACTATACACATCTGTATCCCATCTTGAAGAATCACAGTTCCAGTAAGTAACCATTTCTTATGGTGCACGAGGCATGAGAGAAACCAGCTTGCTGGATTGGCTTTGCAAGGCAAACAGGAGTAAATACTTGTTTTAATCAGTAAAATAAGCAGATGAGTTGAAAAGACATGGGGATCAGAAATCTTCACTTAAAGGTTCCATTCCTACTTTTGACCATAACTGAATTTAAATGTCTAAAAGTAAATTAATTTTAGTATGGACATAAGTGTTCACACTGTAAAGCAAATCCAGCTAGATGGGATGACGTATCTACTGTGGAAATAACACAACTGTGACACATCTGATGAAAAAAAACATAGACTATCCTAATCCCAGATCAGACTTTGCATCAGTTCACTTTTCTGGCAATGTCAACTTAGAATAATGACATTTAGAATGTACAGCATATATAGTGCTTTACACTTTCAAGGTGCTATAAGGACACTACTTTTTCAGGGAGGTTGTGAGACAAGAAATACTGTCCCCATTTTATATGTGGTCATGGAGGTGTTCACTTGTCCAACGTCATTACAGTGAGTCATTACAGTAACTCCTTGCTTAACGCTGTAGTTATGTTCCTGAAAAATGCGACTTTAAGCGAAATGATGTTAAGCGAATCCAATTTCCCCATAAGAATTAATTTAAATGGGGGGGCGGGTTAGGTTCCAGGGAATTTTTTTCACCAGACAAAAAACGATATGTACACACACACAGTATACAGGGGAGACAGCATGGCAGACAGAGAGAGACACCCTGTGTGTGGGAGAGAGAGAGAGATGCGCATTGCCCCTTTAAGTACGCTGACACCACTCTAAGTACATTGCCTTTAAAAAGATCAGGAAGTTGAGTCAGTAGCTGCAGCCAGCAAGCTCTCTCCCTCCTGGGCCCTGTCGTCCCCATCTTGCTCTATATGGAGAAGGGGTAAGTGGGGGGCAGGAGTAGGGGGAGGGGGACACCCTGACGTTAGCCCCCCACTTCCCCTCTCCCTCGCACAGCAAGCAGGAGGCTCCTGGGAGCAGCTCCAAGGCAGAGGGCAGGAGCAGCACACGGCAGTGGGGGGAGGGACAGCTGAACTGCCGGCAATTGATAGCCTGCTGGGTGGCTGCTGCACAGGGAACTTAGGGGAGCTGATGGGGGGCTGCGGGTCCACCCTGGTTCCAGGCCCCCACCAGCTAGCTCCAACGGGCTGCTCTTCCTGCAAGCAGTGGACAAAGCAGGCGACTGCCAAACAATGTTATAAGGGAGCACTGCGCAACTTTAAACGAGTATGTTCCCTAATCAATCAGCAACATAACGACGAAACAACGTTAACCGGGACAACGTTAAGTGAGGAGTTACTGTACAGAATCCAGATGCCTTGTGTCCTAACCACATAACTATCCTTCCTTCCTTCCATAACTGCGGCCATAGCTTACATTAGCTGATGCATAATATGAAACCCATTTTCAGCCTTGTTTTTACTCAGTTCTCTGGCATTAATGGCATTCTCATAACACAAGAACTAGGGGTCACCAAATGAAATTAATAGGCAGCAGGTTTAAAACAAACAAAAGGAAGTATTTCTTCACACAACGCACAATCAACCTGTGGAACGCTTTGCCAGAGGATGTTGTGAAGGCCAAGACTATAACAGGGTTAAAAAGGAACTAGAACGGTTCATGCAGGATAGGTCCATCAGTGGCTATTAGGCAGGATGGACAGAGATGGTGTCCCTACCCTCTGTTTGCCAGAAACTGGGAATGAATGACATGGGATAGATCACTTGATGATTACCTGTTCTGTTCATTCCCTCTGAAGCACCTGGCACTGACCACTGTCAGAAGACAGGATACTGGGCTAGATGGACCTCTGGTCTGACCCAGTATGGCTGTTCTCATATATCTTTGTGAACAAACTAACTTATCTTTAAAATGTCTCCTTGCTTCCCCCACCCCCATTTTCTCTTTCAGCTGACTTTGGTTTCTGTGCCCAGATAACACCAGAGCAGAGCAAACGCAGCACCATGGTGGGGACACCTTACTGGATGGCTCCTGAAGTGGTGACGCGGAAAGCTTATGGGCCGAAAGTGGACATCTGGTCTCTGGGAATCATGGCTATTGAAATGATTGAGGGAGAGCCTCCTTACCTCAATGAGAACCCCCTGAGAGTAAGCTAATGCTATGTCACTGGAGTGCCGTGCGAGAGTCAGCCAGACGTGTCAAACCTGGCTTCGCTTTTGTGATAGTTACTGTATAGTCATACGTTAATAAGGAAACCTCCGAAGTTTCTGCATTAGGGCGAATGGATGCATCCTGGATGCCTCTCTGAACTTCTCTGCTATATTAGGCCAGAAGCAATACAAGAATAGCCTTTCGTGCCATTTCTCTCAGTCCCTATCCTGGCTAGAAACTAGAAATGAGGAAAATTCTGACTATTTCAGAGCCTTAAAAGTCTGAGTTTGGTTCTAGATAGTGGAGGCCTGTGGTCTCGTTTTTATGAAGTGATTTAACCATCCTTCGCAAGCTGTCTTTCCAGGAATACCTTTCCAGTGGCCCACTTCAAAGCATGGCAGGCACTTTTGTAGACTCACTCCTAAGACATTGAGGGCCAGATTGTGGGTAGTTACTTGCTATCCCAAGTTATGGGCATGGGGCAGCAGGAGCACCGCTAGGCATAGTGGTCTGTAATTCTGGCTGGCTTCTCAAGTCCTCGAGCCCAGCCCCTTCTGTGCAATCCCATTCCATTTCACTGCCTGGTTCTCATGTGGCAGTGGTGGATGGGTTGCAAAGGCTGAGCCCAAGCATTGCAGGAGAAGTTTCAAATCCAAACACATTCGTCAACTATTAAAAAAAAAATAAAAATAGAAAATGTTTCTGTTAATAGTTTTGTAAAATGTTGGGGTTTTTACATAATCTAAAAATGTTGGGTCTAACCTGCCTGACCTTGTCCTTTTCCCTATATGATAGACACCAGACCTTCCCTTATTCATTTGGGATGCAGATGACCCGCAAAGTTAATCAATGGATCAAATTATCCCTCTGTCAGTCAGAGGTGACTCCTGAGAGGATGAGAAGAGTCTAGCCCAGTTTGTTTAACGTTTGTTTCCAGTGCAAGAGACTAAGGCCTTGTCTGTATGTACAGCGCTGCACTGAGACAGCCGTGTCGCTGCAGCGCGTCTGATGAGGACGCTTTGTGCTGATGGGAGAGAGCTCTCCTGTGGGAATAAAAAAACCCCCCTCTGCGAGTGGCAGAAGCTATGTCGGTGGGAGGAGCTCTCCCGCCAACATAGAGCTGTACACACCAGCACTTACATTGGTGTAATTCATGTTGCTAGGAGATAGAATATTCACACCCCTGAGCGACATAAGTTTTGCTGACACAGGCTGTACTGTAGACATAGCCTAAGAAAAAGCCCAAAGGGAGGGAGGCAGTGAGGAGGAAAGAAGGGAAAGGAAGTGAATGTTACTTAACTGGCCTCATTAACTTAACACTATGGCCTCATTTAACTCAAGGTGCTCCAGTTCCCGGGCTGTTGAATTGCTCCCCTTAGGTTCAGGGGCTCTGAAAAGCCTTCAGACTGCCTGGGAGCACCAAACTGATTCTTGCCTTCTTTCTGTTCAGGTGGAGACCTCCTCCTCCAGAAGGATGGTTCTCATTTAAATCAAATTCTCTGAGCCCATTGGTTCTTAATTCCCTCTGTTTGGAGCAGTCGGACTTTACCCTGTCATAGTGGGAAAGCTGGTTGTTCTTGCAAGGTGCTGAGTGCCTGAGCTATTGCAGACAGGCACTCAGTGTCATACAAAAATGGGCTCTTTGGGTTTGTGTATGCAGGGACATTTACAGACCTAACTATGCTAGTAGAGTTACGCTGCTGTCATTATAGCGGTATAACTCCCTGTGTGGACATTCTTCTTGCAGAATAAAAGTGTCCACTCAAGGAGTTATACCAATATAAACCACAGTGGAGTAATTATCCTGATATAGTTATGCTAGTAAACTCCTCTGTGTATAAAAGCCCTTAGACAAGGCATGAAATGTTTTTTCTTCTTGCAAATCCCTCCAGACGACTACAGGATCCAAACCTGGATTAATAGGGTAAAATACCAGAGGACTGGATCCTGTCCATTTAAAAATAGGGCAGACAGCAGTGCTGTTTTATAATAAACATGAATGGACATAAGCGTGTATGAGTCATGCAACAATTTGTTCCTAACCAAATGTGCAGGAAAAATAGAAGCCTGTGTAATTTGTAGAAGGAGGGATCTTGCTCAAACAAGGGGTGAATCTGAATGGCCCCTCTTTTCCTTTTGTTTCCTTGGTGTTCGTTTCCTTCAGGCCCTGTATCTCATTGCCACCAATGGTACTCCAGAGCTGCAGAACCCTGAGAAGCTTTCGCCCATATTTCGAGACTTCCTGAACCGCTGTCTCGAGATGGATGTAGAGAAAAGAGGCTCTGCCAAGGAACTGCTACAGGTAACCACTGGGAGGGGGGTGGAGAGGCGAGCTCAAGTCAAGCCAACACTCTGGCCTCTACTAAGGATTTCTTTCATGTTTAAAATGGCATGGCTGATGGCACACGCATGCCTGAGGTGACTTGCCCGAAGGGGCACAGGGACTGGATTGATGAGGATTTTTTACTTTAGGACTCTTTCCCTGGTTCCCATCCCTTTTTGTTTTAGCCACTGTCTAATGGCAACAGCTGCGTGGAATATTCTGTAACCAAATTCAAAATGCTCACTCTGGGCCTGGCCCTCCAAGATGCGGAGCCCCTTACTCCCATGGTTTCTCCACAGCTGGTGCCCAACTCTGTGTGTGTCAGCACTCTCCCTCATTGCTCAGACTTCTCTCCCTGCTCTTCTTGGCCTTGTCAACTGAATGATTCCCACGACAGCCCTTCTGCTGCAAGTGTCTTTTTATACCATGTCTCAGTCCCTGCCGTCTCTCTCCTTTATTCACCTCCGCTTGGCTACAAAGGGGACTTCCTCCCTGTCCATGCTCTGCTAGTCTGCCTTACCTTGTGTCTGCTTCCCCTGAGATGCCTCTACTCATGCCTTAATCGCTAACCCTGTATTGGGTGCCATTCTCTCACTGATGCTCTTCCTAAATCCCTGCTGTCTCTGTTTCAGAAGCCTGGGTGTTGTAGCCAAAATGCTTCCAGGGAGCAGAACAGTACTGGCCTCTCACCCACCTCCCCTCTGTTTCCACGGATGTCCAATTCCAGGACTGAATTCAACCCCATCCGTTTGCGTGTGTTCCACTCCCACAGAAGTCCAGTGGGAGTTGTGCATGTGTGACTGATGGGATGGTCATGTCCCTCAATTCATTAATGGCTGGGCTCTACTTGACTTCCCTCACTTGAGATCCACTTAAGTCTGCCTTCTGCTCTCCTCCCTTGACGCGCTATGGTCGGATTGGGCATTAGAAGCTTTACTTGTTACCCCCATACATGGAATGATTTCCCCACTGCTGCAGGTATTGCCATTTCTTGAAATTTACCTCAAAACCCACCACCTTCAGCTCAGGATGAACTCTCCATACAAGTGCTTTGTGGCACCATGTATAGTGTGATGGATGCGCGACCATATCTGGGTTGCATTGTAGTAAGTGGAAGGTGTCCAGCAAATGGACGCCTGGATATCTAGTAAATGACTTGGATTGCCAGTTTGACTATAGCTGTGCCAAACTCCAGTTCCGCTTTGCAGATATGAATAGATTGAAAGGCCGGAAGGCACCATTATGATAATTGAGTCTGACCTCTTGCATGACACAGGCCATAGAAAATCACCCAGTGACTCATAGACTCATAGACTTTAAGGTCAGAAGGGACCATTATGATCATCTAGTCTGACCTCCCGCATGATGCAGGCCACAAAGCCGTCCCTACCCTTACCCTTGACTCTGCTGTTGAAGTCCCCAAATCCTGTGGTTTAGAGACTTCAAGTAGCAGAGAATCCTCCAGCTAGTGTCCCCTGCCCCATGCTGCGGAGGAAGGCGAAAAACCTCCAGGGCCTCTGCCAATCTACCCTGGAGGAAAATTCCTTCCCGACCCCAAATATGGTGGTCAGTAGAACCCCGAGCATGTAGGCAAGACTCTCCAGCCAGACTCCCACATCCAGCTCAATAACTTGTGGGTGAACTAGAGCAGATCTCTGTGTCTTCGTTCTGTCCAGGACTAAGATCCTCTAACTTTCAGTTTATGTTTTTGAATTAACTCCGAATCCATGACGAATTTCCTGAGTTTCAACTAGTTTTGTGTTACAAGCCACAAAGCTGGGAATTTAGCCTGATTTTGGTGCAAAGCTGGAACTCAGTCCAGGCTTGCTTGAAAGGTTTGTGACTTCAGCAAACCTTTTAGTTTAACCTGGTTTGAGTTTTGAGCCTGTAACTAAACTAAATTGCAAACCACTTGAGCGCTGCATGGCTTCAGTGCAAACGTTTCACTCTGTGGTGAGACTTGACCTCAAAGGTGTCGTCAATAACGTAGTTTTCTCCTTCTCTCCTAGCACCAGTTCCTGAAAATTGCGAAGCCCCTTTCTAGTCTCACTCCTCTGATTATTGCCGCAAAAGAGGCAGCGAAGAACAACCACTAACGCGGAATCATCATAGTCATCGTGCCAAGTCTTTTCAATGTTCATTTCAGACCCTGAATACCTGCCTTCCTGCTCCTTGGGGGTGCCCAAAACTTTGATCCCCTGAGAGTGGGCCACAGAAGTAGTATTTGTTGAATGTTAAAGGAGGCATTGCTGATCTAAAGCCGCAAACAGCCTTCTCACCCTCTTTGTGGGAGAAGATTATTTTGTATGGTTGACAAGGTCTTTGTGAGAATCTCTGAGCCTGATGTAGCAAAGCCAGTTTGATTTCATATCTCTTACTGTGTTTATTTTTTAACATAAGTGTGGAGCCTTAGACCATGTTTATCTTAATAAATTAAATCTCTCGCTGGCTGCATTTTCCCTGCCTCTGCCCAGCTCAGTTGTTACACTACTGAAACTCCTGCATGCTTCGGATTACTTGAATAATGGAGCAGCCAGCAGAAATCTGAACAGCTTTAATAACTGAAAAGGGGGCTGCAAGAGTATGTAGCACCCGAACACTTCCTCAGTGCTGCCGGACGCCTTGACAGAGAGAGCTGAAATATTCTGAATGAACTTTCTGCAACCATCAGAGGATTTAATTCATGGATCACCTTTGTGCTATGTCTTGTGACTCAGCCTCTGATTAAAAGATCCTCTTTCTGTTTTCATCTCAGATTTGTAGGCTTCCGTTTTCAATTCTGCTAATTATTAGATCACTTCCAAAAAATAATATTTCTGGTGCGTTAGAAGGTGAATCGCAGAAGAAGGTGGCAGGCCTATTTTTAAAACTATTTCATTTGTAAAGCACAGCTTGTGTTAAAGAAATCACTGCTCTGTATCATAAAACACTGATACAGTGGTCACCATTACAATATCACCATTTGCCCACAGTTTGCCACAGTGGTATTTGAGAAAGTATAATTTCCTATGCCAAGTTCAGATGCTGTTGGGTATGGTGTGTGTGTGTGTGTGTGTGTGTGTGTGTGTGTGTGTAAGCTAAATAATCTGTTTTCTTTATCCTGTGATTTATCTGGAGAACCAAGAGGGTTGTTAATTCCTCTGGTTGCCACAGTTTTTAAAGCATCAGGAAACTTGGAACTGCATCTGAGTGGAGAAATCTGTGTCCTAAACACTGGACTATAACCAGCTGTATGTTGATTTTAATAAAAACTGCTGCATTTCTGACCTCAGGGTGGGGGAGAGAGGATTTAGAGGATTAACTTCAGTCATAAACACACTCCTCTCAAATTGGACTACTGTTCATGCTATTCTTTGTTTGCCACTGGGTGTCCAGAGGTGATGGCTAAAGTGGTAGGTGCAAACTAGATTATTTTACACTCGGAGTTCCCTAGACCTGCGTATATCCAATTATGAACATGATATGGAGTCTAAGCAGCTGTAATTTCCATACTGAGGAACCAGAAGATCGTGTAAAAAGGCATGCGTTAAAGTCAGGTGGGAGCTGCTGTCTCACTCTCTGCTGTTGTTTTCCTTGCCACGGCCTCCTCTTCTGGCCCCTTATGGTATAAATTAAACCAATGTATGAGGGCTTAAATGATGGAGGAACCTCCAGGCCTCCAGCAAATGGTAATAGTGCATAGTAGTTCAGTCCAACTCCTAGGTGAAACCTGTAATTGACCCTCTCTGCTTGGATACCAATGGATTTTTCTTCGTCTTCCTCACTCTGGTCTCTGCGTCTTCCCTTTTTGCATAACAAGTTACTGTGTTTAGCCATAATATCTGCCAGATGTACAGTATTTGGGAGATGGAGGACCAAGAGGGTTGTTAATTCCTCTGGTTGCCACAGTTTTTAAAGTATCAGGAAACTTGGAACTGCATCTGAGTGGAGAAATCTGTGCCCTAAACACTGGACTATAATTTTCCAAGTGAACTTTAATTTCTGATGCCTCATCTTTGAACTATACAAACCAATTGTTAAAATCACCATCAGGTACATACACATCTCCTGGTGCAGAGCACTTCTGCTTTTCAATATCTTATGTACATTCACTGTCATATGAAAATGCAAGCAGTTCCTTTGCTGGTATGAATGTATCTACACTAGAGGCTTTTGCCAGCACAAATCACACCTAACACGTCCTTGTCTGACATAGTTCTGCCTGCAAAAGTCTGTAGTTAAGATCTCGCCTAAAATAACCTGGATTAAGATGCTTTCAGGGCCTCACAGCTCGACACAAGTTAAAACAGGTTCAACTAAAAGGATGATCCGAGTCACTATTTTCCCCAGCCCACCAGCTGAATGTTCACAGCATGTTCACAGCTCGCAATAAGATCGTAATTTTAAACTCCAGTCATTAAAAATCCCATTTGTTCACCTTTCTGTGATTAAGGATTTCCCTGGACATCTGTTTCTGAGTAGCCTTGGATTTCTGGGTGAACACCTAGGACTCTGAGAACACCTCAGAGTTACAAAATTTTGTCCTAGGTGTTCACCCAGAAATCCAAGGCTAGTCAGAAACAAGAACACCCCAGCCCTAGGGGAAATCTGATCAGATAGACACTCCCTGGGGAATTTGGACAGAAGTTGAAGGGAAGTAGCATTGCCTTGAGTAATTGTTGGATAAACGAGGGGTTTATTTATATTTTCCCTGGCACTGTCTTATTGGCCCATGTAATGGGAAATGGACTATAGGCCACATCCTCAGCTGGTGGATATCCGTGTAGCTCCACTGATTTCAATGGAAATACATTGCTTCATGCCAGCTGCCCGACATCTCTAAGACAAAGTCCTTGTAAATAACAGGGATTAGAACCTGATCCGTAAAGGCACTGTGGGTCCTTGCCTCACAGTGGGAGCCCGGGGGGTTGAGGAGTTCTTTAGCACCTCACATGATCAGACTCTATCCATGTTGGCTGCTACCATAATTGAGCATGGGTACTGGTAGCAGGATTGCAGCACAACTTCCCCTGACCAAGGATTACTTCTTATAAATAACCATGTTAAATCATGCTTCAGGCTATCCATCGCCCAGGGGGGACTACAGTCAGAAGGAACCATCTATTCTTTGGCTTCTGTCCCTCAGCTAATTTCTAATCCATGGTGGTGCTTTGCCTATGATTCCATCATCACTACTTAGTTTTCTTAATAGCTTTCTGTGAGAGATTTTGCCAAAGGCTTTTTGAGGCCCATTGATAAATTGTAGGATTGTGACATCAGAGCTATGTCATCTTCTAACATACTACGTTCTAACAGTCTGGCTTCATTGCCCTGATCTATTGACATGAAAGTCAGTGGTGCAGAGTAC
The DNA here is from genome assembly GCF_011386835.1 of Chrysemys picta bellii. Lineage (NCBI taxonomy): Eukaryota > Metazoa > Chordata > Testudines > Emydidae > Chrysemys > Chrysemys picta. The sequence continues at coordinate 338,893,019 of NC_088791.1, forward strand.
AATGGCTGTCTGTCTGGGCCTGATTTAAGTTAACTGCCTCAGGTACATCAGGTAAATTCTTCTGTTTGAGTTCTCATGTAGTTTAAAACTCTGGTATTTGCCTTACTTTTAGCACTTGGTTGGACTCATGTATCAACACGTTGCCTTCCCCATTCAGTCATCGCCTCCCATGTCCTGGGCTCAGTGCTGCTTCAGTTCATGCATATATGATTGGCTAATGCCCATGTACAGTAGAACCTCCGAGTTACAAACACCTCGGGAATGGAGGTTTTTCGTAACTCTGAAAGTTTTGTAACTGAACAAAATGTTATGGTGGTTCTTTCAAAAGTTTACAACTGAACATTGACTTAATATAGCTTTGAAACTTTACTATGCAGAAGAAAAATGCTGCTTTTAACCATCTTAATTGAAATGAAAGAAGCACAGAAACAGTTTCCTTACCTTGTCAAATCTTTTCGAACTTTCCTTTTTTAGTAGTTTATGTTTAACACAGTACTGTACTGTATTTGCTTTTATTTTATTTTTTGGTCTCCGCTGCTGCTGCTGCTTGATTGCGTACTTCTGGTTCCAAATGAGGTGTGTGGTCGACAGGTCTGTTTTGTATCTCTGAAGTTCTACTGTACTAGAGTAATAAATCTGGTCTGATTTTATGGCCATCACTCTCTGTCTCGGGAGCAATGCTTTCAGAACTTCAAGACGTTAAAACTTCTTCAGTTCACTTGGAGAACATTTTCATTACACACATATTTAAAAATTAAACAATGCTGGGAAAGCTCTTTCCAATGAAGATACATCTGCATCGTTTTGATGATCGCTTCTTTGGTTTTTCCATACTCTGGTCTTTTCAAGGTAAACGCTAGTCCTTCAAATGTATTGTCAACAATCCTCGTGCCTGTTTGTGAGCCAGATTCCTCAATTATGCCACTTAATTAGTTCCCCATTTAATATCTATTTATATTTAAATGGCTCCTTTAGATTAGCTGCTTGGATCATAACTTAGTAGATTCTCTGTTTGCCAACTACCCACCCTCTGAAAATCAGTCCGCTTCCAGGTGTCTTGATCGTGTCAAGTACATCAAGGAATAATGACTGCTCACCGCTGCAAATCAGTGACTCGCAAAAGCTTAACAAGAAATTAGGCTGACATCAATCTAGGCAATCAAGGCCCGATCCAGAGTCCACTAGAAGTGATGGAAAGACTCCCATTGACCTCAGTGGATTTTGAAACAGGCCCTTGAAGAATAGCAAATCCAAAGGTTTATCCCTCTCCCTAAAACATAAGAGGCAGATGGGAACTTACACAATATGCTTCCTGTGTTTAACCGTTATAGTTAAAATGTCTTTTTCACTTAACTCCTCAATGTTTATAGAAATAATTTATTTTAATGAGTTTCTAGGATTTTGTACCTAAGAGGGAGAGAGGTGTGTGTGTGTGTGTGTGTGTGTGTGTGTGTGTGTGTGTGTGTGTGTGTGTAAGTAAATTATTTGTGTGCCTTTTAAAAGAGAAGGCTTGTAGCTGAGGAGGAGAACGGGATTGAGTGAATAGCAGCCCATTGTTATGGCTTTGATAGCACAGCTTCACTCTTGGAATGTCTTAATTAAAGGGACATATCTGTACCGTTTCAGAACATAAATTTGCTCTATTATTTGTTACTGCTTGAGACGAGTTATTTATGTCCCTGGCAGGCTGGAATATCCCTTTAAACAAAAGTGGTGGGAGTTCTTCTTGAGAAGACCCAGGTTTCCATAGAGACACTTCTGCTCTTTTATTTGCCTTTTTAACAGATCTTGGTATGTTCAAGGCCAAGTTTAAGTAAAGATGTAGAGAAAGCCCTTTACATCCACACAAAGGCCAAGATTTTACAAAGGTGCGAGTGATTTGGGGTGCCTTAGTTTGGTAGGTGTCCCAACTTGAGATCCTGGTTTTTCAAAAAGCTCTGAAAAAGTTGGGCAACCCAACATTGAGGCACTCGAGATCAGTAGTCGCTTTCATAAATCTTGGCCAAGAACACAATAGCTATGATAATACACATAGGCCATATTTACAAGGTATTTATGATGTGTGAGAACAGACTGATTTTATGACCTGTGAGTTAGCTAGATGCAAGTTTTAAAGAATGTTTTGCCTGTCACTTGTTGACATAAAGCAGGTCCGGACAAAGATCCCAGAAAAATGCTCCACTTTGAATTGATTATATGAAATTAAATGTTTTACAGCAAAGCATGTGAGCTAACATAACCCACAAACAATGTGTAACAGCATATTTGATCATGTAATTCTCCTAAAATTTAGTAGAGGTGAAGTCAGGCTTACAAATGACCTGGCTAACATTGTTTTTTGGCATGGTTTTTGATTTGTTTCATTTCCACAAAGCCCACAATTTCCTCTCTGAGTCAGAGGCCATCAGACTGAGCACATGGATAATTCCCTGAATCAGGACCTGACTGTTGCCAATGAAAGTGTACAGAATCAAATATGGGATCTTAGAGAAACAGCTCCCAACCTTGATACTGAAAAGCAGGAGCTAATAAAATAAAATAATTGCATGAAAGACCTGGACAGAAACTTGCAAGCCAAGATAGACTGTTTCAGAACAATGGTGGAAGATCGGCAAAGAGGTGGAGAATGTCAAGGAGATTCTGGGACCAACGGAAGTAAAGATTAAACATTTGGAATTCCAAAACAGGAACTTGGAAAGAGCCAATGACCGACTGACTGATGAAATAAAGGGAATGTGTCTCCAGATTTCTGCATATCAGGATTACAAATCTTTTCAAGGAGAGAGATCCGGTATGGCAAACGTAACGCCTGAAATCCAGAAGTGCTTGAAACAGCTTCATAACAAGCTGGAGATTGCAGAGTAGCAGCATAAAGAGGAAAAATGCCAGGCCTCCAAGTTAAGGCACGTGCTGGAAGGATTTGAGCAAATCTGGGAGGTTCAGAAAAATGCCATAATCCAGCTGAAAGGATAACTGGAAAATTCAGTGCAGGAGACTGGAAAATGAAGACTGAGCCCAGGTTTGTTCGTTGCTGCATAAAATTGTGGAAGCAAAGCTGATGCAGGATTCACTGAACAAGAGAAACTTTCTCAATTGCCTTTCAAAAGGTGTCTGGCTTGTATTCCCCTTGGTCCTATGCTTTGGATTTATGACCACATCAGTCATGCTATATATCTTTATATTCAACAAAGATTTAAGTCCGTCAGTCGTCAACTGCTGTTTTCCGACCACAATCTTGAGTTTGCTGAGAAACCTGTCTCCATATGCTATCTGGAAATATGATGGCCTGTGGCCATTTTAAAGTCAGCTGTTCAGCCTCTCTTCCATCTCTTCATATCAGCTGAATTAACCCTCCTTCAATACCTGGATTGTTTCTTCTTGATGTATCAGCTCAATCATTTTTTAAAAAATGCTTCTTTAAAATAAAATAAAATAGATTGTCCGCTGGTTCTCCTTTGTGTACTATTTGGATGACTGATTTCAAAGAGTTCCAATAGATGAGAGAGGTGTAATTTTCCTTTGAGCATCCACACTCATTACTGTTCCTATTACTATATCATGTTTGTCTAGGTATTTTTATAACTCTTATTTAAACTAATTTACCTGCTATTGACGTAAGGTGCACTGGCCTGGGATTCCCAGGGTTGCACCTACCACCTCTGTTAGTTGAAAACTTGTTGAGAGAAAATATAATTGCTTTATTGATAATGATCCTAAATGCCAGTATCTAATGCGGAGGCATCAGATAAGAGAGAGGAAGGATGGGCTTGTGGTTGAGAACTGGGACCAGGGAAATCTGGGTGCAGGTCCCAGCAAAATTCTGTGTGACCCTGAGCAAGTCACTTTCTCTTTCCCTGCCTCAATTCCCCCTGTGTAAGATTCTTCCATTGTCCCTCCCCTGTGTGTGTCTTTTCTCTTTGATTGTAAAATCTTTAAGGCGGGGATTGGACCCTGATTGTATTTGGGGCCGGCAGGTGCTCCAGCTGTACAAAGAATAGATACCGACAAAGATGTGATCTAATACTTGCACAGTGGAACAGGAAAGCAGTTTCTCATAGAAGGGAAGCCAGCAGCAGCCTGGCCTAACCGAAGCAATGCAGTTAATATTGTGCATGTCTCACCATGGCATGCCTGAATGCTTTATCCTCCTGAAGTTAAATGAACCAAATGAAATGCCTTGAGGGATTTCACAGGCTTGACTCCTGTAGCAGAGGGTGGGAAAGAAAAGCTCTCCTAGCGATGCCCTTACTGGCAAGGTAGGCAGTTCACAAAACACAGGATGGGAACAGCTGAAGCCCCGTTGGAATGAAAGGTGAAACTGACCCATGGCACTAATAATTCCTTGGTAAACAAGCGCATTGTACGAAAACATGCACATAGGGACCTACATAAGGATTGAAGGCTGCAACTTAATCCTGTTAATCGGCCGCTATGTACATTCATACTGCACCATAACTGGCACTTTCATCTGCAGATTGCTTTGCTAATTAATCCTTAACATGTGCCTCCCTCATCGGGGTGTTCATCTCCCTTCTACAGATGGGCAGGTGTGTGCGCAAGCATACACACACTGTTAAAAGTGAAACACCCAAGTGTGAGTCCCACTCAGGGGCTAATCTCCTCTACAGGGTATGGCCATTGTTCTTTCCTCACCTTGCCAGCTGAATCAGTGTTAGCTGATCCTTCTAACTTCCCTTTCTCTGAGAGGCTAGAGATCTTACAAGGCGGAGGACCATGTGTTACAGAGTGCTGTATCCCTTGCAATCGTCTTGTGCCTGTGGGTTCCTGGCATGGCTAGTCCTGTATTGTTTATATTATGGCACCACCCAGTGGTTCTAGGTGCTGTGCAAATCTATGGGACGATGTACAGTACATTTGTAACTGGAAAGTATTATTTAACATTTATATTGTGCTAGTGCCAAGAGGCCAAACAGGTCAGGACCCTGCTTTGTTAGGTTCTATACAAACAGATAGCTGTGATTGTAAAAGAAATGGGGCAAAAGTACAAATCACCTCCCTGCAGCAAATACCAGTGGGTGAGGGGCAAGAAACTCTGCAAAGATCCCTCACTGAGTTCTTTTCAAATTCTTCCATTAATGTATGTGTGTGGGAGGTTGCTCCCCCTGTGGAAGAAGCACAAACCCTACTGATCCTGTGAGACCCACAAAGCCCTGTGCCTCCATAAGCCCCTCTCATACACATGCTTCCTTCATCACCTCCCATCAAAGCACACACTAGCCTGATTGTGCTTGGCTTAGAAAAGACACTGGCGCAGGAGCCCAGCAGGAGGCAGTGTAGAGTTAGAATACAAGGCCTGGTTATGTCCTCTGCTGAAGACGGGCCTAAAATGAGTGAAACTGCCTTCTTCACAGGAGAGCAGCAAGTATCTTGCAGATTATTGCTCGTCAAGTTCTCTGTGGTAGAAAGCCTGTGTGGGGCGGGCGGGCGGCGGGGTAGTGCTCAGCAAACGATACTTGACTGCATTGAAATTGTGATAAGCTCCTGTTGGTGGAGCTTCTTCATTCTGGCTAATGCACTGGAAGGAAATGGTAGCTAGCGACTTGTGAAGCATAGGTTACTGAAAGTTCAGAACGGTTTCTGTTTCAGAGTGAAGTATAACTGGTGCCCAGTCTTTTCAGAAGCTCAAACACTTTCCACTGAAGGTTAATCACTAGAACATCAAGTCAAGATTTTCAGAAGTGCCTTGTGATTTTTGGGTGCTGCAAGTGGCAGTGACTCATGCATGTGACTTGTGGCTGCTGAAGTTTGTGGGAATCCAGCATGAGACACCTTTAAAGGAGCATGATTTCCAGACAGAGTTGAAACTCGTAAGAACGGCCATACCGGATCAGACAAAAGGTCCTTCTAGCCCAGTATCCCGTCTTCCGACAGTAGCCAATGCCAGGTGCTCCAGAGGGAATGAACAGAACAGGTAATCATCATGTGATCCATCCCCTGTCGCCCATTCCCAGCTTCCGGCAAACAGAGACTAGGGACACCATCCCTGCCCATCCTGGCTAATAGCCATTGATGGACCTATTCTCCATGAATTTATCTAGTGCTTTTTTGAACCCTGTTGTTGACGTCACTAGGCATAGCTACCAGGTAACTCGGGGGGATGGAAGGCCATAAGTGCCGATGAAACCCCTCTGCTCTGGGTCTAAGTGAGCCACAGTAACTCCATCTTGTGAACCTTGACCAGCCTACATGCTAGCAGCCTAATGCTGAAGCAGAATATGTGATGATCAGCTTTTTTTAGCAGACAGCTTCAGTTTCGCTCGCACTAGCAGAAACAGTAGTGATGGGGGAGGGGGGAAGGTGGAGGAAAAGGCCTACTGCGTAGAGTTTGCAAGGCCGAAGATAAGCATGCGAACGGGAATTTTTCTAACATGCACAATGTGTACCTGCTGTAACTGCTGTCAGGTAGGGAGGGGTAGGAGGGAGAATCCAGAACAAAAGGCTTACTCAAAATAGTTTGGAATATAAAATGGGAAACCTGCTTGTATGTGCTGTGCTTGATTTGAGACGTGCCTGTCTCCCTGCACCACTTTGAGATCTCAAATAAACTTTGTTTGCTTCTCCACCCTGGTCTCTCTATTGGTGTGGCGCACACCAGGCAACGAACCCTGTTGCCCCCTCGGGGCCCTCTGGGCCGGCAACACTGTTATAGCCTTGGCCTTCACAACATCCTCTGGCAAAGAGTTCCACAGGTTGACTGTGCGTTATGTGAAAAAATACTTCCTTTTCTTTTTGTTTTTTTTTGTTTAAACCTGCTGCCTATTAATTTCATTTGGTGACCCCTAGTTCTTGTGTTATGAAGAGTAAATAACACTTCCTTATTTACTTTCTCCACACCAATCATGATTTTATAGACCTCTATCATATCCCCCCGTTAGTCGTCTCTTTTCCAAGCTGAAAAGTCCCAGTCTTATTAATCTCTCCTCATATGGAAACAATTCCAGACCTCTAACTCACGCTCTGAAAATCAGTCCCCTTTAAGGGGTTTCAAGTTGGGCACCCAAAGTTGCTAGTCAGTGCTCTTTATATTCCTAGGCAGGTTGGTTTATAAGAGCTAAAACAGCAGCTCATAATGTGTTCACTCTTTTCTCTTTTTAATTATTGGATTGTATAGGGCAGGTTCTTGATGGAATATTAAAGAGGGTATAAAAATGCACCCCATGAACATTTTGCGTGGAAAGATAGTCTTGCAGTAAAGGCATGACCTGGGAGCCAGGAGATCCAGACTCTAATCCAAGTTCCACCACAAAGTTCTTTGGACTTCAGTTAGGGAGAAGTTTTCAAAACCATTTAACTCCTGTGTAGGCAGCCAAATGAAGAGATCCATCTGTCTAACATTCTCAGCACCCAGCAGCTCTCGCTGAGAACAGGAGCTACCGAGGGCTGAGCACGTTAATCTCTGTTGCCTCGTTTTCCTCCCATCTGTAGAAAATAGTAATTACCTGCTTCACAGGGGTGCTGTGAGGCTAACTCAGTGCATGTTTGTAAAGTGCATAGAGACCCTCTGAGTAAAGGTGCTAGCGAGGGATGAAGCATCACAGGCTGGGTTTCCTTTTTTGAAATCCTTTATAATCCTCATTCCCCAGGTTTAATCTCCAACTCCTGTTCAGTGTGGGTGGGAGTACTGTGCAGAGAGTGAGCAGAGAATGTCTTCTTAGTGTTTAAGTTAATGCTTCAATTCTTGAGTCTATAGTGCCCCCTGGTGGTCATATTAAGTTTTTTCACACTTTTAAAAGATTTTGGTCCTTGCAGTTAAGGCTTCTTCTTTCATTCTACCCTTTTACTACGGCTCCTGTTAACCCTTCCTTTGAACTCTGGTGATTATTCACCTAATCAAGGGTGGGGTTGATGGGAAAGCACCCTGCTCTAGCAGATAAAGCAATAGAATAGGAGTCAGCTAGACTGAGTTTGATACCTGGCTGTGTGACCCACGGGGGGATTAAGGTTTCATGGGCCCCTGGGCCAGAGCAAGTCGGGGAACCCCCTCCCCCTGTGGTCCCACCCCCATTCCACCAGTTCCCCTGTTGCCCCGCCCATGGCCTCACCCTGTTCTGACCCTTCCCCTGCGGCCCTGCCCCTGTTCCACCGACAGTCCCACCCCATTCCACCCCCCCTCACTGCAACCCGTTTGCTCCTTTCTGCCCCCCCCAAGACTAGAGAAGTTCTGTCCCCCTCTGCCCCCCCCACCATGGCCCTGGGGCCAGAGCGGGGAGTGAGCGCTCCTCCAGCCCTGAGGCAGTGGCAGGGAGCGAGAGCTCCTCCAGTCCCAGGCCACAATGGGGTTCCGGGCGCTGGGGCCTCCTCCGCTGCACCGTGCTTCTGCTGGGGAGCAGCGGGGTTGGGGTGCAGTGGCTTCCTCTGCCACACCCATCCACTGCTGATACTGGGGTCGGGGCCCGGGGGCTTCCCCCGCCTGCCCAGCACAGCTACTGGGGTTGGGGCACGAGGGCTGCAAAGTGCTTCTGCCAGGGAGTGGCGTCGGGGCATGAGGGCTTGCCCCACCCCGGACTTCTGCCAGGGCTCTGGGCTTCCACTGCCCGGTGATGGATTTTTTCCAGGGGGGATTAGCCCCGTCGGCCCAGTGGCTAATTCCCCAGTGGTGTGACCCTTGGTTAAGTCACTTTACCTCTGTGTTTCCCTGCCTCTATAAAATGAGGATAATACTTATCCAGCTTTGGAAAGTGCTTGAACACACAGCAGAGCTGGCACTGACATCCCCATGTCCAATCCCTGCAGTTAGCTCCAGGACTGGGAACCTGGAGAGCGGTCTACACTCTCCCATCCCGGAAATGGCCTCTCGAGTCTGAGACATCTTCATGGGGGCTTGTGTGGAGGAACTTGCTCTGTTGGTATTCATGTTGTTGCTTGCTGAAGATATACAGATACTTGTGCTTTCATTGACTTCACTCTTCATCCAGGACCTATGCATCACTCGGTTTGGGGGCAGCACAAACATCTGCCTAACTTACCCTTCCCCGCTTCCTAGACTGATACAGTTTAAGGCCAGAAGAGTCTGACCTCCTGTACAAACCAGACCAAATAAATCCACCCATCTAATTCCTCATGTGGCCCATATCTTGTGGCTGAGCTAGACCCATCTTTTAGAAATCCATCCAGTCTCAGAAAGACAGCAATCTTTTCATTCTGGTTAAAGCAACAGAGGGTCCTGTGGCACCTTTGAGACTAACAGAAGTATTGGGAGCATAAGCTTTCATGGGTAAGAACCTCACTTCTTCAGATGCAAGTAATGGAAATCTCCAGAGGCAGGTATAAATCAGTATGGAGATAACGAAGTTAGTTCAATCAGGGAGGGTGAGGTGCTCTGCTAGCAGTTGAGGTGTGAACACCAAGGGAGGAGAAACTGTTTCTGTAGTTGGATAGCCATTCACAGTCTTTGTTTAATCCTGATCTGATGGTGTCAAATTTGCAAATGTACTGGAGCTCAGCAGTTTCTCTTTGGAGTCTGGTCCTGAAGTTTTTTTGCTGTAAGATGGCTACCTTTACATCTGCTATTGTGTGGCCAGGGAGGTTGAAGTGTTCTCCTACAGGTTTTTGTATATTGCCATTCCTGATATCTGACTTGTGTCCATTTATCCTCTTGCGTAGTGACTGTCCAGTTTGGCCAATGTACATAGCAGAGGGGCATTGCTGGCATATGATGGCATATACAACATTGGTGGACGTGCAGGTGAATGAGCCGGTGATGTAGTAGCTGATCTGGTTAGGTCCTGTGATGGTGTTGCTGGTGTAGATATGTGGGCAGAGTTGGCATCGAGGTTTGTTGCATGGATTGGTTCCTGAGTTAGAGTTGTTATGGTGCGGTGCGTGGTTGTTGGTGAGAATATGCTTAAGGTTGGCAGGTTGTCTGTGGGCGAGGACTGGCCTGCCTCCCAAGGTCTGTGAAAGTGAGGGATCATTGTCCAAGATGGGTTGTAGATCACTGATGATGTGTTGGAGAGGTTTTAGCTGAGGACTGTAGGTGATGGCCAGTGGAGTTCTGTTGGTTTCTCTTCTGGGCCTGTCTTGTAGCAGGAGGCTTCTGGGTACACGTCTGGCTCTGTTGATTTGTTTCTTACCTAACTACAGAAGCAGTTTCTCCTCCCTTGGTGTTCACACCTCAACTGCTAGCAGAGCACCTCACCCTCCCTGATTGAACTAACCTCGTTATCTCCACACTGATTTATACCTGCCTCTGGAGATTTCCATTACTTGCATCTGAAGAAGTGAGGTTCTTACCCACGAAAGCTTATGCTCCCTATACTTCTGTTAGTCTCAAAGGTACCACAGGACCCTCTGTTGCTTTTTAATTATAGGACTTACCGCCAAGCTGGGATGGGCTCATTTGACAGCACTATATCGATACATCGAGATGTACACCCCATAAACAAAGACCCTCTTGCACAGCTGTGCCAAGACAGTAGAAAACCTGTTACAGGTCAAAAAGAGAGTGGTGATTTGGCCATCTCATGGACATCACCAGTTTTTCTAGTCACAAGGGAAGATAAAGTACACTGCTTTTGTGGGGTTGTTAGACAGCTAAATACTGTTACAAAAAACATACACTGCCAATCCTACAGATTGATGATGTTCTGGACCAATTTGGGGGTGCTCAGGAATCCATTACTCTGGATTTGCCCAGTGGATATTGCCAGGTTCTCTTACGGAAGTTCTGCATAAAGATAACCTTCACTATTGGGCTGCAAGTATCAGGGGGTAGCCGTGTTAGTCTGTATCTACAAAAACAACAAGGAGTCTGGTGGCACCTTAAAGACTAACAGATTTATTTGGGCATGAGCTTTTATAGTTCAGTTCAGCTTTTTGGGATGACCCAGGGGCCTGCTGCCTCTCAGAGATTAATGACTTAAGCAGATGTTTCTTCTACTTGGATGGTATCATTGTGTACACCATCCAGCTGGATGGAGCATCCGCAATGTCTATGAGCAGCATAGGAATGTCGACAGTTAGAAGCAATGAGGCCACCATCTTCAGGGGAAGTTCTGAGTGGCAGTTGGGCCCAGAGTTTTGCAGGTATTTATGTGCCTAACTCCCTGACTGAGTAAAGGTCAGAGTAAAGGTTAATCCATACTGGTTAACCACCTGCTCATAGGGAAAAGCAGGAATTTATGCCCCATTTTAGACAAAACCTTAACCTTAACTGGAGTCGCCACCAGGCACCTCCATAATACTTTATGTCGCTTATATGGTTAACAACCCTTGGTCCTTCCTTTATTACCTGCCCGTGTTCATGGCAACAATGACATAAGTGCTGCAGTGTGACCTCACAATGCTGTGATTTGAACACTGGCAGTTGGCCCTCAGTGTCAGTTGCTTTTACTTGGACAGAAGGAGAGGCTGGGTATTGTGCTGGCTAAAGTCGATTTCAGATCCAAGATCTACTCTATTACTGAGGGGAAAAAAGTAAGTGGGGTTTCTTACTCCCCATGGCTGTCCTACCTCTGACCAACAGAGACCCACTTTGCTTAAATTCTGTTTGAAAAGGGTCACCAAATTAAATTCGTTTTTTTGGCCCAGAACCTCAAAGGTATTTAGGCACTTAACTCCCACTGAAATCCATGGGAGTTAGGAGCCAAACTCCCTGACTGAGTAAAGGTCAGAGTAAAGGTTAATCCATACTGGTTAACCACCTGCTCATAGGGAAAAGCAGGAATTTATGCCCCATTTTAGACAAAACCTTAACTGGAGTCGCCACCAGGCACCTCCATAATACTTTATGTCGCTTATATGGTTAACAACCCTTGGTCCTTCCTTTATTACCCACCCGTGGTCATGGCAACAATGACATACGTGCTGCAGTGTGACCTCACAATGCTGTGATTTGAACACTGGCAGTTGGCCCTCAGTGTCAGTTGCTTTTACTTGGACAGAAGCAGAGTCTGGGTATTGTGCTGGCTAAAGTCGATTTCAGATCCAAGATCTACTCTTTTACTGAGGGGAAAAAAGTAAGTGGGGTTTCTTACTCCCCATGGCTGTCCTACCTCTGACCAACAGAGACCCACTTTGCTTAAATTCTGTTTGAAAAGGGTCGCCAAATTAAATTAATTTTTTTGGCCCAGAACCTCAAAGGTATTTAGGCACTTAACTGCCACTGAAATCCATGGGAGTTAGGAGTCTAAATACCTTTGAGAATCTGGGCTTTTGTTCCATTTTATGTCTCTCTCGCTCTGGCATGAAAAGTGCCATCCTAACAGAATCCAGGAGGGAATCCAGCTGTCTGATCAGGGGCTACTTGTGCCCTACCTCTCTCTCACACTCAAGTCTTTAGTTCAGCTGTAAAAATTGTGGCAGATAGGGAATAACTCCAGAGTTGATAAGGCTGCATGTTAAGGTTATATTTCATTAACCCAGCAGGAACTTCCGGAGATCACTGAGATGCCTAGAAAGACTTGCCCCCTCTGGGAGTCTCTTCCGCTGATCCCTCTCTGGGACCCTGTTCTAGGATCTCACACAGGGCCCTTGTCCCTGAAGTGGAGAATGAAAGGAAGTGGGTTCTGTTCCAGGCCTCCATTCATCTGTAGACGAGCTCCATACGCACAGACCCCAGAGGACACAATCAGGGGAGTCGCCCACTAACTTCAATGGGCTTGGATCAGGCCCAGATATAGGCCCAATAAAAAGATGGCTCCTGCTGTCCCTGCAGCAGAGTGTGGAAAGGAGAGGCTCTTTGCTGTGGCATTATTTCCTCCAGGTGCGGAATGGACAGTAGGGGATTTCCACTTCAGTTCCTGGAGATTTAGGGAAGCTGATCCCCATTCTGTGGCCTCACCCTCACAGCTGGCATGAGAGGCAGCAATTGGGCTCGAGACATGGGCCTTAAAATCTGCCTTCAAGTTGATTCTCCATAATTCTCCATCTTGGATGAAGAATAACATTTCCTTTCCCCACTATGGCAGATCATTTTGGTTTTGCGCTGCCCATTTCAATGTTTAAAATTTTCCAGGATTAGGAAGGAATGAGGAGATACAGATACATGCTCTTTAATGCTTTTGGGGGTGCAATTCTCCCCCTGGGCTGAGGGTCAGCAAAAAGTCATGTACCTCTTAAATCCCACTAAAATCCAGAGCCTTGGAGACTGCAATGAAATTTTGCAATGAATGTGAAGAGCTGTAATTTTTCCTGCTGTCTCCAGTAGAGCACAAGCAGCGGCTGCTCCAGGCACCAGCGCTCCAAGCGCGTACCTGGGGCGGCAAGCCGCGGGGAGTGCCCTGCCGGTCGCTGCGAGGGTGGCAGTCAGGCTGCCTTCAGCGGCGCGCCTGTGGGAGGTCCACCGGTCCCGTGGATTCGGCGGTAATTCGGCGGCGGGTACGCCGAATCCGCGGGACCGGCGGACCTCCCGCAGGCGCACCGCCGAAGGCAGCCTGCCTGCCGTGCTTGGGGCGGCAAAAAAACTAGAGCCTCCCCTGAGCGCAAGCATGTAGATTAAAATTTAAATCTTTGACAGAGGATTTAAGTAATATTGGAGCACAATGTGATATTTTGAATACAGCTAAACTTTGTGTTGCCTACTAGACTAAGAAGTATATTGTGATATTGATTGATGACCATCAAGCCTGTAATCTTAGCTTTGTGAACTTCTTTCTCCATCTTTGCTCAAGTATTGGAGGAAACCAATGATTGTGAAATTAGTTAAGAGTCCCAACTTCTAAAGCAAGTAAACTTCAGGCTTAAAATGTGTTGGGTTTGATGGGCCAGATCTTCAGCTGCTATAAATCGACAGCTCCATTGACTTGAATGAAGTATTCTGATTTCCAGCAGCTGCGGATCTGACTCAACAAATGTATTATTCAAATGAAACGTGTATGCGATGGACAGTGTTCAATGTGGGTTTTTTTAGAAGCACCATAACTGAATTTTGGGTTGGCAAATATTGTGATTTTTAGGTGCTTTATAATTCCACTCTTGGTGCCGTCATTGTGTCAGATTAG